>NC_091821.1:517362709-517666459 GCF_038994185.2 Dermacentor albipictus
AGTTTATCACCGTTGCGACTTTGCTTTTCTTGTGGTTTCTGACCTGAGTGTAGGTAGCGGCGTCTACGTACACTGTGTCGTGTCTAGTTGCCAGTGTTCTTTGTACATACTGTGCTCTTGCTTGTCTTCGTGCCATGTGTAGGTTCGGGTCCATATTGCTGGGTATCGGTGCTACTTTGATGGTGTTTCTGTATTCGTCCAGTATCTTCTCCGTACTTTGTGTCTCCTTTATGGTAGCTTCACCGCCGTATCTGCTCAGGAGTCTTCTGCCCGTTGCCGATAGCTTTTGTCTTTGCATTTGCGCGATTATCTGCGCTTCTTGGAGCTCCTCGAGACTGTTGTGTAGCCCCAGGGCCAGGAGTTTGTCGGTCGATGTTGACTGTGGTAGGTGGAGTGCCGCCTTGAGGGCTTTCCTCAGGATTGCGTCCGCTTGTTGCATTTCGTGCTTCGTACAGTGGTAGTACGGGAGGCTGTACGTCACTCTACTGACCACCAGGCTTCTGACCAGTTTGAGTGTGTCTGCTTCCTTCATGCCGTGTCTTTTACGCGAGACCCGCGTTATCATGCGGGCCACTTGGTTGACTGCAGTTTTAAGTAGTGTTAGGGTGTGGGTACATCATTGGTTCGATTGTATCCACATTCCTAATATCCTGATGAGCGTCTTCTCCAGGATTGGCTGTCCCTCGAGGTGGATGTTCAACTTCATGTTTACTTCCTCTGGGACGGTGCGATTCTTCTTGCCTCGCCATACTCTTAGGAGCTCGGACTTCTCCGTTGAGCAGGCCAGACCTCTTGCCTTGACATATTCCTCTACGCATGTCGCAGCTTCTTGTAATCTTTCTTCCTTTTCCCTGAGTGAGCCTTTGGTGACCCATACAGTGATATCGTCGGCGTACATGGCGTGGCGTACGCCGTCGATTTGGTCTAATTGTTGGGCCAGTCCAATCATGGCAACATTGAATAGGATGGGTGAGATGACCGATCCCTGCGGTGTGCCTTTGTTTGGGGTGTTGAACTTTTCGGATCTCAGCTCGCCCAGGCTCATTGTTGCTGTTCTGTTGGACAAAAATGCCTTGACGTAGTTGTGTATTTTCATGCCGCAATTTAGGTTGTCTAGTCCTGTCAGGATGGCTTCGTGGCTTACATTGTCAAAGGCGCCGTTGACGTTCAGTGCCATGATTATGTGCTCTCCATTGAGCGGGATATTGCTCAGTACCTCTTCTCTGATTTGCAGCAGTACATCTTGGGTCGAGAGCCTGGCTCTGAAACCAAACATGCTGTGGGGGTACAGCTCGTTTTCTTCCATATGATTTTGTAGCCTCCTCGTAACCACTCTCTCATAGATCTTGCTTAGGCATGATGTAAGAGAGATTGGTCTGAGGTTTTCCACTTAAAGTTTCTTGCCTGGTTTTGGGATCATGATGACTTCCGCGTGTTTCCATTCTTCTGGTACTGTTCCCGCTTGCCAGTGTCCATTGAGGTATTCGGTTAGCTTTTCGACTAGCTCGTCTCCGAGGTTGCGGATGAGCGCCTTTTTGATCTTGTCTGCACCTGCGGCTGTGTTCTTTGTTGCGCTTCTTATCGCCCCGTACACCTCTTCCCGGGTGATGGGTCTATCCGGCCTTCCATTTTCTTCTCCGTTGTAGTGCTCTGTGTAGGCTGCTGGGTCGCCGTCGCCGTAGCACTTTTTGCGTACTTTGTCCAATAGTTCCGAGTCTGTTCCCTCGTACTGGTGCACCAGTCGGTATATGACTTTGTTGTTTTCGGTCTTTGATTTTGCCGGATCTAGGAGTGCCTTGAGTACGCGCCATGTTTTTGCAGTGCTCAAGGTTCCGTTTAGAGAGTCACGAAATTGTTGCCAATTTTGCTTCGCTAGCTGCGCCGCGTATTCTTCCGCCTTTTTCGTGATTTCCGTGATCTTTAGCTTAGGCTTTCTGTTATATTTCTGTCTTTTCTACCTTTTTGTGAGCCCCCTTCTGGCTTCCCATAGTCTGAGAAGTCTAGAGTCCACGTCCGGCGTCTGCTGTGTACGCTCGATTTCTTTGGTGAATTTGCGTTGTGTTTCTTTGAGCATGTTCCCCCAGTCTGTTATAGATTCGATGCTTTTTATTGTATAGCCACATGCTTCTCTGAACGCTTTCCAGTCCGTTATGTTTGCTTTCCCTATTTGTCGTCTAATTTTGTCTGCTATTGTGATTTGCGTCTTGAGGATATAGTGGTCGCTACCTGGTTTTTCCATTAGGTTGTCCCACTCCGCTTGCCTTGTTCTTTTGACGAACGTGAGATCAGGGCAGGTGTCCTTGTTCACGCTGTTCCCGATCCTCGTAGGGGTATTGACTTCCGTGATGAGTTCACACTCGATATTGTCAGCTGCCTCGGTTACCGCTCTTCCCTTTTGATCCGTTCTCGTGTATCCCCAGCTCTCCTCTCTGGCGTCGAAATCTCCCAGTATGACTAGTGTATTTCCTTTACCCATCTTGTCTGCTCCTTTGAACGGCGCGTCGAATTTTGCCCTGCTTTGTCTCGGGGGGCTGTATATATTTACGATGAATATGCTTCCTCCCTTCCTTTTCTTTTTTGGTATGATCTCGACTATTATGTGCTCTACGTCTGTGTCGGCTATCCTGTCATGGCTTATAGCGATGAGGGTTTTGTTGACTAGGATTGCCGTTCTTCTCCCTTCCTCCGGATTCTCGTAGCACGTGTAGCCCTGTAGTGTTGGGGTAATCCCTGTTTCTTGTAGAGCTATTACGTCGGGTGGAGTTAGTTGTGTGTTGATGTACTGTTGTAGTAGTGCTTGTTTTCTTTTATATCCTCTGCAGTTCCACTGCCATATTTCTAGTTTTTCTTCTTTTTTAGTTCTTTTGGTTGTACTGTCCATGCTTAAGTTTCGGGGTCGTCGTCTCTAGTACTGTAGTATTCTAACGCCGGACATCTCTGGTTGAACTTGTCTTTGATGCCTTCGGTAATTTTCTGTTTTCGTAGGGTGCGGATTTCTGTTCCCTGCATGGTTATCTGCTGTTCCATTCTTTGCATAGCTTGCTGTATTTCTGCTATAAACTTGGTGAGGTTGGCCTGAGTCATTTCGGTAGGTTGACTTTGCGGGGGTGTTGATGGCGGCCTGGGAGCGCTACCTGACCAGAGGTCCTGTACTTCCTGCATTAGTCTATTGATTTTTGCGTCCTGCTCTTCGCGCGCTCTACGGCTAACTTCTAGCTCTCGCCTGAGTGCCCTGTTTTCTTCCTCTAGCTGTTTCTCTCTTTTGTTCTGGTTATTACCCAAGTGCGGAAACAAAGTTTTGGGAGAACCTGCCTCCTAGCTCACCTTCGTGCCACCCTTGGGCTTCTTCTTTTTCTGCTGCTGCTGCTGAGCTATGCAGGGCTGGACAAATTTTGAACTGAGGTAAAATTGATTACGAAGAACGACTGAGGAATATGTAAGAAAGTAAATGGGCTGGGAGAGTGCTCAGGTACAGGAAAAACATTGATTCACAGTGGAGGAGAACTGGGAAGCTTACCAGTGAGTATGCAACTAGTATGGTGAGCAACATGGCAACAAAGATTGTCAAGCAGAAAGTTGGAGGCTGAGATAATCGCATGGGTGGCAGCAATGGAAAAGAAACCTGCTATGAGTAACTATTTAAGAGGAAAAAACGAAATCAGGAAAGAAACCATTTATGATAACTCAAAGGGAAGCTCATTACTTTTCGAAGCGAGATCGGGATGCCTTAGAACACGCACCTATAAAGCGAGATATAAGACGGAAGAAGAAGCATGTGCTTGCTGCGGTAAAGATACATAGCGAAACGATTGAGCATGTTTTGTTAGAATGCGAAGATACCTGCCCAGTGGTCAATCTAGGAATCACTGGCCTCCTTGAAGCACTTGGGTTCAGTGAGAGCAGGGAAAGGAAAGTGAACATGTCCGCAATAGAGATTAGTAAGAGGCGATTGGTGGAAGAAAAGTAGGAAAACAGCAAACAACGGAGGCGTACAAAAACAAAGTTCACAATAGGGGCTCAAAAACCTTGGTTATGGGAATTCATCGTGGGTTCTTTTTTGATATAATTAATGATATTGCTACGGAATAGTATTACCGCTGACGAAGAGGCGAGCAGTACGAAGACGACGACAACGATTGGAGGCTAGCGCGGGCTGTTGCCTCTTGGCCAGGTGCGGCGTATTACGTTGTAAATATACTTGTATATAGCTTTTCATTTGCGTCTTCTTACGTAACATATCTGGTGGAGGTGGACGTTCCCTGTACCTCGTCACGGAGCTTCGCAGTGGACGGTACGTCGAGCCTAGCTTCATGGCTCCCGGCGATGACAATTCGACTCAGCCGCCTCCGACCCCTCCTGCCACTTCGACGACCTACATCTCTCTCCCTGCTCCTCGTGATCCTGGCGTATTCTCGGGCAAAGATGGGGACGACGTCGACAACTGGATCAGCCTGTACGAACACGTCAGCCGCAATAACCGGTGGGACCCTACTATCATGCTCGCCAACGTAGTCTTTTACCTCGGTGGCACACCTCGAGTTTGGTTTCGGACGCACGAAGAGGAGCTCACCAGTTGGGATTCGTTCAAGCAAAAGCTCCGAGACTTGTTCGGCAACCCCTACGGTCACAAACTTGCCGCGCAGAAGGCGCTTTCCGGCCGTGTGCAGACGTCAACAGAGCCCTATGTCACGTACATTCAGGACGTCCTGGCTCTGTGCCGCAAAGTTGATGCACACATGCCTGAGTCAGACAAGGTATCCCACATCCTCAAAGGCATTGCCGATGACGCCTTCAACTTGCTCGTGTTCAACAACGTCGCGACGGTGGATGCTGTTATCAAAGAGTGCCGCCGCCTGGAACTCGCTAAAAGCAGACGTATCGATCAGCAGTTTGCCCGTTTGCCCAACACCCCAGCGACTTCTTCCTGTGCCGACGCTCCTCGTCCCAACTACACCGGCGATATTACCAAGATCGTTCGGCGTGAGATTGAGGCCGCCTATCCGGCTGCCTTCGACTCCAGCCCCACCAACGCACCGGAAGTCACGGTTTCCTTGATCCAGGCAGTTGTCCGCCAGGAGTTCGAAAACATGGGCCTTCACACCATCTGCTCGGCCCATCACCCTGTTACCCATCCGGCTTCTTCGATTCCGCCCCGTCCCGCATCGTCTTACCCACCGCGTTTCCGCAACCCAGCTGAATGGCGCACTGCTGACGACAAGCCCATTTGTTTTCACTGCCGTCGCATCGGGCACATTTCTCGGCACTGTCGAAGTCGCTGGACTTCCCCTACCCGGTCTTCTTATACTGCCTATTCTCGCCTCTCGGGTGGCCCTTCTCGTCCTTATGCCGCACGCTCCGATAATGCCGCCACTGACTCTCCTGCGCCGAACCGCCCCTATTCTCGTTCACCTTCGCCCCAAGGACGCCAATCTCGCTCTCCCCAGCCCCGTCGCTCCTTTTCACCGACTCCTTTCGGACGCCGCTCCCAGCCGGAAAACTGAATGATGCAGCGCCTCGAGATGACGCTGCATTGCTCCCTACGCCGCCAAATCCTCCACTGACGTTGCCCACTCATCTGAACCTTCTTGACGTGCAAGTCGACGGTGTTCCTGTATCTGCTCTTATAGACACTGGGGCGCATTTGTCGGTAATGAGCGCGGACTTTCGTACCCGCCTGAAAAAAAATAATCACGCCCGCCACGACGCTTGTTGTCCGTGTCACCGATGGCGGAACAGCCCCCGTAATTGGTATGTGTACCGCCCGCGTCTCCTTCGCCGATCGCTCAACAGTCGTGCTATTCACGGTCATCGCCCACTGTCCCCATGACATCATCCTCGGCTTAGACTTCCTCTCCGCACATTCTGCTCTAATTGATTGTTCCGCCAGTACTCTCCGCCTTGACCTGCCTGTTCTGGATCCCGCTGAACCACACCCCAGTCGCCTCAGTTCCGTCGACTTTGTTCGCTTGCCACCTACGGCACTGACTTACGTTGACCTAGTGTCATCCCCACCAGTGCCCGACGGTCACTATATCGCGGCTCCTATACAAGACGTCCTCCTTACACAGGGGATCACGGTACCTCATACCGTTTTATCTATTACGGCTAATTGCGTCTGCCTGCCCGTGGTCAATTTTGGCTTGACGACACAAGTGCTGCCGCGTGGGATGTCTCTGGCCCAGCTTTGCTCATTCGAAGATCACTCAATAGCATCTATTGAGGTAGACAGCCATTCAGCCGATCCTCCTCTACCATCTCAGTCGACAACTTGCACCATCGCCGACTTACAGAAAATGATTGCGCCCGACATGCCGTCCGAGCACGCTCGTGAGCTCTACCGCGTTCTGTTTTCCTACAACGATATTTTTGACTTTCACGATCGTCCTTTGGCCCAAACTACAACTGTTAAACATCGCATTAATACCGGCGATGCCCCTCCTATTCATCGCCGCCCGTATCGAGTGTCACCGGTTGAGCGTCAAGTTATTCACGCTGAAGTTCGCAAAATGCTTGCCAATAACATCATAGAACCATCATGTAGTCCATGGGCGTCACCGGTTGTACTGGTAAAAAAGAAGGATGGCTCATGGCGCTTTTGCGTGGATTATCGGCACCTTAACAGGGTTACCAAAAAGGACGTGTATCCCCTACCTCGGATCGATGACGCCCTTGACTGCCTCCATGGTGCTCGCTACTTCTCTTCTATTGACCTCCGCTCCGGCTACTGGCAGATTGCTGTGGACGATCTCGACCGCGAGAAGACTGCTTTTGTAACTCCGGACGGTCTTTATCAATTCCAAGTGATGCCGTTTGGTCTATGTAACGCTCCTGCCACTTTTGAACGCATGATAGACTCCCTTCTTCACGGTTTCAAATGGTCCATATGCCTGTGCTACTTGGACGACGTCATAGTATTCTCCCCAACGTTCGCTACGCACCTCGAGCACCTCTCGGCAGTCCTGGACGTTTTTCGTCACGCCGGTCTGCAACTGAACGCATCGAAGTGCCAATTCGGCCGTCGCCAGATTACCGTCCTTGGGCATCTCGTTGACGCGAACGGAGTGCAACCGGACCCAGGCAAGATCCATGCTGTTACGCACTTTCCTGTTCCGAAGTGTGTCAAGGATGTGCGCAGCTTCATCGGCCTTTGTTCCTACTTCCGCCGTTTCGTGAAAAATTTCGCGGCCATCGCACGACCACTAACCGAGCTTTTGAAAAAAGACGCCCCTTTCCAGTGGGGCGATAACGAGGCCGCTGCATTCTCGCATCTCATCGACGTTCTCACAACGCCTCCTGTTCTGGCCCATTTCGATCCTTCTGCGCCTACCGAAGTTCGTACTGATGCCAGCGGTCACGGTATTGGCGCAGTACTGGCACAACGCCAGCGCGGCAACGACCGTGTTATCGCTTACGCCAGCAGGATTCCTCTCACCCGCGGAGCGCAACTATTCCATCACTGAGCGTGAGTGTCTGGCCCTAGTTTGGGCGGTTGCGAAGTTCCGCCCATACTTATATGGCCGACCCTTTTCCGTTATCACAGACCATCACGCGCTTTGTTGGTTATGCTCATTGAAAGACCCTTCAGGAAGACTTGGTCGCTGGGCCTTACGCCTCCAAGAATATTCGTTCTCTGTCACCTACAAATCTGGCCGACTACACAAGGACGCTGACTGCCTGTCTCGCTACCCGGTAGACGAGCCTGACGCCGCCGACAGTAGTACCGCCGACGGCATTTTCTCTGTGTCTGCCTTCGCTAACATCGCCGATGAGCAGTACCGAGACCTATCGCTGCGAGTACTCATCGAGCGTCTGCGCTCTACACCTACCGACGCATCCGTTCGCCGATATGTCCTCCAGGGCGGCATTCTGTACCGAAGGAACTTCCTTCCTGACGGATCTGATCTTCTTCTTGTCGTGCCAAAACATCTACGACAGACTGTGCTCTTTGAGATGCATGACGCACCTACTGCAGGACATCTTGGCGTAACCCGCACGTACGACCGCGTCCGCCGCCACTTCTATTGGCCTGGTCTCGCTCGCTCCGTCCGACAGTATGTTGCTGCCTGCGATACCTGCCAGCGTCGGAAAACACCTCAGGTGCTACCTGCCGGTCATCTCCAGCCGATCACTGTCCCTGTGGAACCGTTCTTTCGTGTTGGATTCGACCTCCTCGGTCCCTTTCCCACGTCATCCTCTGGGAACAAATGGGTAGCCGTCGCAACTTATTACGCCACCCGATACGCTATCACGCGGGCTCTCCCTACCAGTTGCGCCACTGACGTCGCGGACTTTCTCTTGCGTGACATTATCTTACTTCATGGCGCCCTGCGACAGCTGCTCACTGACCGTGGTCGTAACTTCCTCTCGAAAGTTATCGCCGACATTGTACGTTCCTGCTCCACTCAACACAAGCTGACTACCTCATACCATCCTCAAACCAATGGCCTGACAGAGCGGTTAAACCGTACTCTTACCGATATGCTGTCAAAGTACGTTTCCAAGGACCACCGCGACTGGGACATTGCCCTTCCTTACGTCACATTCGCTTATAATTCTTCCCGGCACGACACCGCCGCATTTTCTCCCTTTTATCTGCTCTACGGTCGCGAACCGACCTTGCCCCTTGACACGGCACTTCCTCCTGCTTCGATCTCAACAAGCGAGTATGCGCGCGACGCCATCGCTCTCGCCGACCATGCACGCCAGCTTGCCCTTGCTCGACTGACGGACTCGCAAACCACTCAGCAGCGTCAGTACAACGCCCGCCACCGTGACATACAGTTTTCGCCTGGTGCGCTCGTGCTCCTCTGGTCGCCCTCCCATCACGTCGGACTTTCAGAGAAGCTCCTTTCACGATACACAGGGCCCTACCGCGTGCTGCGCCAGGTGACGCCTGTGACGTACGAAATTGCCCCTGTGAGCTCAACCTCGTCATCTACTGTGGCACCTAGTGATGTCATGCACGTCAGTAGGCTCAAGGCCTACTACACTGTTTCCAAGTACGGCGTTTAGTCGCTCCGGGACGGCGCTTTTGCCGCCGGGGGTAGTGCTACGGAATAGTATTACCGCTGACGAAGAGGCGAGCAGTACGAAGACGACGACAACGATTGGAGGCTAGCGCGGGCTGTTGCCTCTTGGCCAAGTGCGGCGTATTACGTTGTAAATATACTTGTATATAGCTTTTCATTTGCGTCTTCTTACGTAACAATATTGTGTCTAACATTCCTGTGAAAATTAGGCTTTACGCTGATGATTGTGTCATCTATACAAAAGTAAGAAGTGTCTCAGACCAAATACTACTAAATAGCGCGTTGCAAAAAGTTTCTGCATGGTGTGAATCATGGCAAATGTCCATTAATTTTGAAAAAACTGTATTGATGAGGATTACTCACAAAAAGAATGCCTTACTGTTTGATTACAGTATTCATGATGTGACACTTGCAGAAGTAACAGAATACAAATATATAGGGCTATGGGTCGCTAACAATCTCAGCTGGAACAAACATATTGATTTCATAACGTGTAGCGCTTTTCGTAAATTGTTTTTCTTAAGACGGGCATTGCTGTTATCCACTCCATCTGTCCGCCTACTTGCTTACAGATGTATTGTCTTGCCTACCTTAGATTATGCTGCTATCATTTGGGACTCATTCACTAAGACTAACATAAACAAAGTAGAGAGGGTTCAAAGGAGGGCTGCTCGGTACATATATAATAATTACCGACGTACATCAATAACACAACTTTTAATCAAAGCTGGTCTGCCGACAATGAATGAGCGATATCGTTCTGCAAGACTTAAATTCATGTACCAATTAATTAAAGGACACTACAGAACCGAACTCACCCATTTAGTTCATTTTTCGTCTGGGTATGCGACCCGACAACGACATCAACTAACTTTAACTCCTTTTCGCATCCGTAATAACTGTTTTAAATACTCATTTCTTCCACGAACTATTACCGATTGGAATAACCTCACTAACAATGAAGTGTTGCAACCGTCACTGACATTATTCGCTCAACATATTGCCTAGTCTGTGTTACTGCATTTCATCACTTTACTGTTCTATTGTGTATTTTCTTTTTTACTGTTTGATATCTTGTTGAAATGTATTCATGATGCTGGCTGCAGAGCTTCGACCTGCACCCTTATTTCCCTTATTTCTTGTGTTTTGCCATTTTTGTGAAAGGGCTTAATTCTTTTTCCCACCCTGCTATAATCCCGATACCGGGATTGCAGTATCAATAAATAAATAAATAAATAAATAAATATAAGTAGATAGGACATTAGGCAATAAAATAACAAGAGCTTAGCGGCGCAACCCCATTCCAAAGCTCACAGTATCCATCCGCTGCTGCTCAGTGGCGCCCATAGAGTTTCTCACTACATTACCTAGAGGGAAATGTGGCGCTGCTGCACTGTGGTATGCATGGGAATGCCGGTATATTGTGGATTCGGATTGGCATCGTTCTCGTAGAAACAGGACACCTTGAAGACGCGCTTGGCAAGTACCGTTCCGTCTGTCACAATGATTCATTTTCTGCTAGAACAGCACGTGAAAAGCTGTTTTAGCTTTATTATTATGCGAAAACATGTTTTGTTTAACTACGAGAGCTTGTTATTGTGTGTACTACTACATGTTACGTAAAAAGGATCAGCGGGCCGCTAAAGTTGGAGGACAGACGACAAGGTTTGCGCTCGCTTTGAAACAGTTGGTCGTCTGTTCTTGCTTTTCTTCGCTTGGTCATGCATCGTGGGTGAGTAAAGATGTAATATGCGCGAATAGAAACATTTTATGAAGATTTTACTTTGAGAACACGTTATTTGCGTAGCCATATCCACGTTTTAGACGAAGCCTCTTACAACACCAGCCAACACGAGCCTCGCAGACACATATACTGTCATTCCCATGACGGCACAGTGCCCCCTTAAGAAACTCCCATAGACGGTGGCGCCAGATTACCCTCTAGGTGTTATAGTGAGAAACTCTATGGTGGTGCCATCTGTTCACGGGATGGAGCCTATAGCCGCCTTGCCGTACACAATGAGCATATAATAAAATCAAAATTAAAACGAAGCTATTAGGTATTTTAAATAATAACAATAAAGCTTTTCTTTTATTGTTTTTTCTGCCTGTTTAGAAGATACGTTCGATAAACTGAAACCTAAACTGCTCGCCGCTTCTCCGAGGACTTGGCATGTTGAAAGCATTCATGCAAGTCTGTCACACAAACGGTTTCAATCCCCAATAATGTTTATCTACGGTAAACTTTTTCATTCGCCATCGGAGCGTATAAGTATGTTGAACCAGTTTAGCGCGCAAGATTGAGGTATAAATAAATGTGGGAATAAAGGACCATTGTACCCTATCTCATGAGATTGTTGAACGTATTGCGCTTGCTAATTAATTAACTGCCAAAGAGTAGGAAAATTTAAATGCAAAATTACAGCAAATAAGTGGCACTTAGTGTTCTCGCCTCCATAATGCATGTAATTTGTGCAGGGTTGCGCAAGTTTAATTTGAGCATGAATGAGGGCACGTGCGTATACTGGGATGGCATATGAAATGTTCGTTTTAAACAATGGTCGCTTGAAACGTGCATCATTTCACAATGAAAGCTTAAATAAGCATACATATTCATGTGGCTATATATATTGCATGCATGTGTGCTTTCGTATACTATTCTTGGAAGTTCATTGGAGATCCCTTCGCTGAAGTGCATGGGACATCCATATGAGTTTCTTCTTGCACTTGGGACTTTAGTACTTGCTTGGAATGTCCTTTCGACATTTGGTGTTGTCTGGGCCTAAAGTAGCAGACGCGCGATGGAGAGCAACATGGATAAGGAACTTGCACATTTTGAAAAAGCTCACTGAAAAGGTGATTGACACTGTGGTGGTTTGTTCGAAACACTTCACTCGAGACCACTTCCCGGCAAGTAGACTTTCTTTTTATATATTACAAATATGTTGCTGGCATTTCAAATTGTGTAGTGCACTTTAATTCTTTTGGCAGGCGTTTTAATGAACTAGTAATTAATGTGTAAGCTTCATTTGGTTTTGTTTAGTTATCATCCATAGCATTAGTGTTACTAATGCCTTAAGCAGTAGGAATATTCTCCAGAATGTACTTTTGTCTGCAGGTACCGGTAGCAGGAATAACTATAGCTGGGAAAGTGACATAAATCGAGACACGTGTGGCGACATATCTTTTGATAGCATGCATTAATTTGCAGTGTAAACAGAAGGAGCTTTTCTCTCATTCAGTACGGTGAGTTGTTCATGTGCTGCTCGCAAGAAATTTACAAGCAACTGCAAACAGCGCTCGTTCTAAATTTGGAGCATCCGGCCTGGCTGCAGCGCAGCTAGTTTGCTTTCCGACACTGTGCACACACACACAAATTGCATTACAACTGCTTCGATTCATTTCTGTAGAGGGCGCAAAAGACATGCCCCGCTTGATGGTGGCGCCCTCCAAATATATATATGGCACAGCGAAAATAAAGTTGGCGTTCTTCTAGTTAAAGTAACAACGCGGTGCAGTCGCTGCTTGCTGGCGAGCTCAGAGTAGCTCAACTTCTCATGGGTCGCTCAATTCGAACCCACATTCCGGTTTCCACAGCAAATTTTGCTCCGGACTGCTGCAGGTTGCAAACTACAAGAACATGGACACTGCGCAAAGGCATCGTCAGGCACAAAATTTCTATAGATGCCATGCTGCTCATGATCATTGCACCCTCAAAGAATGTGAAGAAGTATCTGTTCAAGTTACGAGGACAAAGGCTACTGTGCTTAGTCCAGCCCGGACGCTGCACTCGCACGTCATGGAGGTGCCCTTGGGAGTTCTGGTGAACAATCACCAATCACAGTCTAGCACCACAGACTGCAGTCGTCGCATGACTGTGACGACAGTGGCGGCCCACCAGCTACACATGTGTTTTCAGGGTCTCCGCAGGGACAGTGCACCCGCTTCAGACAATTAGTCAAAGCACCCCGCAGACTGGACTTGTGAGATGTTCAGTATATATGTGCGGTTTCTGTTTTCTTTCTATTGCGAGGCTGTTGGTGTGTGCTTGTTTAGTTTGTTTTCTTACGCAAACCACTATGGTGGGCTTTGCTTTGCTACATCCTCCTGAAAAGCGGGGATATAGATGGTGCAAAAGACATGCTCCAGATCACTTGATGGCGGCGCACCCCAAATGTATCTTAGGCAGCATGCCAGCATTGGAACAAGCATGGCCTGATTCTGGCAGAAATTGGTACCAGCCCTGGACCAACGTGGTCTATGGGCAGAGTGAAACCCAATCCAACGATGGTATAGAGTTAGAACCAAGATTGGGCTAATATTAGGCCACTGCAGCAACCATTGCCTTGCTAGCGTGGGGCCATCCCTGGGCCATATTGTCACGTAGTAGTGATGACAAAGAAAGCAGCAGAACTGCGAATGACGAAACTAGCATTTTATTGAGCGAACATATGCCCTCAAAAACAGGCTATACTCAAAGAACGGAGATAGCGGCGAATGCAGTCGGCGGTCGTCGAAAATCTGAACTGCCGTTCAAGCGTGTCAGTTTTTATACATGAGTCATATAAATTTCCAGAGTAATATCGCTGGTGCCGGCTTGTCTTCCAGAAAGCTCTACACAATTCACGTCGTACATGCAGTCAGATTACACAAGCTTCGGTGAGAACAGAATCATTGATAACATTAGAAAAACTTCCGATACAGGCGGCTGCATCCCGCGCTGAGCGATAATGTTTGTTAGACAGTGAAAAGCGATCACCCGTAAAATATAAGTCCATGTTTCACTGCCCCCCCCCCCTCTCAAGAAGCATCGTCCCGATACTACAAACGTAACAGGAGAGCGAAACACAAATAGACGCTTATTAAACAAAAAGTAACAAAACAAAGAAACAGTCCAAAGTAATAATAAAAAAAAAGAAAGTCCGAAGTTCAGGTACGCAATGTCCCAAAGTTCATTAGCGGTGGTAGAACGGCTTAAGTCGCACAACATGGACTGTTTATTTATGTATTTGATTTATTTATTATACCTCAAAGGTCCTCAAATGGGACAATACATGAAGGGTGAGCACATATTGAAAAAAAACGGCCTGTCAGGTTAAGTAATGGGACTTGAAAGATGGCCTTCGATGGCAGCTTTGAAACGAGAAAGGTCAGTGATGAGGGCGATGTCAGAAGGAAGGGTATTCCATTCACGGGCTGTGTATAGAAAAAAAGAATGTTGATACGTAGTGGAATGGGCGCGTGGTAGATCCACGGCATTAGGATGCATGTGGCGGGAAAAGCGATGGGCTGGAATGATGATTTGGTTACCTGTGGACTGTAAATATAAGAACCTGAAGAAATAAAAGAAGGCGAGCACTTTTGTGGCGGAAGGTGAGGGAAGGCACAACCTGGATTTTAAGGCTGAAACACTTGTATTATAGGAGTAGTCAGAAAGAATGAATCTGGCAGCTCGGTTCTCAACCGATTCAATGGTGTTAATCATATTAACCTGATCACTGTCATAAATAGTACAATAATATTCTAGCTTAGTGCGGATTAAGATTTTATATGCAAGTAGTTTGACTGAAGGAGATTCTGAGGACAACTTACGGTGTGGATAACCTAATAATCAGTATCAGGAATTAGTTAACTGATTGATATTGTTACAGGAAGCAAGAAGCGTGCGTCTATACACAGATGACTTTTAATGGCTGAGCCAGCAAGCATAGAGCAGCGATAACATTAAACTCTTCTTCGTCGTCTCAAAGGCCACCATCAGCGTCCTCTTCTTCCCACATTACCAACTGTGACATCACCCCCATCGGAAAAAGCACCTTATTGGTGCGGCTCATTGGTCTGCGAAAGGTAAGGTTTTAAGACAGCTGACATGGATGATTTTAGAGAGAGAGGTGAAGGCGTCGTGGCATCCAGCGGAGGCTCTTCATATGTGATAGGGGTCACCTGGCGAAGGGT
The DNA here is from genome assembly GCF_038994185.2 of Dermacentor albipictus. Taxonomy (NCBI): domain Eukaryota; kingdom Metazoa; phylum Arthropoda; class Arachnida; order Ixodida; family Ixodidae; genus Dermacentor; species Dermacentor albipictus. The sequence goes on from NC_091821.1 coordinate 517,377,694, forward strand.
GCGGTAAGGGCCATAGTATCGCGAGAGGAGTTTCTCCGAAAGACCAACACGCTGAGTTGGATACCGAACTAGCACAAGAGCAGCTGGTTCGTAGTCCACGTCGTGATGGCGCTGGTCGTAACAGCACTTCTGGCGTGTCTGTGAAGCATAAAGACGAATGCGGGCAATCTGGCGTGCTTCGGTTGCTGTGGCTATAACATCCCGAGTGTGCTCTGTGGGCGAGTTGGGTGTGGTCGAAAGGAGAGTCTCGAAAACCAAAGTCGGCTCATGGCCGAAGAGGAGATAGAAGGGTGAATAGCCAGCTGTGGTGTGGCACGAGGAATGTTAGGCGAACGTGACAAATGGTAGAGCAATGTCCCAGTCGCGATGATCGGAGGAAACATACATTGCTAGCATTTCAGTTAATGTGCGGTTCAGGCGTTCGGTACGACCGTTAGTTTGAGGATGGTAAGCGGTAGTAAGTTTGTGCTTAGTAGCACAGGATCGAAGTAGTTATCTATGACTTTGGCAACAAAGTATCTTCCACGATCGGTGAGAAGTTGATAAGGTGCACCGTGGTCTAAGATAACGTCGTGCAGCAAGAACTCAGCGACGTCTCTAGCGCAGCTGGTCGGTAAGGCTCTAATAATGGCATAGCAAGTTGTTTAGTCCGTAGCGACGGCAATCCACCAATTTCCGTCATTTGATATAGGGAATGGTCCGAGAAGATCAACGCCAACGCGAAAAAAAGGGGTCGGTCGGTATATCCAAAGGCTGCAGCAGACCGGCAGGAGGCACAGCTGGTCTTTCCTGGCATTGACACGACTCACACGCGGCAGCATAGCGCCGGACGGAGCAGTTGAGAGGGGGCCAGAAAAACTGTTGCCAAATTCGGTCATAGGTCCACGTGACGCCAAGTTGTCCAGCGGTGGGAACGTCGTGCAGTTGCTGCAGTACAATCTGTCGAAGATGAGACGGTATGGCGGTTAGGAGCTCGGGCTCGTCAGGATGCATCTTGCGGCTATACAGAATGCCATTTTGTAGCACGAACATGTGAAGCGATGGGTCAGACGGATTAGAAAGCAGGCGTTCGATAATGGGCCGTAACGATTCATCGCATCGTTGTTTAGCGCCAATGTCTTGCAAGGCAGAGAGCGAAAGAATGCAGATCAGTGCGTCATCCACTAAACCGTCCGATACATTGACGGGATGACGAGGCAGGCAGTCGGCGTCCTGATGTAGATGACCCGACTTGTAGACCACAGTGTATGTGTATTCCTTGTGGGGATGCGCGACAGTCGCGCATCCCCTGATATGTTTTTCCCGCATAGCTCCCTTTTCCTGCAATCCAGCTTCGCCGCGTGGCCTGCGTGATGCTCACGGCAGTCGGTCTGGTTGAGGCGCAGTACGAGAGATGGCGCGAGTGTTGCGCTGCTAACGCCGCCTCCGGTGGGGTTACTTGGGAGCGAAAAGGAGAAAGCTATCTCTCTTTCCCAGCGGATCGGCGAACAGCGCGGACGTCCCGCGCGCACACCGATCCATGCTTCTGCGAGACCGTCTCGCGCGAACGACCAGGCGTTGGGATCCAGCATGGGGCGAACATATTCGCTCGTTATTCAGTCGCGGTGAGTCGGACTTCTAGATTTGTCGCGCGCCCACTGGCATGTTTTGTGGATCGCAACTCGGCTAGCAGGAATTAATCTATGAAAGGTGCAATAAATGCCCTTGTGATTGTTTGTACTACTGTGTTGTCACTCCTTTGTCCCAAGAGTGGATGTGAGAACACCACATCCTGCAGCCGTAGGACCCAGCGACTGAGGCGTCCGGTGGGATCCTTGAGGGAGGAAAGTCAAGAAAGGGTGTGGTGATCGGTTGTAACTGTAGATAGTCGACTATATGTGTAGGGTCGGAACTTGCCCATTGCCCAAATGAGGGTGAGACCCTCGCGCTCAGTAATCGAGTAATTTCGCTCGGTGGAAGAGAGGAAGCGGCTGGCGTAGGCTATAATGCAGTTGTGCCCACATTGGCATTGAGCTAAAACTGCGCCGATGCCGTAGCCACGGGCGTCAGTGCGGATTTCTGTCAGAGTGGAGGCGTCAAAAGGTGCGAGAACAGGAGGTGTGGTGATCAGCGTGATGAGCTGCGAAAAAGCAGATGCTTGTTCAGAGCCCCAACAGAAAGGAACGTCTTTCTTCAGGAGGTCAGTCAGGGGATGGGCAACATGGGCGAAATTTCCCACAAACCTGCGGAAGTAAGGGCAAAGGCCAATAAAGCTGGGAACATCTTTCACACAAGTTGGTAGGGGGAAATTCTGCACAGCATAAACTTAAGCGGGGTCGGGGTGAATGCCTGACGAATCGACGAAATGTCCGAGCATGGTTATTTGGCGGTGACCAAAGTGGCACTTGAACGAGTTGAGCTGCAAGCCAACAGTGAGAAAAACAAAAAGAACAGATGAAAATCTTTCAAGATGAGTTGCAAAAGTGAAAGAGAATACGATGACGTCATCCAAGGAGCACAAACGGACCATTTCAAACCACGCAAGAGCATGTCCATCATCCATTCGAAGGTCGCCGGGGCATTGCACAAGCCAAAGGGCATTACCCGGAACTGATATAGGCCGTGTGGTGTGACGAATGCGGTCTGTTCACAGTCCATTTCATCCACGGCAATTTGCCATTATCCAGAGCAAAGGTCCATAGATGAAAAAATAAATGGCACCGTGGAGACAGTCCAGAGCATCGTCAATGCAGGGAAGTGGATATACATCTTTCTTAGTGATCGTATTTAGATGACGATAGTCAACGCAGAATCGCCAACTGTTATCCTTTTTGACGAGAACAACAGGGGAAGCCCACGGGCTGGAAGAGTGTTCAATAATCCCTTTGGCAAGCATCTTGCCAACCTCGCCCTGGATAACATGTCGCTCAGAGGGTGACACCTGGTATGAGCGTCGGCGAACAGGTGCTGCATCGCAGGTATTTATACGATGCTTCACCACTCAGGTTTGGCACAAAGGGCGATCGTTCAGGTAAAAAATGTCGGAGTAGGACTCGAGGAGGCCACGGAGCTCAGCGGCTTGTTGGGTTGAGAGGTCCGGTGCATTCATCCTTGTAAAGTGGTCGGTTGGGGCAAATGCAGAAGGCGCAGAATGGGCATTGGTCGAAGACGGCGAAACAGATAGAATGGAAATTTTGCACTCTTGCGACGGTGACAACGTGGCAAGAGACATGCCTCGAGGAAGTACTTGTGGGCACTGTGCGAAATATAGGATGGAAAAACATGTCTGATTGTCCGCAACAGAAACGATGGTGTGTGTGGGAAGGAAACATTGTGAGAAAGCAGGACTGAAATCGCAGGAGTAAGGGCAGGTGGGCAGGCTAAAACAGGGATGCAGGTTGCTGCTAGAGATGGCAGGCGAATAAAATCCACGGAACGAAGCTGAGTTGGAGCTTGAGCAGGAAGGTCAACGGGAACAGGTAGGGGTAGGTCAAGTTGTACAACACCGGCTGAACAGTCAATCAGAGCAGAATGGGCGGCCAAAAAGTCGAGTCTGAGGATCACATTGTCACGGTACCGTGGGAGCACACTAAACAAAATGGACGTGTGGCAACCGGCGACACTGACACAAGCAGTACACATTCCAAGCACAGCCGAAGTTCCACCATCAGCGAACTGGAGCACTCGAGTCGGAGCAGGAGTATGTACTTTCTTCAAGCGCGTTCGAAGCTCCGCACTCATGATGGAAATTTGGGCTCCAGTGTAGATGAGTGCTGTAGCGGGCAAACCATCCACGTCCATGTCCAGAAGGTTCCGATCAATAGGCAGGGTCAGCAGAGGAATTTCAGGTCGGGGTTCTAGAGCAGCATCACCTCCAGGAGCTGCCCCAGCTAGTCTCCCGTCGGAGAGCGGCGACGGTAAGCTGGGGATGGAGAGCGACGCAGCTGGGGCGAACGGGAGCGGCGAGTATGTGGTGATGGCGAGCGGCTAGTCGTGGTGGCTCGAGCGTTGTCAGGTGCGTCTTCAACCTCGATGGAGAGTGATGGCGGGCGAGGATTAAGTGGGGCGTGGCGGTAGGCGGGAAAGCTTGGTCGAGAGTGGGCTGGCCAGGAACTTCGACAGTGGCGAGAGATGTGGCCCACACGTCCACACTAAAAGCAGATGGGTCTATCGTCATGTGTGCGCCACTCGGCCGGGTTGCGATAGCTCGGATATGGACCGTATTGGCTACGTGGAGCAGGGGCAGAGGCAGCAGACGAAGCAAAGTCAGGACGGCTGGCGGAGCAGATGGATGGAAGACCTACATTGGCAAGTTCTTGGCAAAGGACCGACTGAATGAGGGACACAAGCGGCCGGGATTCGTCAAAGCACTGCGTCACTGGCGTGGCAGGAGATGCTGCTTTAATTTCTCGCCGAACAATACGTACAACGTTCTCGGAGTAGCTGGGCTCACACGGTGGACAAATGTCTTCGCACGTCGATGAAGCTGCGGTATCAGGTAGACGCGTAAACTGTTGAACTATGCGGCCACTCTTCGCTTCTTCAAAGTGGCGACATTCGTTAATGATCTCATTGACCGTTGTTATGTTCTTGTAAACAAGCAGGTTAAACGCTTTGTCCGCAACGCCTTTCAAAACGTGGCTGACCTTGTCTGCCTCTGCCATATTGTTATCCATTTTGCGGCAAAGAGCGAGGATGTCCTGGATATATGTCGTAAGATTCAGTGGACGTCTGTGCACGGGTCCCAAGGTCCTTTTTTGCAGCGCGTTGGTGACCGACGGGCTTGCCGAACAAATCTCTAAGCTTCTGTTTTCACTAGTCCCAAATTGTAATCTCTTCTTCGTGTGTTTCGAACCAGACCCGTGCGGTTTTCTTGAAGTAGTATACTAAATTAGCCCACATAAGCGTGTTATCCCACCTGTTGTGTGGGCTGACCCGTTCGTAATTCTGCAACCAGTCATCGACGTCAACGTTGTGAATCCCGGAAAACATTCCAGGGCTGCGAGGCTGGGCCAGGATGACCGTCGGTGGCGATGGCGGGGCCGTGGTTGAACTCTTTCCTTCGGATGACATGGCGGCCAGGTTACGTCCGCTGCCGAGCTCTGTCCTGCGCAAGTGATTACCCAGCACCTCCACCAATGATGTTATGCGAAGGAAGAAGCGTGCGTCTATTCACAGATTACTTTTAATGGATGAGCCAGCAAGCGTAGAGCAGCGATAACACTAAACTCTTCTTCGTCGTCTCCAAGGCCACCATCAGCGTCCTCTTCCCACATTACCGACTGTGACAATATGATGGGTCCAAGGTAAATCACTAGATATATGCACACCTAGGTATTTAAATGTTTCACACTGTGTTAAAGTGCAGTTGTTAGGGAGTAGGACGGTACTACATAATTATGATGTCGATGAAAGCACATGTGAGAACACTTACTGATACTGAGGGACATGCACCATTTGCTGCACCATGCCTGTGTTTGGAGGAGATCTTCGTAAAGAACCAAGCAGTCTAAAGCATTTCTTATATGTCGGTATAAAACGAAATCGTCCGCGAAAAGGTGTATGTTGGAGGATAAGTTAAGTGGCAGGTCATTAATATATGTGAGAAAGAGGAGAGGCCCAAGGAACAGAGCCTTGGGGCACACCAGATAGTACAGGAGATGGGATTGAGGAGATTGAGTTAGCGGAAACAAACTGAAGGCGCTCGGTTAAAAATTCATGGATCCAATTAAAGATGTCTGGGTGAAGATTATGGTGCGATAGTTTATGCAGAAGAATAATAATAATATTTGGGGTTTTACGTGCTAAAACCACTTTCTGATTATGAGGCACGCCGTAGTGGAGGACTCCGGAAATTTTGACCACCTGGGGTTCTTTAACGTGCACCTAAATCTAAGTACACGGGTGTTTTCGCATTTCGCCCCCATCGAAATGCGGATGCAGAAGAAGAATATGTGACACTTTATTGAAGGCTTTTTCGAAGTTAATAAAGATAGCGTCAATGGGGATGTTGCGATCGAGATGAGAATTCAAATCATGTAAGAACAGAGCAAGTTGTGTGTTGCAAGAATGAGCTTTGCAAAATCCATGCTGATTAAGATTAAAGAAATTGACAGATGACAGGAAAGTGGCAATGTGGGAATGTACAACGTGCTCCATCAGTTTCGAGCAAACACTGGGGAGGGAAATTGGACGGTAGTTGCTTGGCTTTGTACGGTCGCCTTTTTTAAAAATGGTGCTAATTATTTTACCAATTTTCCAGTCAATGGGGACTGATCCCGTTGTGAGAGACTGTTGAAATATTAGCATTAAAAAAAGGCTGCTAATGTGCTTAGTGGTTTTGAAAACCTTGCAGTTAGTGCCATCAATACCACATGAGGACGAATTTTTTAAGGAATCTATGATTTTAATAATTCCGTTCACATTAAAAGTAATGTTTACCATAGAGGGATAAGTCGAAGGTGGTAACATGGGAAGAATTTCAGGGTAGTCACTAGTAAAAGCAAAACAGAATGCAGTGTTTAATGCTTCAGCGACCTCGGTTTCAGGGACTGGGGAGCCAGAATTGTCACTTAGAAAAACAGCACTGGACCACTGGGGATTAATACATTGCCAGAAACGTTCTGGGTTATTGGGCAACATAGAGGGCAATGGGTTGAAAAAAAAAACATGTTTGGCCTCTGCGACCTGCGTGTCACATTGTTTGACCGCAAGGTAATATTTCTCTCACTTAAGTTCAGATTGAGAAGAGTTTGCAGAATGGAAGAGACATTTTTTCTTGTTGTTCAGTCATTTTAGTGTGTTGTTAAACCATGGGGTTGGTTTCCGTTCATTAATTGTTATGGTAGGAATGTACACTTTAACCAGACGCAAGAATTCAGATTCAACCAGTAACCAGTTAGACTCAAGTGAACGAAGATAGAAGTCACTTGTGAATATATCATAAAAGGTTGTTAAATATCGGATCATGCTGTCATAATTGCCTTTGTCGTAAAGCATGAGTGTTTTTTTAAGTTTTTGTTTGATTGGATATATAGCATGAAAAAGAAGCATGCAGTATCTTATGGCCGCTGTGGCCGTTCTGGTACAAGATAGGGGAAAGGTTATCAGCGTGTGAAGTTAGTACCAAATCCAAGATATCAGATGAATGGTCTGTAGTGCGAGTGGGATGACTGACAACTTGGGTTAATCCAAATGTGAGACACATGTTCGCGAACTCGTCAGCCATGTTATTTTTTGATACTGAGGAAGATAGATTACACCAATTGATTAATGGGAAGGTAAAATCGCTTAATAGTAGCCCAGGCGTGTTAGGATATGAAGTAGTTATCTTGCATGAGGCGTCATGGAAAGGTGGCAAACATGAAGTCAGCAGAAGGAGGGCGATAACAAATGCCCAGAAGGATTTGCGGGAAGGATGCGATACAATAAAGCCAAAGTAGTTCAAGAGATGCGGATATGGTCATTGGGATGCAACGTAGATGATGACTTGTGGCGATAAGGATGCCACCACCACGAGTATCATCGGCTCGATATTTACGAAATATGTCGAAGTCGGGAAGGAGGGGCAGGATCCCGGAATCTAGAACAGATGAATTAAGCCATGTTTCTATTAGACAAACAGCATTACTTGAAGATGAGCTGATGAGGCCACATAAAGAATCACGCTTTGGAATGACACTGCAGATATTAGTGAACAAAAAAGCAATAGGACTAGGAGGGGTAGAATGAGACTTCGACTTCGGTAATTGCTAAGCCTTGCGTTCAACTAGCTTATCGGCTTGCTAGTCGAAAATGTAGGTTTTGTTACTGGGAACAAGTTTGTCGTAACATAAGTTAAACGAGATATTGTTCGTCTTTCCAGATTCAATGAGGTGCTTACGAGCTAGGTGATCCGCGGGGGAAAAATCTTCGAAAATGCTGAAAGTTGTTCCTCTGAATTTCTTAGCTAGTGAAAGGATGTAGTCTTTATCTTTGAAGTGATCGAATTTAACAATTACTGGTCTGGACCTGTCACGGTGATGAGTTCTGAGCATATGAGCGCGCTCAATTTCACGTGGTTGAATAGGAGAATGAATGTGCTAGATGCAGTGAACAAGGTTACAACGACGAGATCTGTTGTCAGCGCGGGCAGTCAGAACAGACACATGGGCCAAGCGAGCAGTAGTTGTCTAACGTAGTGTGTCAATTTCAGCCTTGGTAGCTGCGACTGCTGTGGATTCAGTTTCGATTTTGGCCAATCTAGAGTTAAATTCAAGAAATCGTTTTCCGTAGTCTGACAAGGTTACTTAAATTGATTTAAGGTGGTCTAGAATAGCTGACTGCCCGGACTGAAGCTGTCATAAAGTAGGAAGTAGTTCAGAGTTTGCCGCATCAGCAGCATGAAAGGGACCCGGGTTCGATTCAACATCACCAGACATTAGTAACAAGTCAAACAGAATGCAAGAACACTCATAAACAGTGGTGCAAATTGAATGTGGGCACGGCAGCATGAGCGACGTTCTAAAACTAGTTCGCTTAGAAAAAAAAGGAGTAACTATTAGTTACCTGCATGGTAAAAAGGAACGGTTGGTAAGCATGAACCATCGTTGACGTGCCGCCAAGCCCACTGAAAGCGGAGTGGCACTGGGGAGGCAACATATGTTGTCTTCAGAAGAGTATAGGCTTGGGCTGGTTGGTAATACATAGTTACACTGGAAGCATAGCGCGGGAAGGACGATCGACAAAGACTAGACAGGACAAGCGCTGTCTCGACATAAATGATGACATAGTAGCAGAAGCAGAACAGTAACATGGGTTGAGGTACCATGTTGGAAGGTCACCGACGGCAGATGACAGGGCTTGATTGATACATTTGCGTACACGGCAGGTGCAGTGGTGTGAACAAGAGAAGGCCGTCACACGAAGTACAGGATGGGTCCAGGAGCGTACATAAAGTCACAGCTGTTCTGCAGCAAAGTAATGGAATCAGCACGGCTTCCGAGGGCAAAATCCAGGGGTCTGATCGACGCCAGGCCTAGGAACTGCATGGAAAAAAGGGGCGGTAGGTAAGTGTGAACCATCATTGATATGGCGCCAAGCCCACTGAAAGCGGGGTGGCGCTGGGGAGGCAACATATCTTGTTTGTGCACATGGCAGGCGCAGTGGCGGGAACAAAAGAAGGCCGTCACACGAAGTACGGGATGGGTCGAGGAGCGTACGTGAAGTGACCGCTGTTCTGCAGCAAAGTAATGGAATCAGCACGGCTTCCGAGAGCAAAATCCAGGGGACTGATCGACGCCAGGCCTAGGAACTGCATGGCAAAAAGGGGCGATTGGTAAGCATGAGCCATCGTTGACGTGCCGTCAAGTCCACTGAAAGCGGGGTGGTGCTGGGGAGGCAATATATGTTGTCTTGACAGAAATGACGTAGTAGCAGAAGCGGAACAGGAACCCGGATTGAGATACCATGGTGGAAGGAAGGTCACCGATGGCAGATGACAGGGCTTGATACATTTGCGCACACAGCAGGCACAGTGGTGTGAACCAGAGAAGGCCGTCGCACGAAGCACAGGATGTGTCCAGGAGAGTATGTGAAGTCACCGCTGTTCGGCAGCAAAGCAATGGAATCAGCACGGCTTCCAAGGGCACAATCTAGGGGACTCATAGAGGCTAGGCCAATGAACTGTACGGCAAAACGGAGCGGTTGGTAAGCATGAACCAACTTTGACATGCCGCCAAGCCCACTCTGGGCATGGCGCCGCGCGCTACTTCAGGTAGTGAGTGGTGATGTTGAGATAGCGAAATGTCGTTTGGCACGACCTCATAGTCGAGTGCGCCAATGAGTAGGATGAACTTGTAGGGCCCGAAATAGCGGCATAAAAGGTTCTCACTACGTCCTCGTCGGCGTATTCGGGTTCAAACCCAAACGCGGTTGCCGAGGTTGTACACAACCGCGGTAACCCATGAACATGACAAGCAAGCTATTTCCTTCAGTGCGCATGTGCGCACTCTTTCTGTCACACCTTCCCTCTCCCCTTGTCTTTTCTTTATATTTCCGAGCGTGAATAAACCCGGCGTTCTTCGGCTGGAACGACTGTCTCGTTCACTACGGGAGGGGCGTTGCCTCCACCCGTCAACCATCGCAACAGTGGCGACGAGAACCCCCACGGATACGCAACAGTGACCGGGCACCAGGCACGACACGGAGACGCCCATCAGCCCAGCCACGACCATGGCCCTCAATCTTCCGGATTTCATAGAGGACACAGATAAGTGGAACGCAAATCTCGTAAAAGTCGACGCTTACTTTGAAGCAAACAAGGTTACAGACGACGCCAAGAAGAGAGCCTTGTTGGTTGCGGCGTTAGGATCTAGGACCGTGGAAATTCTTTGCGGTAGAGTAGCACCTAGAAAACCGAGCTCGCTAAGCTATGAAGAAGTCGTTTCAACCTTGAATGAGCACTATGATCCATCTCCTAACGAGATATCGGAAAGTTTCAAGTTCTTTCATCGAAGGCAACAAGAAGGAGAGTCTATGCAGGCGTTTATCGTAGTGATTCGTCGAATAGCCCATAACTGCAATTTCTCTTCGATGTTGCAGCGAATGCTGAGGGATCGCATCGTTTGCGGACTGCGGTCGAAAAACTTGCAGAAACAGCTACTAACGAAGAAGGATTTGACTCTTGCGGAAGCCGAAGCACTTGCTCTAGCAGCAGAAAGCGCAGAGCTAGGTTCGCAACAGATAAACAGTCAAGGTGACGCCATCGATGGGCTCAACTTTCAACGGAAAGGGGAACCCGCAATATCAAGGAATGAACCGAGTATGTCAGTGCAACAATGTAGCTGCTGTGGCAGACAAGGGCATCAAGCCATTGCGTGCTCGCTGCGAAGGCGCCGGTGTTACAAATGCGGGCGACAAGGTCTCTTGGCGAGAGTATGCTCGCGAACAGTTCCCGCTCCACGAACCTCGGCGATAACCGAATGTTCAGCTGAAATTGAAGACAGCGGTAGCAATGCATTGCAAATATGGTCAGTAAAAAGTAATGAATGTCTGGTTCCGCCCATACAGAAACTCTTCACGTGGAATGGAATTCCGCTGAAAATGATAATCGCCACCGGTTCGCCTGTCTGCGTGGTGCCTAAAGCAATATACGAAGCTCATCGTCATAAGTGGCCACCGTTTTGTGAGGCTGCGCTAACCCTTTCATGTTACCTTGGAAAGCTGCCAGTGCTGGGCGTTCTTGCAAATGCAAGCTTCCTATAAGTCTGCGACAGTTGACTGCAATCTCGTAGTGTTGAACTGCGAAGGCCCTAGCCTTTGTGGCCGTGACTTACTGCAGAAACTGGAAATAGAAGGGGCGCCGCTTCTTCAGATCATGTCGCAGTCAACCGAAGTGAAGCTGGAGAGCCAAGGAGCAGCACCCGTGATGGAGCAGTACGCTGACCTTTTCACGGAGGGCTTGGGACTCATCAAGGGGCCACCCGCACGGTTGCATATAAAGGACGGAGCAACACCAAGGTTCTGCAAGGCAAGAAACGTTCCGTTCGCTCTGTTAGACAAGGTCTCCGCCGAGTTAGACCGACTCGTGGCCGTAGGCATTATCTCGCCTGTTTCCTATGCAGAATGGGCCACACCGGTGGTTCCCGTATTGAAAAGCGATGGGACAGTTCGCATCTGTGGAGATATTAAAGTAACACTGAGCACAGTTTGTGAAATGCAAAGGTATCCTCTACCCGTAGTAGACGACCTTTTCGCTATGCTTCGCGGGGGACAGCAGTTCAGCATCTTGGATTTACGCGATGCCTTCAACCAAATTCTTCTAGACGAAGATTCGCGTAAATTAGCTATTTTAAATACACACAAGGGCCACTTCTGCTATAATCGACTGCCATTTGGAATCGCGTCTGCACCTGCGATTTTTCAAAGAACGACTGAGTACATTCTGCAAGGTCTTCCAGGGGTGCAAGCGTACTTAGATGATGTCTTAATAGCAGATGCGAAGGATAAGCCAAATACGAATCTGCAAGCAGTCCTGCAGCGTTTCAGGGAATACGGCATCAAGCTCCGGGCGGAGAAGTGCCGACTAGGCGAACCGTCCGTTACGTATCTAGGACAGAGAATTGATGCCGCAGGGTTGCACCCGTCAGAGAAGAACATCGAGGCAATTAAGCTGGCTCCGACTCCTCGAAACGTTACGGAGCTTCGGTCCTTTTTGGGCATGCTCACTTTTTATAAAAAATTCTTGCCTAATCTGTCCACGCTCCTCAGCCCCTTATACCGACTTCTAGAAAAGAAATCGAAATGGCCTTGGGAAGGGCCTGAGGATGAGGCATTCCGGAAGGCTAAAGCTGTTTTGTGTTCCGCTCCGGTGCTGACTCACTTCGACTCCGCAAAAGAGCTATTTTTGGAGGCTGATGCGTCACCCTACGGCGTGGGAGCAACTTTATTCCATCGCATTGCAGGACAGTATCAGCCCCTAGGATTCCGATCTCGGACGCTCACTGCCGCAGAGAAGAATTACTCGCAGATCGAGCGTGAGGCATTAGCACTCGTCTACGGTGTCACGAGGTTCCGAGATTATCTGCTGGGCAGGCAATTCACACTAATAACTGACCACCAGCCATTGTTGGGTCTCCTAAGAGCGGACAGGCAAACCCCGGTTATGGCCGCTGCCCGCATTCAGCAATGGGCAATCATACTCGGGGCCTACCGATATCGATTGCAACATAAGCCTGGAAAATTAATGTGCAATGCCGATGCTCTGAGTCGCCTGCCTCAACCGTTACAGGACGAAGTGGACCAGGAGGATGAGGCCCAAATTGTACTGACCCTGGACCAGTGGGATCAGCCTGCCATGCCGTTAAAGGAACTCAAAGCACTCGCCGTCGCTGATAAGGTACTCTCACAGGTACGCAAGTACACACAGGAAGGTTGGCCGCGCAGTTTTGACATGGAAACGAGAGAGATGGCAGAGTTCTACAAAAAGCGGCATGAGCTGTCTGTTACTGAAGAAGTGCTCTACTGGGGTCATCGTCTTGTAGTGCCGACAAATGCGCGAGGGAAACTGCTAAAGCTTATACATGCAGCCCACCAAGGCGTGTCCGCTATGAAGGCAAAAGCCAGGTCTTTATTTTGGTGGCCCGGCTTAGACCACGACATCGAGCGCATTGCAGCGACCAGCCACAACTGCGTGCAAACGTTACCGATGCCTCAGGCTAAAGAACCAGTAAGTTGGCCCGATACGCGCGAAAGGTGGTCACGCTTGCATATCGACTATGCGGGACCAATCAAAGGGAAAATGATTCTGATAGTCGTCGACTCACACACAAAGTGGGTTGAGGCGGTTCCCATGTCGCAGGCTAACGCTCACAGCACCATTAATGCCCTCAGGACAATATTTAGCCGTTTCGGTATATCGCGCACGGTCGTGTCAGACAACGGGACGCCATTCACATCATGGGAGTTCGGCAGTTTATGAAGCGAAATAAAATAGTACATATTCAGGCACCCCCCTATCACCCCCAGAGTAATAGCCTAGCCGAGCGAGCCGTGCGCACCGTCAAAGAAGGCTTGACGAAGATAGGAGGCAGTTTCGTCATAACGTCGTTGGCCCGGCTGTTGTGCAGTTATCGAAACGCACCACACCAAGGAGGCCCTTCTCCTTCAGAGATGCTATTAGGTTACCGGTTGCGCACAAGACTGGACATGTCTTTTCCTCCCAGAGCCTGCCCTGCTAAAGCTGTGAATGACTCGAGCTGAAACTTTGCACCGGGAGACTATGTGTACGTGCGAAATTACGGCGTCGGCGATAAGTGGGCCCCAGGCACTGTGGAAGCTACTTCCAGCGCTCGCCTCCTGGATGTTAAGACTGCAGACGGGTTTGTCCGCCGCCACTTGGATCAAGTTCGTAAGCGGACCACAGATGAGATCCCAGCAGCCGTCGACCTGTCGAGGCTTCCTACAACGGTTTCCCCGGTAATAAAGGAACCAGGGACCTCTGAAACACCTGAGAAAATACCAGAAGTGCAACCGAGCTCAGGAGCTACGTCGCTCCACACGATAAAAGAAACCTGTCGTGCGTTTTGGTTACTAAGGGTGAAGAAATGCGGTAACCCATGAACATGACAAGCAAGCTATTTCCTTCAGTGCGCATGTGCGCACTCTTTCTGTCACACCTTCCCTCTCCCCTTGTCTTTTCTTTATATTTCCGAGCGTGAATAAACCCGGCGTTCTTCGGCTGGAACGACTGTCTCGTTCACTACGGGAGGGGTGTTGCCTCCACCCGTCAACCATCGCAACAACAACATAACGTTGTCAAAGGTTGTAGTGTCGGTTGTCGGTCCTCTGCTGGTTCTTGATCCGCAGGCGGATGAGCTGTCGGGCTTCACCGCGCTGGAGATAGGTCGTGACGTCAAGATACTTTTCATCGGTGACATGCGGCAGCATGGCACCTTCTGTGTTGTTTCTTGCGCCGTCGTGTTGTAAGCAAAGGTTACGTACTATCGGCCAAAAAAGTAAACGGACCACGGCACCGGTGGCCGGAGCGGCTGCAGGGCCACACTGGGGCGCTGCTATCTCGCTCCGCGCGCTGACGGCGAGAGTGCCCCGAGTGACGTCAGACTTCACCCTCTCTCTCGCCCGGGGCCTTGTCGCGCTTGATAAATTTCTAGTGCGCCGTTCGGTTGCTCTGCTGCTGACGGTCGCGACGAAGGGGACTGTGCATCGCCGGTAGTTTAGCACATTGGCGCTTTCGAACAGTAGTGGACGGCCGCGGGGCATCAAACCGCGCCACTGAGAAGGAACGAAGACTCGTTCTTAACGTTGTTTTGCTTATATTCACCATACCTCTCATATTAGTGCATTTCGCTATCGTCCACCGCTGCTCGATTTTAGGCAACACAACGAAAGCAGCCGCAACGGCGGCTACGGTGACGCGCGCTTGCAGGTGCCAAGCTTTACTGCCGGCGCGGGTTCTCTGTCGATATTACTTTTCCGGCATTGTCTCCAGCAGTGGGTTTATTGACTATAGCAGTGCGCCTCTCCACACTGCTTTAATTCGCTACTGCAATACACAGTCCGTTATGACATTTTCTTTACAAAAGTTCCGTCAGAAAGAGATGATTGGAAAGTCTAATCGGAAAAACAAGTCGCTCGTGAAAGTTTATTCACGGAAGAAAATAAAAAATGGGGTTCCATGCGTTGAAAAGGTCCTCAATGGGATGAAAATTCGCCGTCGACCGCGATGACTTGGCCTACTCGCCTTGGCATCGAGTCATAGAGCGCGGCCACTAGCTCCGGACGTCCGCGTAGTGCTTTCCACTCTTCACGGCACGCCAAAGCTGATCCGCTGTGCCACCACACAGGCGCCGTGAGGCAAGAGTCTTCTTCAACATTCCCCAAATGTTCTCGATGGGGTTAAGATCAGCCCCGTTAGGCGGCCACGGAAGCTGACGCACAGCGTAGCTCTCCAGAAGTGCGCTCACAGCGCGAGCTTTGTGCACAGGGCTGCGGTCGTGCTGGAACATGTAGCACCCGTCCCGGAATGGCCCGTCCAGAACGTATGGAATCAAGTGCTTGACGAGGAGTTCGCAGTACTTCGACCCAGTGAACGAGCCCTCAATCCGCACGAGTGGACCAAGGCCGTCCTTACTGATGGCGCCCCAAACACTAACCGAGCAGCGGCCGCTGCTGAGCACGCTGTGGATGTGGCCGGGGTCATATCTGGGCATATGAGAGAGCAGTCATTAACATATGTCGGGTACAAAACTTTACGCGCAGCCACCTCACTCTGCTGTAGAAAATAAAATAATGAAGGCTTAAATCATACCCTTTCTAACATTCAGCTCGCTGATATGCAATGACGCAAAAGAAACACTTCCTAGTCAATTCTGCACCTACGTGCAGTCATGCAGTAAGACGAGAAATGAGGCTGTACAGCATTCTTAAGGCTAGTATGCGTTGCAAACAATCCCTATTTTTTAGCACTGACTAGCTACGCAAACGTTACCCGCAATTTCCCTCAGCTGCAAGGATGACAGGTCGTACCTGCTGTTCAACGGACGCCACAGACACTGCTGTTGGTCCCAGCGTGTGCTGAACGTTGACTCATCCGTGAAGATGACCTCCCGCCACTCCTCTGCAGTCCATTGCTCGAACGCTCGGGCAAAATTCAGTCGCTCTTCCCTCTGCTTCGCCGTCAGGTGCGGCTTCTGAGCGGCAACGCAGTTCATGAGACCTGCCTCTCGCAGTCTGCTCCTGATAGTCTCGCTGCAGCAACTGAGGTCCAGTGCGTCGCGAATTTCCCTGGCGTTCAGAAAGGGGTCAACAACAGCGGCAGCAACTATCTGTTGGTCCTCTTCCAACGTTGTAAGCCTTGGCCGCCCACTGCGCTGAGCATCAGCAATTCTGCCGTATTCATCCCTATAGGCTTGAATAATGCGGCTCACCGATGTTCTGCTCCTCCTGGTGCGGCTGCAGATTTCACGCTGAGGGACACATTCTATGCTAAGCCGCACGATGCGCCTTCTCTCCTCGATCGGCACCCGAGATGGCATTTTTGTGACGGAACGAATGCGACTGTTCTCGTTTTTAAACATTTCCTAGTCTTCCAGTGTCCAATGGCTGGACACAACCATATCTGGATAGCAGCGCGCACTACAAAGCGCGTCGCCGACACCGTTCCAGAGAACAAAAAGGAATATTGAACGCCGGTGTCCTCCTATTAGCGCCTTTGCTGTGGCACAGCGGATCCGCTGCATCATACCGTGAAGGAAGGGTGGGAAGCGCTGCGCGGACGTCCGGAGCTAGTGGCCGCTCTCTATGACTCGATGCCAAGGCGAGTAGGCCAAGTAATCGCGGTCGATGGCGAATTTTCATCCCATTGAGGACCTTTTCAACGCATGGAACCCCATTTTTTATTTTCTTCCGTGAATAAACTTTCACGAGCGACTTGTTTTTCCGATTAGTCTTTCCAATCATCTCTTTCTGACGGAACTTTTGTAAAGAAAGTGTCATAACGGACTGTGTATTGCAGTAGCGAATTAAAGCAGTGTGGAGAGGCGCACTGCTATAGTCAATAAACCCACTGCTGGAGACAATGCCGGAAAAGTAATATCGACAGAGAACCCGCGCCGGCAGTAAAGCTTGGCACCTGCAAGCGCGCGTCACCGTAGCCGCCGTTGCGGCTGCTTTCGTTGTGTTGCCTAAAATCGAGCAGTGGTGGACGATAGCGAAATGCACTAATATGAGAGGTATGGTGAATATAAGCAAAACAACGTTAAGAACGAGTCTTCGTTCCTTCTCAGTGGCGCGGTTTGATGCCCCGCGGCCGTCCACTACTGTTCGAAAGCGCCAATGTGCTAAACTACCGGCGATGCACAGTCCCCTTCGTCGCGACCGTCAGCAGCAGAGCAACCGAACGGCGCACTAGAAATTTATCAAGCGCGACAAGGCCCCGGGCGAGAGAGAGGGTGAAGTCTGGCGTCACTCGGGGCACTCTCGCCGTCAGCGCGCGGAGCGAGATAGCAGCGCCCCGGTGTGGCCCCGCAGCCGCTCCGGCTACCGGTGCCGTGGTCCGTTTACTTTTTTGGCCGATAGTACGTCAGGGCAGCATCCCTGGTCTTGTGTTTGACGTCGACGTAGATTGCTAGCATGTAGGCGAGTGTCTTATTCAGGCGTTCCCTAAGAACATTCATCTGCGGGTGGTAGGCAGTTGTCCTCCTGTGGCTTTTTTTTTCTGCTTTGCAGAATGGCTTGGGTTAGCTCCACTGTAAAGGTTGTTTTTTTTTTTTTTGTCGGTGATGAGGACTTCTGGGGCGCCATGTCGCAGCCGGATGTTCTCAACAAAGAATTTCGCTACTTCGGCAGCACTACCTTTTGTAGAGCTTTCGTTTCAGCGAAGCAGGTGAGGTAGTCCATCGCCATGACGATCCACTTATTTCTGGATGTGGATGTCGGAAAGGGTCCCAACAAATTCATCCCGACCTGCTGAAACAGTGATCGTGACAAGGAGGCTTGATCAGGGGTGCTATAACGTGAAACTATTCCAAACTTTTGTATTCCAATTCTTCAATCAGGCCTCCACGATTGGTCAAAAACTTTTTTGGAACACCCCCACTTCGCTTGTCTGTCATGCGACGTCACAAAAACCGCTATCTGATATGACGCATACACACTGATGATGCGTGATTAAACTGAACAAAATAAATATAGTTATTTCAGATTCGTCGCCTTTTCGCCGTTAGACCTCGGCTATTGGTTTAAAGTTTTAGGGCTGCAGCTACTTCACCTGCCTGTGACACGACGTAACAAGACCGCGAAAACTCACCACGTCAAAGTGACTTGTACGCGTTAAAGATGCTTTAATATGCCGAACAAAACAGAATTTTTTTTCTTAATAGCCGCAGGCTGCCCGGTTCCGAAAGTAATAAAAGATGGCTGCCGCCGATTGCTCAGGCACTGGCTACTTGCACCTGCCGGAGAGCCATGGGTTTATTTGCGTATTATAAAACTTCATGCGTGGCTGTGTAACGTTTTCGAGCACTTTCAGCATGTTTACGCCCTCGTTCTGTCAACTCTCCTTTGCTGAGGATCCGTTTTAGCGTCATTCGTAAGCTTCCGTTGCATGCCGCCGCGATTTTCGGCCAGCCACCGGAAGCTGTGCAAGAGAAAGCAGACCAATCGCAGACGCCGGCACCATCGATTCCCTCTCCGCTTGAGCGTGCTCCTCACCGTGATCTCGTCAGCGAATTAGATACGAGAAGCCGCTCAGTGTAGGCAATGTTATTCGTTTTTCAAGCAAACAAAGGTGACCTATGAACGAGGAGAGCGTTTGATTGGTCTGTTCAGACAACACTGCAGGTTACCGCCCGATGCTTGCGTAGGCGGTTATACAAATTTGACGTCAGGAGAATGGAATAAAAATATATTGGAATAGTTTTGCATTGTAGGGCCCCAGCGGTAGTAATCCTGCTGTCCTTGTTGGGGATGTCTTGCGTCGCTGACAGTCTCAGCATGTCTTGACGTAATGGGCAAGGTCGGTGGTCAGGTGCGGCCAATAATATTGTCACCCAGCTATTACAACTAAAAGAGTTTACCACCGACAGGTCGGCAAAAAAAAAAAAAACGTCTGCCTTTAGCGATGGCTGGTCCTCGGAGAGCGCGCGCGCAACCACGACCTTCGTCGTTCTCGCCTTAAGGGTCCCGTGTCATCACGCGCAAACTGATTTCGCGTCATTGCTCCCTTCTCAAAAGCGACCGGCCCAGTCGCTTCAAGGGCAGCGGGCACGCACTATGGGCAAGAGTGCCAACATGAAAAGACAAAAAAACATACTGGAATGTACACAATGCTGAAGCGGTTTGTGAGGGTTGCTTATCCCTCGCGTGCGTAGTATGGCTTCATCCGTACTACGTGGACGACTTCAGCACGGGGACGGCGTCGGTTCGAACCAGGATCAGAGCTTTGAGGCACCACCTCGTAGTTCACATCACTGAGGTTGCGTACAACTTCATAGGCGCCGAAATAGCGGCGAACAACTTTCTCTGAGAGCCCGCGGTGTCGGATAGGTGTCCACACCCACACGCGGTCGCCTGGTAAGTACTGGACATTCCGTCGGGTCCGGTTGTAACGGTAGGCGTCGGTATTCTGCTGGGTGCGGATGCGATTCCGAGCAAGCTGGTGAGCTTCCTCGGCTTTCTCTTCGAAATCTTTAGCGGTGTCATTCCTTGTGGTTCCGTGGTCTACCGGGAGCATGGCGTCTAAGGGGGTTGTAACGCGACGTCCGTAAACAAGCTCGAATGGTGTAAACTCGGTGGTCTCCTGCACAGCGGTATTGTAAGCAAACGTGACGTATGGCAAAATTTCATCCCATGTTTTATGTTCCACATCAATGTACATGGAGATCGAGCATGTCTGCTAATGTTCTGTTTAGGCACTCTGATAAGCCGGTAGTTTGAGGATGGTAGGCTATGGTCTTTGGGTGGTCGGTGTGCGTCAGTGTGACGACTTGTTGCAATAACTCCGCTGTAAACGTTGCACCGCGGTCAGTAATGAGGACAGCGGGTGCACCGTGGCGAAGCACGATGTTGTGGACGAAGAGGCTGGCGGCTTCAGCAGCAATTCCCCGTGGCACAGCTTTCGTCTCCGCATAGCGAGTAAATAGTCAGTCGCCACAATTATCCACTTATTTTGCAAGGATGACGTGGGGAACGGCCCAAGAAGGTCCATTCTCACTTGCTGGAACGGCGCCGGAGGCCGGCAGGCTTGACGGGAGGAACTTTACTCCTCTGACAGTCACGGCACGTTCGCACATAGCGGTAAACCGACGAAAATAAGTGTGGCCAATAGCATTTTTGCCGTATGCGCGCTAATGTCCTCGCGAAGCATAAGTGGCCGGCACAGGGATCGTCATGACACGCCTGTAAAACTTCCTCGCGCACTGCTGTCGGAACGACAAGAAGGAACGTTTCCTGGCTGTCCTCGAAATTTTTCTTGTACAGGACATCGTTTCGCAAGCAGTACGACGTCAATCCTCGTGAAAGTGGGCATGGGACAGTGTCAGCTCCCTCAAAATATCGGATAACTGGAAGCAGCTCAGAGTCTGCACGTTGACAGTCAGCCATGCGCACCACGTCGACGACACCAAGAAACGGCAAATGTAGCTCCAAGTCGGAGGATGTCGGGAGTAGGAGAACGTGGCAAGCAGTCAGCGTCGCTATGCTTATGGCCGGATCTGTAGACAACAGTTACGTCGTATTTGCTGGAGGCGGAGGCTCCAACGAGCGAGGCGACCTGACGGGTCTCGTAGATTGGCAAGCCAGCAGAGCGAGTGGCGATCGCTGATCGCTCGAAATGGCCGGCCGTATAAGTAGGGTCGGAACTTGCTGATGGCCCACATGACTGCTATGTATTCTTTTTTGGTCGTTGAATAATTAGCTTCTGCTTCTGTCAGGCTACGACTCGCGTACGCAATTACACGTTCTGCGTCATCTTGCCATTGAACCAGAATGCCCCAAGTCCTACGTTGCTGGCGTCGGTGTGTATTTCAGTTGCCGCGGTGTTATCAAAATGCACCAGCACTGGAGCGGATTGAAGGCGTTTACGCAATTCGGTGAAGGCCTGCTCTTGGTCTTCCGTCCACGCAAGGGCACATCTTGTCGTGTCAGTATCGTGAGCAATTCAGCAATCCTTGAGAAGCCTTCAACGAAACGACGGTAGTAAGCGCAGAGGCCCAGGAACCGCTGAACAGCCTTTTTGGCTTTATGATGGGGAAACTCGGCAACGGCAGTGAGTTTTTCAGGGTCTGGTCGTACTCCTTGGGAGCTGACCACGTGGCCTAGAAACTTGAGTTCCTGGAAGCCAAAGTAACATTTTTCAGGCTTGATGGTGAGGTTGGCCTTGCGTATTGCAGTAAGGACACTTAGAAGCCGGGCGAGATGTTCATCGAACGTGCTGGAAAACACAACGTCATCTAGGTACACTAGACACGTCGGCCACTTTAGTCCAATGAGTACAGTGCCCATCATTCGTTGGAACGTAGCAGGAGCAGAACAGAGACCGAAAGGCAGCACTTTAAATTCGTACAGCCCATTGGGAGTCACGAGGGCGGTTTTTTCACGGTCACGCTCGTCCACTTCGATTTGCCAGTAGCCTTACTTTAGGTCTAATGAGGTGAACTGAGCGTGACGCAGACAGTCCAAAGCGTCATCGATCCGTGGCAGGGGATAAACGTCGCGTTTGGTGACTCGATTAAGCCGTCTGTAGTCAACGCAGAAGCGGAGTGTGTTGTCTTACTTTTTTACTAGTACGACAGGCGATGCCCACGGACTTGTCGACGGCTGGATGACGTCATCATTTAGCATTTCTTGAACTTGACGCTTAACAGGCCGCGCCGACTCCTCTGTAACAATCCGGTGTTGCATAACGGAAGTGCGCTGGACTTTGGATTCCGTGGGAAAACAGCCAGAGAATTCTGTCAGTGGGCCCAGCAACTGATCCTTCTGTACATCTGCTAAGTCAGCATTAATGTGGACGCGGGTATTCAGGCTGGCGTGAGTTGTTGCATCCGATGAAGTCACTTGTAACGTGCCGATGTCGGAGAAGTCAGCAATGTTGCTCAGGAATGCCACAGCTGTACCTTGAGGGAGGTGCTGATACTCGTGGCTGAAGTTTGTCAACAAAACTTGCGAGCACTTATGCTGTATTCGAACAAGGCCCCGGGCGATGTAGATGTGTCTTTCGAGCAGCAGCGGGATATTTGCCTCGGCAATACCCTCATAGCCGTCGAATGCGTCGCAGGTGACGAGGGTCACTATGCTGCCCCTTGGCGGCACCGTGATGTTCTCGTCAACAATCTTCAAGGCGTTGACATACGTGTCGTCAGTGCTGCTCCCTGCTAAGGCCTGCGCCGTCGAAAACGTTACCCGCGACTTTTGTAAGTTAATCACAGCTCCATTAGCCTGCAGAAAGTCCATTCCCAGAATTGGGTCCCTCGAACAGCTTGGGAGGATAACGAAATCTCCGAGGTACGTAAACCCACGAATGCTCACTCGCGCTGTGCATCTTTCACTGGGGTTAGCAGATGGCCTCCTGCAGTGCAAATCTGTGGCCCAGTCGACTCGGTAGAAACTTTCTTCAGCTTGCAGGCAAGGTCCATGCTCATAACTGAGGTGTCCGCTCCAGTGTCGATTAACGCCGTTATTTCTTCGTCGTCTATGGTGACGGGTATGTTTGACGTTACTACCTCTCGTAAGGTGTTTGACTCCGTCTGTACGTATGCGTCGTTCTGTTTTCGTCGTTGTCGTCGTAGTGGAGGATCTTGTGTATGGTCGTCGTCAGCGGCCTCACCTCCGGAGGTCGCTGAACTCAGTTTTCCCGACCCGCCGCGCTAGGCGAGCGGTGTCTCAGAGCGCCGCGAGTACAGGCTTGGCTTGGTGATGGTGACCTGTAACGAGCAGGAGACGACGAATGGGGCTTCTGCCATCGCTGATCAACATTGCGACGATTCGCGACGAAACTCTATTTCCAGCGGCCGCTCACCAGGTCGTGGACCAGGTGCATTCGGCGAGAATCCACGGAGCCCCACATGACGATAATGACACATTCTGTAGATGTGTCCGGCTTCGCCACAATGAAAACAAAGGTGGTTGTAGTCTGTGGTGCGCCAGACGTCGCTCTTCCTAGTCCTTGCTTCGGCGATGTGTGGTGGGCTGCGAGGTGGCCTGAAGTTTACGTCCATTTGTTGAGTGGGGTGTACCATGCTGCACGCACTTGAGGGTGGCGGACGGCGTACTGCTTCAGCGTAACCCATTTCGGCGTGTGGTCCCTGCTGTGGTGCCTCGTACTGTCCAGGAATATGGACGGCCTGTCGGACCTCCGCGCGCACCATTTCCGCAATAGAAAGTTGTCCCACAGGGGCAGTGGTCGTCTGCATCTTCTGCAGTTCCTCCTTGACGACAGCCCTGATGAGTTCTCGCAAGGCGCCAACGTCGTTACCGAGGGTAACGGCAGATAGCTTCCTTGAAATCATGGCGTCGCGGTTCTTTTGCCTGGCCTGCTGTTGAAGGGCCTTTTCCATTGTAGTGGCTTCGTCATGGAACTCTGCAAGTGTCGTCATCGGATTTCGAATGAGGCCAGCAAAGACTTCCTCTTTGACGTCGCGCATGAGATGGCGCACCTTCTTTGTTTCAGTCATAGAAAGGTCCGCATGTCTGAAAAGCCGATTCATGTGTTCTACGTACGCCGTCACTCGCTCATTCGGGCCTCGAATTCTTGCCTCCAACGCTAACTCCGCCCTCTCCTTCCTGTCCGCACTGGCGAAGGCATTGAGGAACTGCCTACGAAATTCTTCCCATGACGTCAATGTCGCCTCGTGGTTCTCAAACCATGTTTTCGCGGAATCCTCAAGAGCAAAGTACACGTAGCGTAGCTTACGCTCGTGGTTCCAGTCGTTGATGTTGGCAACCCAGTCAAAATGGTCAAGCCAGTCGTCGGCATCCTCTGAAGCACTTCCGTGGAACAGATTCGGTGTCCGGATGTGATTGACGACAACGTGCGATGCTGCAGGAGCGGCAGGAGGTGGTTGGTTCGTCCTTCTAGTTCGTTCGGGTAGCAGACCATGCTGCGGCTGGAGTCCCTGGAGACGTCGGCTGGCACGTACGTGCACAGGGGTAAGCTCGGCTGTACTACTCGCCGGGCTTAGGTCTGGGGTATGCTCTGGAGATCCTAAAATCGACCGTACCCCGCACCTCCACCAGAAATGTCACCCAGCTATTGCGACTAAAACAGTTTACCACCGACAGATTGGCAAAAAAACGTGTGCCTTTAGCGATGGCTGGTCCTCGGAGAGCGCGCGCGCAACCACGAACTTCGTCGTTCTCGCCTTAATGGTCCTGTGTCATCACATGCAAACTTGTTTCGCGTCAATATACCTTTCCTGTATCTTCGATAGCGCCCGGGAGAATCCGAGATGCCCAGCGGTCGGATCGTTATGTAGGGCGTGCAATACTTCTGGATGCACTGCTGAGGGAACAAGAAGAAGGTATGTAGTTGGCGTGGACTGTTGAGAAGTTCTTCTTTACGAGTAAGTTCTTTTGAAGTGAGAACGAAGACAGCTCTCGCTTAAGTGCCCCAGGGACAACGTGAGTGCTCCCTTACAAATACACGATGATGTTTTTTAGCTCCAGGTCTGCTTGTTGCTGTTCAGTGAAGTTTTCCACGCCTATTATTTCAGGAAAGGCGTCGTCAACCTCGTCTTCTTGCGTCGGATGGGTCAATGGGGGCGCGTGGTATGCAATCAGCATCTGAGCGTTTTCTTCCGGACTTGGAGATTGCAGTGATGTCATATTCTTGCAGTCTGAGGCTCCACAGCTCCAAGCATGCTGAAGGGTCATTTAAATTCGCCAGCCAACAGACCGCGTGATGGTCGCTGACGACTTTGAACGGCCTGCCATATAGGGCGGAATTTCTCTGTTGCCTAAATGATGGCAAGGCATTCCTTTTCGGTCATAGAATTGCCTTCCACTTTTGAAAGCGACCGGCTAGCGTAAACTATCACCCGTTCAAGTCAGTCTTTCCTCTGGACTAGGACGGCACCGAAGTCAACGCTACTGGCGCCAGTGTGTATTTTTGTATCGGCGTCCTCGCTGAAGTGCGCAAGTACCGGTGGCGACTGCATGCGTCCTGTAACTTCTTGAAATGCGTTGGCCTGTGACGTTTCGGAACTCATCACATTTGATTAGATGTGTCAGTGGCTCAGCGATGCATGAAAAGTTCTTGAGAGAGCGCTTGTAGTAGGCAGACATGCCAAGGAATCTACGCACTGCTTTCTTCTCGATGGCCTGCTTGAACTTTGGCAGCTGCCTTTTGCAGGTCAGGGTGCACTCCAGATTTGCCGATGACGTGGCCCAGAAACAGAAGCTCATCGTAAGTGAAGCGGCACTTTTCCGGCTTCAGAGTGTGCCCTGATGACTTGATGGCCTCTAGTGATTGGAGACCGCCTAAGGTGATTGGTGACCTTTGGAGACCTCCTAAGGTGATTGTGGTAATTTTCAGCGAAGACGGCGACGTCATCGAAGTAAACCAAGATAGGTCTGCCTCTTCAGTCCTGCTAACACCGTGTTCATGACGCGCTGGAACGAGCACAATCCGAATGGCATGACCTTGAATTCGTAGAAGTCGTCTGGCGTGATGAAGGCGGTCTTCTCGCGATCCCTTTTGCCAACTTCTATTTGCCAGTAGGCAGTCTTGAGATCCATCAATAAGAAGTATTTAGCATTGCAGAGCCGGTCCAATGCGTCGTTTATCCGTAGGAGGGGGTATACATTTTTCTTTGTAAACTTGTTTAGTCGACGATAACCGACGCAGAAATGCAGGGTTCCATTCTTTTTCTTCATCAAGACTACTGGAGACGCCCACGGGCTTTTCTACAGCTGGATGATGTCGTCGCGCAGCATTTCGTCGACTTGTTGCCTTATAGCTTCACGTTCCTGCATCGAAACTCAGTAAGGGCTCTGGCGGAGTGGTCGAGCGCACTCTTTGGTTATTTGGTGCTTTGCAACTGGTGTTCATCGAACCCTCGATAACATAGAAAAGCAGTCGATAAAAATTTTTGAGCTGTTGCTGCTTACTCATGGGGAGGCTTGGATCAATGTCGAAGTCTGGTTCGGGAACTACGATCATCGGGATAAGTGTTGCAGAATCCAACAGGACGAAAGCATTGCTGGTTTCTTCAATTTCCTCTATGTTTGCGATCGTCGTGCCCTTGTTGACGTACTTGAACTCCTGGCTGAAGTTAGTCAGGATCACTTTCGCTTCTCCTCCATGCTGCCGAGCGATCCCTTTTGCGACGCAAATTTCACGATCGAGCAGTAGACGTTGATCACCCTCGATGACGCCTACATCTGCGCGTGTTTCGGTGCCAACGGGAATAACAATGCTGGAGCTTGGCGGGATGCTTACTTAATCATCGAGCACACTCAAGTTGCTGCGAAGCAACTGACCATGGTGGTGATCAGACCTGTGCCGCAGCAGAGGGTGCTAAGAATACCTGCGTCCGAACAGGCCGCCATTGAAATCAGAACCTGGCAACGTTTAATGCTAGAACGTTATCTGGTGAAGCAAGTGTAGCAGTGCTATTGGAGGAATTAGAGGGCAGTAAATGGGGTATAATAGGGCTCAGTGAAGTTAGGAGAACAAAAGAAGCATGTATTCTATTTTAATTCCAATTTTATGTAATTTTTATGTGTGGCTCATGTCATTGCAGTCCACAAGAAGGGTGATCGCCTAAGCATTGAAAACTATCGTCCCATTTCGCTGACATCCACGTGCTGTAAAACACTAGAACACATCATCGCTTATTATATAACTAATTTTCTTGAAAGTAACAACTTGCTCTCTCCATTTCAGCATGGCTTTCGAAAGAAACTGTCGACATCTACACAACTTTTAACAATTGTTCACGAAATCGCTTTCTAACGCTTGATTCTTCCGGATAAGTTGATCTATCTTCCTTGATTTAAGTAAAGCGTTTGATCGCGTCCCTCATGGTAAACTTCTTGAAAAAGCTTACTAAGCTCGGCCTTCCTACATTTATCATCAATTGGATAAGAGCCTACCGTAGCCAGTTCGTAGACGTTAACGGCCATGCTTCCACTGCATTACCTGTTCCATCCGGAGTACCTCAAGGAAGCGTACTCGGCCCGATCCTTTTCCTAATCTATGTTAATGATATAACTAGCACAATGCATCCACACGTTAACATCAGATTGTTTGCAGATGATTGTCTTGTCTTTAAAGAGATTACTTGCCGTGATGATCAAGTTCACTTAAGCACTAGCTTAGCCAGAATTAATTAATGGTGCACCACCTGGTCTATGACCCTAAATGCTGACAAAACTGTCTTACTTCGTGTCGCGAACAAAAAGCAACCTATGTCATTTCTGTATTGCATCAATAGTACACAAATAAAGGAAGTCTCGGAATATAAATATCTAGGCATAACGATTACCAACACTCTATCGTGGTCGAAACACATTGCGAACGTTTCTACATCTGCCTCTCGAAAGCTTGGCTTTCTGCGTCATACACTGAAAACGGCACCTTCAAATTTAAAGCTTCTAGCATACAGAACTTATATATTGCCAAAACTAGAATACGCCTTAATAGTATGGGACCCGTATTACATGAAGGATAAGCATAAGCTTGAAATGGTTCAGAGGCGAGCAGTACGGTTCATTTTCAAGAAGTTTAGGTCCACTGATTCGCCGTCACAACTAATGACCGAAAACGATATCCCTACCTTAGAACCACGAATAACTGTGGCACGACTAAATTTCTTTTCACGATGTCGCTTGAATTTAATGGACGCGCGTGACAGGTAATGAATTTAATTCAACCTTACCTGTCACGCGCGTCTCGACACCGTCACGCTCACAACTTGCTCCCTTTCCGTGTACGCACCAACTTCTTTAAAAATTCATTCTTTTCTCGTACTGTTGTTCAGCGGAATGATCTACCTTCAGAAATTTTCTCTGCTGATAATTTTGAGCAGACACTAATGTATTTTGCACAATGATATGGAATGTTATTTTCCCCCTCTTTTATTCATGTTATTGCCTATGCAAGTGCATTTTGTTCTGATAAGAACTTGTTATTTTGATGTGATATTGACTATTCCAGTGCATTTTTCTGATAGTGTGAATATCGTCCTTTGCAATACAAAAATGCCAACTTGTTACTTATTTTTTCTTTTCGCTCTCTTCATTTTCCTGTTCCATATGTCTAGCACAAGAGCATGTATTATTCTTGTTCTACATGAGTGCGGAAATACGCCCACCTGCTTGGTCTGTATAGACTGCAGTATGTACACCCGTGAGCAAAAGTATACGGACCAGGGATTGCGCGATAAAACTCATTTTTTGCTCTGTCTGTGAATGCAACTTGAAGTTAGAGACTGCAGTCCAAAGTTGGCATTACAACTTTTCTATTACGCTCGTCAGTTTCCGCTTACGCATGTTATTTAGGAATAAGTTTCATTTTTTCGGCCACCCTGTGGTCTGTATACTTTTGCTCACGGGTGTACAAATAAATAAATAAATATACAGTGCTAAAAAGCGGGCACGTCCTGTGCTACCAGGGCTTAGCGGAGAGACGAGAACTAGGAGTCGGATAACTGGTTAATAAAGATATATAGCTGGTAACATACAGGAATTCTATAGCATTAACGAGAGGGTGGCAGGTCTTGTTGCGAAACTTAAGAGGTACAAATTGAAGGTTGTAGAGGTCTACGCCCCTACATCCAGTCATGAGGACCAGAAAGTCGAAAGCTTCTATGAAGACGTGGAGTCGGCGATGGGTAGAGTAAAAAAATACACTATACTGATGGGAGACTTCAATTCCAGGGTAGGCAGGAAGCAGGCTGGAGACGAGGCAGTGGGGCAATATGGCATAGGCTCTAGGAATAGCAGGGAAGAGTTATTAGTAGAGTTTGCAGAACAGAATAATATACGGATAATGAATACCTTCTTCCGGAAGCGGGATAGCCGAGAGTGGACGTGGAGGAGTCTGAATGGCGACACTAGAAATGAAATAGACTTTATACTCTGCGCTAACCCTGGCATCATACAAGATGTGGACGTGCTCGGCAAGGTGTGCTGCAGTGACCATAGGATGGCAAGAACACGAATTAGCCTAGACTTGAGGAGAAAACGGAAGAAACTGGTACATATAGAAGCCGATCGATGAGTTAGCAGTAAGAGGGAAAAAAGAGGAATTCCTGATGGAGCTACAGAACAGGTATTCGGAAGAGGACTCTAGTGTGGAAGATATATATGACCGAAAATCTTACGGGCATCATTAAGGCGTGTCCAATAGAAGACGGTGGTCACTCCGTTAGACAGTATGCCAGTAAGCTGTCGCAGGAGACGAAAGATCTGATCAATAAACGCCAATGGATGAAAGCCTCTAACCCTACAACTAGAATAGAACTGGCAGAACTTTACAAGTTAATCAAGAAGCGTAAGACAGCTGACATAAGGAAGTATAACATGGATAGAATTGAACATTCTCTCAGGAACGAAGGAAGCCTAAAAGCAGTGAAGAAGAAAGTAGGAATAGGCAAGAATCAGATCTCTGCGTTAAGAGACAAAGCCGGCAATATCATTACTAATATGGATGAGATTGTTCAAATGGCTGAAGAGCTCTGTAGAGATTTATACAGTACCAGTGGCACCCACGACCATAATGGAAAAGAGACTAGTCAAGAGGGATTTGAAATCCCACAAGTAACGCCGGAAGAAGTAAAGAAAGCCTTGGGAGCTATGCAAAGGAGGAAGGCAGCTGGGGAGGATCAGGTAACAGCAGATTTGCTGAAGGATGGTGGGCAGATTGTTCTAGAAAAACTGGCCACTCTGTTATGCAATGCCTTAGTTTTTTCGGACGTGCTGGTGGCAATTTTAGCCCTTAAGGGCAGTTAAAGACATGCATTCATTTTTTTCGGATAGCCATATTTTTCGGGTGTTTTTGCGGCCCCTAGCGAGTCCGAAAATGGGATGTTGACTGTACAACTGACCAAGAGGATGCTTCAAATGATCCATGGGGTGAAAGGGTGGTGGCAGAAGGAGGATGAGAACCGAAAGGACCGACGCACTAAGGAATATTAACGGGAAAGGAAGCGTGCCGCCGCCTCCTTGAAGGAGCTTGAGCTCAAAAAACAGTGTTAGCTGATCCCGAGATGCAAGTGTCCCTCATCCAAACCAGAATAAACTCTTTAAAGCAGTGAAACCCAACACGGAGATGTTGTGTACGGGCTGAGAGTATGTAAGGACTGTTGAGGTTGACTTCCCAGCTGCAGAGAGAGAATCTTCATTGTGACAAAGTTCAGGCCTCATACCGATGAGCTTGCTATCAGTTGATAGATATATCTCATATTCAAAAATATTTACTCATGTATGCATCTCCTTTTCATTCGTATTCGAAAATGTTCGTCTCAATTTGGAATGGGTTTTACCACTTCTTTCGCTGTGCATTTTACTAACACCGTCCTTCTGTTTTGTTTTTAAATAAAATAGATATTACTTCTTACTATTCGAATTGGATTGTCATTTTTTTGTTTCAGCATGCTTACTAGAGAGTGACAGCATTCGCGCAACATGGTGTCAGCCTGTCTTGACATATTAAAACAAAGTTCTGGCTCATTCAAGGAATTTTGCAAAGGTGCTCAGGGAAAACCTGGAAAAATCGGGGAATTCGGAAATGTCAACTTGGTAGACACCCTGATCTATAAGAAAGGAGACGCCAAAGACTTGAAAAGTTATAGACCGATCAGCTTGCTGTCCATTGCCTACAAAGTATTTACTAAGGTAATCGCAAATAGAATCAGGAACACCTTAGAATTCTGTCAACCAAAGGGCCAGGCAGGATTTCCTAAAGGCTACTCAACAATAGACCATATTCACATTATCAATCAACTGATGTAACTTCATTGAAAAATGCCCTCATAAATTTTGGCACTATCTCAAATCTAGGGTTCCGAAGAAGAGCAACTTATTGCCAACAGAAGCCTTAACCAAGGCTACCCAATTTAATCAATTTTTCCGATCAGTTTTCACAATGGACAATAACGCTATCCCAGACAAGGTCGCACAGACAAGTGACATAGGTGAAGTACCATGTGAGCTAAATATAACGGAAGCGGGAATTCTTTCTTTATTACTTAATCTTGATATAAAAACATCCAGCGGCCCAGACTACGTTCCAAATACTTTTCTGAGAAGGTACGCTGAATGGGTTTTCAAATACATGTTGCTAATTTTTACAAAATCGTTGCAAACTTCTGAGGTTCTTCAAGAATGGAAAATTGCAAAAATTATTCCGATACATAAATCGGGTGATGCTACAAATCCTTCAAACTTCCGTCCTATTTCACTCGCTTGTACAGCGGGGAAAATT
Organism: Dermacentor albipictus; assembly: GCF_038994185.2. Lineage (NCBI taxonomy): Eukaryota > Metazoa > Arthropoda > Arachnida > Ixodida > Ixodidae > Dermacentor > Dermacentor albipictus. Next base: position 517,409,099 of record NC_091821.1, read on the forward strand.
TTTGAACATTTAATATTCAAATTCAAATTCAAATTCAAATTCAAATTTTATTTGCCACCATGGTACAGATGATGGCGGGGACCCGTAGTAAAAGCTGCCGTTGGACAGCTTGACAAGGCCACGGGCCCCCACTTTGACAGCAATACAGTGGTTGTTTTTCTTTCCCTTTTTTTTTCCCTTTTTTCACACACACGAAAAAGAAAAGAAAATACAGGAAATACAGATAACAAAGGAAAAAAAAAAATACATATAGCAGAGTTGTTATCCGGTTACAGTAGTCAGCATAAAATCAACAGCATTGTCCTGGCTGGAAAGAAAACTTACAATGATGGTGAAAGAAAGAAGAATTGGGTAGACAATTCACACATCACACACACATTCACACATTAAAACACATCCTAACTTTTGTTGAAAGTCATTCTCTAATTAACCCTAACCAACACGGATTTAGGAGTGGTTTGTCTGCAGCAACTCAATTAATAGAGACTATTCATGACCTAGCATTAACAATCGATAAGCGAGGACAGGTAGACATAATTTTCCTAGACCTATCAAAAGCTTTTGATCGGTAATCGCATACAAAACTAATTCATAAGCTGCAAGGAATTCTGGGACATGGTATTCTTACAAAATGGTGAAAAGCATATTTGTCACGACGTCAACAATTCGTTCATTTCGAAGTGTAATCCTCAGACTACGTTGAGGTTTTATCCGGTGTGCCTCAGGGCACAGTTTTAGCTCCCATTCTCTTCCTTCTTTTTATAAACGACATAGCAAATGGCATTGACGCAAGGGTTACGCATGTTCGCAGATGACTGCATTATTTATAAAGCAATACAGACCAAGAATGATCAGGTTGTTTTGAATGCCGCACTTAAAAAGATAGCAAAATGATGTCAAAATGCAGAAAAAACTGTCTGCGTGACAGTCACGAGAAAGAAAGCACCACTAACCGTTCCATACCAAATTCAGCAAAGAGAACTACAAAGGGTAGAAGAATACAAGCATTTAGGTATCATTATTTCTTCCGATCTAAAACGGAACAAACAGGTGTTATACGTGGCAACAAAATCACTCTCAGCGCTTTTTTCCTTCAAACGGTCCCTCAGATACGCTTCACCCAACACCAAACTACTCGCGTACACGTCATTCGCTCCGTTATAGAATACGGCACCATATGCTGGTTTCCATACACTAAATGTGCCATAGCGAAGTTAGAGAACGTAAAAGCAGCCAGATTCATTTATAATAAATACCGTCGTCATGATTCCCCAACTGAACTTCTACGCTTAGCCGGACTCCCAACAATTAGCGATCGTGCTAGATACCTCAGACTACAATTCCTGTTTATTCTCCAGAGCAATGCCCTAAGAATAGACAAAAAGAAGTTTTTAGTACACTTCAACGCTAGAATTTCAAGAACGATACGCAATGAACAATTATCTGAGTATAGGTTTCAGAATGACACCTTCAGGTATTCATACTTCCCACAAGCTATCAGAGAATGGAATATGTTACCACAGGAGGTTGTCAATTGTACAACCCTCGATTCTTTTTTTGTCTAAGCTGTCTAACCATATCTTTGTTGCTACGTAATAAAATGTGGTTTTTACATTATGTTCTATTGTCGCCAAGAATGTGCATTGTCTATATCGCTGTACGTGTGTATAAATAAGCTTGTTTTTAAACCAAAGCCAAGGCCTCTTGTAAACGGTTATCGTTGAACCCTGTGTGAATGATGTAGTTTCCCTTTTATGAATGTACTCTTTCCTGCCAAAGCCTTCGTAGAGGCTAGCTGTATGTACCAAATAAAAAAAAATAAAAAATAAACAAATAAATAAATACAAAAATGTGCGGGATATAACCAACCCTTATATATAGCTTTTATTGATTACGAGAAAGCGTTTGATTCAGTCGAAACCTCAGCAGTCATGGAGGCATTGCGGAATCGAGGTGTAGACGAGCCGTATGTAAAAATACTGAAAGATATCTATAGCGGCTCCACAGCCACCGTAGTCCTCCATAAAGAAAGCAACAAAATCCCAATAAAGAAAGGCATCAGGCAGGGACATACGATCTCTCCAATGCTATTCACAGCATTTTTACAGGAGATATTCGTAGACCCGGATTGGGAAGAATTGGGGATAAGAGTTCATGGAGAATACTTTAGTAACTTGTGATTCGCTGATGGTATTGCCTTGCTTAGTAATTCAGGGGACCAATTGCAATGCATGCTCACTGACCTGGAGAGGCAAAGCAGAAGGGTGGGTCTAAAACTTAATCTGCACAAAACTAAAGTAATGTTTAACAGTCCAAGTAGAGAACCGCAGTTTACGATAGGTAGCGAGGCACTGGAAGTGGTAAGGGAATCTACATCTACTTAGGGCAGGTAGTGACCCCGGATCCGGATCATGAGACTGAAATAATTGGAAAAATAAGAATGGGCTGGTGTGCATTTGGCAGGCATTCTCAGATCATGAACAGCAGCTTGCCATTATCTCTCAAGAGAAAAGTGTATAACAGCTGTGGCTTACCAGTACTCACTTGCGGGGCAGAAACCTGGAGGCTTACGAAAAGGGCTCTACTTAAATTGAGGACGACGCAACGAGCTATGGAAAAAGAATGATGGGTGTAACGTTAAGGTGGAGGGGGGGGATAAGAAAAGAGCAGATTGGGTGAGGGAACAAACGCGAGTTAATAACATCTTAGTTGAAATCAAGAACAAGAAATGGGCATGGGCAGGAGATGTAATGAGGAAGGATGATAACCGATGGTCATTAAGGGTTACGGACTGGATTCCAAGGGAAGGGAAGCATAGCAGGGGCCCGCAGAAAGTTAGGTGGGCGGATGAGATTAAGAAGTTTGCAGGGACAACATGGACCCAATTTGTACATGACCGGGGTAGTTGGAGAAGCGTGGGAGAGGCCTTTGCCCTGCAGTGGGCGTAACCAGGCTGATTATGATGATGATGATGACACTAAAGGCGTGGCGACTACGATAGCTCTCCGGCGGTATCGCTTGATTTTTCGGCAGTGTCATCGACTTCGACTTCAGAACGACGATTGCTCCGTGTTGGTTCAGGAAGTCCATGTCGAGAATGACGTCTCATGAACAATGTTGGAGGATAACGAAGGTGGCAGGGTAGGTCCGGTCATGAGCCGTAATTCTTGCTGTGCAGATTCCAGTCGGCGTTATTAGGTGTCCTCCAACTGTCCAGATTTGAGGGCCCTCGCATGCAGTCTTAATTTCAACTGGATTTCAACCGACTCATCACGGATTAGTCAGTTCCTGTGTCCGCTGAGGCACTGCATGGCCATTGAGAAGCACGTCGAGGTCGGTGGTTTTTTGCCTTGCGTTGCAGTTTTGTCTCGGCGTTGGATCGCTGCTGTATCGTGTTGACACGTGGCTGGAACGTTTTGTCCTCAGGTCTTCTTTTGTCGGCATATTCTTTGCTTCTAGGCTTCATGGGGATGGCGGCGTCTCGTTGATGTTTAGTTTTCCGGGTATGGGCTCGCAGAATGGCCCCGGCCTTGGCCAGCGTATGGTCGGCGTTGCGGCGACAGGTAGCGGCCTGGTGACGGCGAACGGGACGGTCGTCGAGAACTCCACTGAGTGGCGGCGAGGTAGTCTGCGATGCCACGAGGGCGCTTTCCAAGCTGTGGACGCGGCGCGTTGACGGCGAACTCTCACAGTACCAAGTCGCGGTATGTGCATCGGCGGTACACATGGCCGACGCAGTGGTAGCGGAGCGCGCGATGGTCAGGAACTTGCCCAATGTCTGTTTTCCTCAGGGTGTTTCGCTAGCCGACTGGTGGGCGAGGTGGCGGCGGTGGCGTCTGACAACGGAATCGCGGCGTCATGGGGCCTTGGCGTGGTGGGGGAATCTGGCGGTTGGCGACGGCGGCGTAGGTAATCGCTTCCGGATGGGGCTGTGGTGGTGGCGGTTACACTAGGTAACCCCAAGTGATCGCTGAACCTCTTCTTTGACTATGTCGGTGATTTAGCCTACTTGAGGCTGCGAGCTTCTGCAGTTCCTCGAGAACGACGGCTCTGATGGTCTCTCGCATGTAGTGACTGCCGAGTGCTTGGAACATCGGTGGGGTTTTGGCGGTTATAGTGCCTTGACCGCATGTCAAGCGTATTCTCAATGGTTGCGGCTTCGGAAGCAAATTCAGCAACAGTCCTGGGAGGGTTGCGTATCAATCCGGCGAAGAGGTCTTGCTTTACCCCACGCATGAGGAACCTAATTTTCTTCTGCTCAGGCAGAATAGGGCTGTTAGATTTTTCTTGGTAACTATAGCCGGCAGCTTAGCATGACAGAAAGCAAACTTAAACTTAAATGGCTAGAGCAGAAGGATCGTAGAAGGCATATCAGATTAAAATTTTTCCATGACGTTTATTCTAAAACAGGTATAAACCGCGAACAATATATCCAGGCACCACACTATATATCTAAGCGACTTGACCACTGTTTGAAGGTCAGGTAATTTTCTTGTAGGGGTGACGCCTTCCATTATTCCTTTTTTGTTAGAACTGTTCGAGATTGGAACAGTTTTCCATCGAGCATTGTATACATCACAGAAAATTATGCTTTTCTCCATGCGTTGAAATAATTTGTTGATGTATTCATTCAAGTTTGTAACCTCCCTGCTGTAATGCCCCACGGGCCGATGCAGGTAACTAATATATAATAAATAAATAAAAATCTGGGTTGGCGTGGCGGAACAGACGCGTCGTCTCCTCGGTGAAGATCGTGATGATCTCGTTGAGTAGTTGTACTCAGATTTCTAGCATACCTTCGCCCCTTGCGCGCGAAGCTCGCAAATGTCTGCAGGAAGCCGCTACGGGACAGGTACCATGTCGTCAGGATCAAATCCCGGTTCTCAAACCACGTTCTGGCGGCGTCTTCTAAGGCGAAGTATGCATGCCGCAGCTTGTCGGTGTACCAGTTGTTCTCCAGCCACGTTTCTGGGTCTCCAGGCGATGATCAATGGAAGGTTGGTGGGTTCCGAGGTTGTTGCAGCAGAATGGGGGACGCTGGGGCAGCCATTGTGGTTTCTAACTTGGGCTTGTTCCCTCTGGTCTTCTCTGGAAGAGGGCCGTATTCAGACAGCAGTCCTTGGTGTCTACGGCTAGCTCTCTCGCCATTGGCGATGTTTGTGTTGTCCTGGAGTTTCGGGCTTGGATAGCGGCTTTGCGGGGGCTTTCCGTACGTGAACGCACGAGCACCTCCACCAGATGTCACGTGGCTGTGACGTTGAAGAAAGCAGCAAAACTGGGAATGACGAAATCAGCGTTTTACGGGTGAATCTGTGTCCCCATAAACAGGCTACACTCAAAGAACCATGACAGCGGCGAACAGCCGGCGATCGTCGAATGTCTGAACTGTCGAATACATGAGTCATCTAAGTTTCCAGAGTAATCGTTGGTGCCCGCGTGTCTTCCAGAAAGTTCTACACAATTGGCGTCGCACATGCAATCAGATTACACAAGCGTCGGGGACAACAGCACCATCGATAGTTCCATCGATAATATACCCGAAACTTCCGATACATGCGGGTGCGTTCCGCGCTGAGCGATATTTGTTAGACGGTGAAAAGCACTCACCCGTAAAAGATAAAGAAGTCCACGTGTAAATACCGTTGCCAGCAGTGGTGGTCCAACTGCGCATTTGTGCGATTTTGCCTGCTGCTGGCTTGCGCACACTCAAGTGCCATTTGCGCGAACTGCGCGAAAGTGCGGTATTTTCGCGTTTTCACGGCAAGGCAATGGTTTTAGTAGGGTTTTCCAGCTACAGTCAATGACCGACTTTCCGGACGCCCGATTATTTAGACAGGCCCGATAATTCGGGCGCCTTCGCGGCACCTCCACGGTAGCCCAGAGAGTCATCGTATGAGAACGTCTGAAATTTCGGACGCAAAAACCCTTCGCTGTTCGATTTTACGAACTTTTTGCCATGGCCGCAGGCGCGAAACAGAGTTCATCGAAGGCACCGCCACCGCCATTTCGATTATGTCGCCGCCTCGAGCAGGCGCACTTGTACGCAGATCCTTTGGCAGCTGCAGCCACCATCACGGCTAGGCCTAGCTGCATCCACCTTCGCTACCAGCCTTCTTGCTATTCGCCGCTATTAGCAGTGGTGCCGACTCCTCCTATGTATAATCCTACCCGATAGTTTCGAAGCTCGGAAAGCACGGCGCGCTGCGTAACGCTAGTTCCTGAAAGTTAACTGTGCCTCGACAAAGAAGTGTTAGGCGGTGAAGCATGCCGAGAGTGGGAAGAGGCAATTGTCACGGGACACAGATTGTACTTTTTAATTTAACACGTATGCACCCGCCGTCTCCTGTCACATTGCGAGCAGCGATAGGCCTTCAGAGCTATTTCGGATGTGCCTGTCGTGATTGGAGCCCTTGGGAGCAGCACCTAGCCCAACTCCTGTCCTCAGGAACCTGCTTAACCCACCGCCATCTACCTAGCTTCACAGGAAATTGCTTTTGGCGCTTGCTTATAAATAAATTGTTTTCAAATAACCCAGCATAAACCACTTAGCTACACGAAAAATTCCTGCTTGTATTTTATTTGTAACTGTTATTTGGCGACAAGATACGCCAAATCGACTCGTATTTATTCGCAGAGGCCATACGAGGCACGGAAAGTCGACAAACCGCCTCGCAAAGAAAGCGAGTGTACGGGTTGGTACGAACGGTTCCTCCACCGCCTTCACCATCTCTGCGACACATTGTACGGCGGCGCTACATCTTGGTGCCGTTCGTAGACGCATAGTCTCTTGAGCTTCTAGCATTATTAGTGGGTGTAATCCACTTTTCATTGCGATGACAAATATATGGACACTGCAGGCGCATTCCTGTCTTAAAAATGGAAAGTTGGGAGAATTGGTATGCATTCATAATGGGGACAGCGCGAACAAGACGACGATGGAGTGGAAGGACACATTTTTGTCGTCGGCGTCGCCCCGAGGTTCCGCATCAAGTCCGAGGGCGATAAAATCGTTGTCGATTGCCGCATGCTGTATGTGCGAGTGAAAGCGCGCGAAGACGAGCCGGCGAAGCGGTTCAATCTCGCGAGGCTCCTCACTTGTCGCACACGAGGCGGTGCCTCGACGTCCTCCCCGCCCACCGCTCCGTACAGAGTGGAGACAACCGCGGCGCCTACTACGGCGTTGGGCACGTGATTGGCGGACGCCGTAGTAGACGCCTTTCGCGCACGTCGTAGGGACGCGTTGCCGGCGGTCGTGTGTCTTGAAAGCGATCTGCGACGTGGCCAAAGTGCGCATCCGCGCGGACATCATCTTCGAAGCGATCTGGGATGTTTGCAGAGTGCGCGTAGTGCCTGTAGCTTCGTATGCGCTGTGCCTTCGACGTTTCGTTTGCGTTGAAGCGAGAGGTGCACGGAGGACAATTGGCTCGCTGCTGCCGCAATTCCTCACACGAGCATTTTGACAGCGAGTTTCCGCCCTCATCGAGCGAGATGTGTTCATGTTTACATGTGCGCGCCTGACACGGTGCTTGTCAGTTTAGTTAAAGCACGTCGGTGGACTGGTTTCTTTTGGATCCATGATGGAATGTGTAAGCGCGACTGAACGAGGACGTAGGAAGTAGCAGACACAAAAACAGCGCTGTCTCTGTGTGTCTGTTTCTTCCTACGTCCTCGTTCAGTCACGCTTACGCATTCTATCGTTGTTATTAGCGAGTAAGCGAATGTTTACAATTTTATAGGGACGCTAAATCTACTATGCTCACTTTCCCAGCTATCCATTAATTTGCTATCGCAATCGGTGCTTCGCCTTTCGGGCGAAACTGCGCATTTTTCGTCTAGTGCGGTAAATCATATCAAAGCATTTTTGTCATTTAAAATGCACATAAGACATTTTCCATCACTTTTTGTCTTGCACCAAATTAATTGTCTTGTGTCAAATTGACGGCGCAAATTGTTATAGCTCATTTGTAATTTTATGTCTGTCTTGCAGCCAGGTGCATATCTTTATTCTTTTTGGCCTACAAAATTATATTTAATTGTTCACAAAATTAAATTTCTTGCCTACCCAAATAAAAATATTTGCAATATACCGTGCATGGTAACCGTCCGTGGGAAGGCAAGCTCAATTGGTCGCTGTTGGCTTTGTCTCTTGCTTCACTGTTGAGCAGCACTTATTGATTGCACAGTAGCAACAGGCATCACCAAATGGCTAGATTACTGCCGTACTACTCAATGTGTTCCAGAAAGGCCCCCCCCCCCTTTTTTTGCACCGAAACTGCTCCAGAACGACATTTTTCCTGCTCCGAAAATTGCTCCAGATCCTAAACCGGCTGGACAGCCACTGTCAGCTTTTGGCCAACGCGTTCAGCTTGATGAATACTGTAAATACGCTGTCTCTACAGCACGCAGCCATTATTACCGCGAATCTTTTCCCAGTGGCACTTTTAATCGCAATTGTCCCCATGCTGTCTACATCGATTAGTAGCTAAGAAAATGTGATAAAAGTATATTAGTTCAACTACTAAAAATCCTATCCATGCAAATAATAACAGAAGTATATTAAGTTTTATAACAGTTACAAATAAAATACAAGCAAGAATCTTTCGTGTAGCTAAGTGGTTTACGCTGGGTTATTTTAAAACAATTTATTTATAAGCAAATGCCAAAAACAAGCTCCTGTGAAGCTAGGTGGATGGCGGTGGGTTAGGGAGGTTCACGAGGACAGGAATTGGGCTAGGTGCTGCTGATAACGGTGGGCTAGCCAGAGCTTGGTGCGCTTTAATGCACTGGGTGCGCTTTAAAGAACCCAGGTGGTCAAAGTAGCGGGTTTTGGCACGTAGAAACTCCAGAATTTAGGGTGGATTGGTTGTTTCTTTAAAAAGTATCTAACACGCTGTACCAGGGCAGCAGTAAAAACGATCGAAATGTTATATTACCAAGCAATGCTGTGCCAAGAAAGCCAACTTAGTAACCCACGTGGGCGAGTCCGTAGGAATGTCGAACAAATAATTCTTGCCTTGTTGCATGACAGTGCTAATACATATTGTTCACTGCGTGTATAATCCGGGCCAGTGTTGGATCTCCTTAAGAATGGCGTAGCCGATATTCTCACCACGCTGTTAACATTAGGCCATCCGTGGGCCAGCAATAAGAATGGCAATATTGGAACCATGCTGTTGACCTTAGGCAGCCATTAAGCCAGGAACTGCGAATACATTTCGCATGTAGGCCCGAGCTGACGTATCGCCTGGGGCACAGCGAAAGTCGGGACTCTTCGAATCACAGCAACAACGCGGGGCAGTCGCTTCTTGCTGGGGAGCTCCACGCCCCAAACAACGCTTGTTCAGTTTCCAAGTCCATGCATTTACACTAATGCATGTTACGTTGCTGAAAAAAACAAACTCGCTACATTTGGAAGCATATTGGAAGAAACGGAGCTTCCTCCGATTGGTTGTTATTTACTCGTCAGGTTTCACCCGAGTTTGGGAATTCCTACAGGTGGCGGGCGTCTCCTGTGTTACCAAGCCTAGACCCCACCTCGAACACGGCGTACTAGGAGCAAGAACAAGCGCCAATCATCAGACGCAGACGATCTTGTTAAAATGATGAGCTAATGGAAAGAGGAAGACGCACGCCAACTCATAAACAGAACTCTCATTTGTTGCTATCCCAAGACACACTGGCCTGGTAACATGAGTTTTTAGCCTGGTTCTATCAGTGCACATTATCCGTATTTACCTTCTGAACGCACGGCAGAGTTAGTTCCTAATACATATATATATATATATATATATATATATATATATATATATATATATATATTCTTGCGAAGCACTTTGAGCAGTGAGCGTTCGCGACTAGAACGTTGGAGCAGCGAGAGGTAGTGTAGCCGACCGAGCACAGAAACAAGGTTGTTCTTTCTCGACGTCGTTGTCTCTCTCCTAGCCACAGTCCCACTGCTCCCTATTTTACAGTACAGTTATCTGCCCCGCGGAAAACGAAGCCATCCCGGCGACCTGCGGGTAGGACAACACAGGCGGATCATAGTAGGGTTTGAGACGCTGGGCATGCAGAATTTCGCGTCCACGACGGCGATGATCCTAAGGTAGCTCGAGGGGTTCCACAATATAGTTGACTGGAGACGTTTGGTTGGTCACGCGGTATGGGCCTTCTTACTTCGACGCGAGTTTCGGTGACAGTCCAGTCGTAGAGGCTGGAACCCAAAGCCACACTAGCGAGCCAGGAGCATAGCAAATCATATTGACCGCAAAAAAGACGGGGACATAGGAAGAAAACACATAAACAGCACAGGCGGTAACTTTCAACTGGTTTATTCATAGCAGCCAGTGGGCATATTATTCATAGCAGCCCACTGGCTGCTATGAATAAACCAGTTGAAAGTTACCGCCTGTGCTGTTTATCTGTTTTCTTCCTATGTCCCCGTCTTTTTTGCGGTCAATATGATTTGCAGTAAATACCAACTAGGCCAAACTGAAGTTCTTCAGGAGCATAGGATACAGGAGCATTGGAACTTTCTCGATGGTGCTTCTGGCGTTGCTGGTCTTCTGACGTAAATATACGGGAAAGCTTGCGACACTCTTCTGCGTGTGCAGCAGCTTCGGATATGGTAGTTGTTTCCGTGGAGTCAGGGCGGTACGGAAGGATAATATCCATTGTGGAAAAAGGTTCGCGACCGTACAGGAGAAAGAAGGGCGAAAATCCCGTGGTAGTCAGCGTGGCGGTGTTGTAAGCGTAGGTCAGAAAAGGTAGAACATGGTCCTATTTGGTTTCGTCGGATGCAACGTACATGGCCAGCGTGTCACCAACCCGCCGTGGTTGCTCAGTGGCTATGGTGTTGGGCTGCTGAGCACGAGGTCGCGGGATCGAATCCCGGCTACGGCGGCCGCATTCCGATGAGGGCGAAATGCGAAAACACCCGTGTACTTGGATTTAGGTGCACGTTAAAGAACCCCAGGTGGTCGAAATTTCCGGACTCCCCCACTACGGCGTGCCTCATAATCAGAAAGTGGTTTTGGCACGTAAAACCCCCCCAAAAAAGCATGTCACCAAGAGTGCGATTAAAGCGCTCAGTCATGCCATTAGCCTGCAGATGGTACGCAGTAGTGGTGCGATGAATGATGCGGCATTCTTTGAGGAGAGCCTCGATGACGTCGGAGAGGAAGACGCGGCCTCTGTCACTGAGTAATTCCCTGGGAGCTCCGTGGCGAAGGATGATGTGGCGAAGGAGAAACCAGGCGACGTCACGTGCAGAAGCGCTGGACAAAGGGGAAGTTTCCGCATAGCGCGTAAGATGGTCGATGGCCACGATTACCCAGTGATTGCCATCTGATGTGGTTGGCAGATGTCCATAAATGTCGATGCCTACTCGACCAAAACCACGTAGTGGGCAAGGCAAAGGCTGCGATGGGGCGGTTGAACAACGAGGGGGATCTTTACGGCGTTGGCAAACCAGACAGGAGCGGATATAATGATGGATGAATCGATACATCCCCCGCCAGTAGTTAGGCGTAGACGCGCGTATGTCTTCAGTATCCCTGCATGCGCGCACGGGGGTCGTCGTGGAACGCTGCGCAAATATCCGAACGCAGGTGTCGCGGGACGACAAGCAGCTATTTGCGGCCGTTCGGGAGGTAGTTGCGACGGTACAAGAGCCCGTCGCGAATGGAAAAGTGATGTGCTTGGCGACGTAATGCGCGATTGGTAGTGGGTGTCGATGGGCTGGACAAAAAATGCAGCATGGACACAATCCATGGGTCTTTCTTCTGCTCCAGAAGAATGTCCGTGGCAGCAAGGGAAGACTCGGACAATGAGGCCTTCGGGAAGCTAGCCTCGTCTGTTAGTGGCGAATGAGACAAGGCATCCGCATCCGAGTGTTTTCGGCCAGAACGATACAGCACGCGAATGTCGTACTCCTGCAGTCGACGGGCCAATCGAGCAAGACGACCGGACGGTTTTTTTAAGGACGACAGCCAGCACTGCGAATGGTGATCAGTTATGACGTCAAACGGGCGGCCATAAAGATACGGACGGTATTTGGTTATGGCCCAAATTATAGCCAGGCATTCCTTTTCTGTGACAGAATAGTTCGATTCAGGTTTAGTGAGTGCACGACTGGCGAAGGCAACGACGTACTCATCGAAGCCCGCCTTTCTCTGAGCGAGACCGGCCCCAAGGCCAACGCCACTGGCATCCGTGTGTATTTCAGTTGGGGCACTTGGGTCGCAATGGCGCAGGATTGGTGGTGACGTCAAGAGACGACGCAGCTTTGTGAAGGCGGCATCGCAATTCGGTGACCAAATTGAAAGGTTGTGGCCACCATGAAGAAGCTGCTTAAAGGTGTTATTATAGTGGCAAAATTGCGGATGAAACGGTGAAAGTATGACGCTAATCCAATGAAGCTGCGCAATTCTTTCAAAGTCGTTGGTCGGGGAAACTGGGCAACAGCTTGTAGTTTCGCCAGATCAGGGAGTACACCTTCTTTCGACACGACATGGCCGAGGATGACCAGCTGCCGGGCAGCGAAGTGACACTTCTTTAAGTTAAGCTGGAGGCTAGCATCGGCGATGCACTTTAGGACGCGTTCAAGTCGAAGTAAGTGGGAAGGAAAGTCCGGTGAAAAGATAACGACGTCGTCCGGATAACACAGGCATATCTGCCATTTGAGGCCGCGCAAGATGTCCATCATTCTTTCAAATGTGGCAGGCGCATTACACAGGCCAAATGGCATCACGGTGAATTCAAATAAACCATCAGGTGTGATGAAGGCTGTTTTCGGACGGTCTGACTCAGCCACTGGCACTTGCCAGTACCCGCATCGTAAGTCTAAGGATGAGTAGAATTCGGTGCCTTGGAGGCAGTCTAGCGCGTCGTCAATACGGGGTAGCGGATAAACGTCCTTGCGTGTGATCTTATTAAGTCGCCGGTAGTCCACGCAAAAGCGAATTGTGCCATCTTTCTTTTTTACCAGCACTACAGGAGAAGCTCAGGGACTGTGCGAAGGTTGTATGACACCGCGTTGGAGCATGTCTGCTACTTGCTCAGCGATCACGCTACGCTCCGTGGCGGATACACGATACGGCCTGTGGCGTAAAGGCGCATGGTTGCCGGTGTCGATGGGATGGACAACAGTGGAAGTACGGCCTAAGCGAGATTGTTGTAGGTCGAATGACGTGCGAAAGAGGTCTAGAAGATGGACGATCTGGGCGCGCTGCGCTGGAGTGAGGTTGGGATCAATACTCTGGTAAAATGTTGAGTCACACGGTGGCGGGGGAGGAGAAACGAAAGGCCAGAGCGTCAACCGGAGGAGAAGCCGGGTCACCAGGCACGTCGTAAAGGAAGCTTGGTTCGATTTTGTCGGCATAACCAAGACACTCATTGTGGAGCAGCCTAGCAGGGCAAGGAAACAGGTTCGATACATAAAGTGCGCTCGAACCTTGTCGAATATCAAGAAGGGCAAAAGGAAGCAAGAAAGGATGGGGGCGAGCAACAAGCTTAGGCGGCGTGAAAAAAACTGTGGAGTCGGAAAACCCAACGCAGGAGACGGGTACAAGTGCGGCAGAGTATGGAGGAATCTCGGTGTCGGCGGTGACGAACACACGACCGGAAGTGTCATCAGTATCTTCAAAAACGTTGGTGCCGAATGGCGACAGCGTGAGTTCAGCACGGGCACAATCTATAACGACATGATGAGAGGACAGAAAGTCCCATCTTAAAATCATGGCATGGTAGCAGCGAGGCAGAACAACGAACTCCATATGGTGTAAAGCGCCGCTTATAACAACACGTACGGTACACTTTCCTAAGGGTTCAATCGGCGCAGCGCTTGCTGTACATAATGAAATGGCTGATATTGCTGCTCCCGTGTCTACAAGCGCATGAACGGCAATGTCTTCTGCATAAAGTTCAAGGACGTTCGCAGGAAATAGATGAGGTCTTCTTGAGGAGTTCGTTGAGATAGGAGTTCGTGCCTCCGGAACTGCGGTCCTTAGTTTTCCTCTCGGATAGTTTCAGGACGAGGGATAAGCGGCGACAGAAAACGCCGACGGGGAGACGGAGACCGACGGGTATTGAAGGGTCGGGAAAGAGGAGACCAGGCTTCGAAGGGCTGAGCGGCAGTAGCAGAACGGGACGGAGAGTCGAAACTTGCCGTTACTTTGTGCCCTCGGAGAATCCGAAGGATACCATCCACGCCGGCGGCAAAGCCGTGCTACATGCCCAGGTAGGCCGCACGAACAACAGATAGGCCGATTGTCATGGGTGCGCCATGGATTGAGAACAGCGGGCGGAGACTGTTGGAAATATTGGCGAGGTGGGCGCACGGGCTGCTGTGGCGGCCAGTAGCTGCTTGGGGGGAGGGGGGGCAGAGAATATGTTGCAGCTGCTTGCGGAAGTGAGGGAAAGGCGCTGGTAAGTCTGGATCGATTACCTGCAGAAGGAGGCCTTGGATTAGCGACAACGGCAGCGTACGTAAGTGGCACAGGCGTCGGAGGCGGTTGATGAGCAAGCGGTGCTGCGTTAGCGATTTGTTCTTGTATCATGTGACGGAGATCTGGAGACAAGCGCGGCTCTGAGGGTGGAGCGACTGGCAGAAGAGAGAGTTGGCGCGCCACTTCTCGTACAAATTGCTTGATTCTGTCGAAAATTTCTGAACTGCAAGGAGTAGAAGTGACACCATCACTCAGAGCTGAAAGCGTGATGTGCGGAGCGAGTGCTTGGCACGTAGAAAGCCGTTGTTTGCGCAGCTCCTCGTAGCTATGGCAAAGCGTTATGAGGTCGTTGACCGTCTGAGGATTCCTTGCCAAGAGCATTTGGAAGGCGTCATCTTCTATGCCTTTCAAGATGTTCTTGACCTTGTCATCTTCGGTCATATCTGGGTCGATACGCCGGCAGATGTCAACTACATCTTCAATGTAGCTCGTGAAAGTTTCGCCCTTTTGTTGGGCACGACAGCGAAGCTGTTGTTCAGCCCGAAGTTTGCGCACAGCTCGGCGACCGAATACTTCTTGAAGTGCCGTTCGGAATGCTGTTCAGGTGGAAAAGACAGCCTCATGGTTGCGGAACCAAAAATGGGCGACACCGGAAAGGTAGAATGGTGCGTAACCAAGCTTGTCAGCTTCAGAGCATTTGTTTTGGGCACTCACTCGGTTGTATGATGACAGCCAGTCCTCTACGTCATGATCGTCAGTGCCATTGAATATGGGAGGATCCCGTTGGCGTGGCCCACCAGGACAGACGACTGGAGGCGGTGCCATGGGTGGCGCGGTAGTACTAGTCTCCTCAGGCATGGGAGATGTGACAGGGATCGTCCGGCTTCGGAGTTCCAGGTTTGCAAAAAGTCCAGCACCTTCCACCAAATGTCGCGAAGCACTTTGATCAGTAAGCGTTCGCGACTAGAACGTTTGAGCAGCGAGAGGTAGTGTAGCCGACCGAGCACACGAAACAAGGTTGTTCTTTCTCGTCGTCGTTGTCTCTCTCCTAGCCACAGCCCCACTGCTCCCTATTTTACAGTACAATATATATATATATATTGACATGTATACTTATCTTTATCGGGCGACCACGTTTCGCCGCTTAACAACTGTAATCGCACAGCGAGGGACGCGCCTGCATGTATCCGACGTTTCTGGAAAGTTATCGATGCTTCTACCCGGCTGTCTGTTGTCGCCGAACTTTGTGTTATCTGATTTCATCGCGTAACGCCAATGGTGTAGAACTTTGTGGAAGGCACGCGGGTCCGAACGATTAGACTGGAACATTGGACGACTGCTGTATAAAAGCTGGCGCGCTTGACCCGCTGATCAGATTTTCCACGATCGCCGACTGTGTTCGCCGCTATCGTTGCGCATTAAGTGTAGCCTGTTTTGTGGGCACAGGTTCGCCCAATAAAAGCTAGTTATGTCTTTCACAGTACTGCTACTGCGTTCTTTAACGTCACTACCACGTGACAATATATATATATATATATATATATATATATATATATATATATATATATATATATATATTGTAGCACTCTTCAATGAAGCACACTAAACACACTGGTTTATTGTGGGCGAACTTGTGCCCAGAAACTCAATATTAAGCATTCACACACTTTTTTAAAAGAGGAGTTAACAGCAGCCTATTCCACAGTCAACCGCGTCTCTGCGCCGAACGCACTTCTCACGCGCCCCGAAGGCCAAGAGCCACGCCGTGGCTTCTCATTGGACGGCAGACTCGGGCGCTGCCGTGAGCGCGTGCACGGGAGACACGTGCTGTATCGCCACGCGCGAGGCGTTGCTGGCGCTCTTCTAATGGCGATGCGACGAGTAATGGGCTTTAGCGATGAGACGCTTGCAAAGGTGCCTCACGAGAGTGCTCGTACCTGGCATGTGGAGAGCTCTCTGCGGCAATATATATATATATATATATATATATATATATATATATATACTGCAACACGAGTCACAGTGAGTAGTTGCTTATGAAGATCGAAAACAGTCAACTATCATGGAGCAACGCTACGGACAAGTGATTGCACCTTTCGGAGTGCGGCTCGCTTGAATTGGTCCTAAAAAAAGAAATTGCCCGCCAGGCACGTTTGCACGCACGGCGCAGCAATTTCGGTGGTCTCGTCGCTGAAATACCCGAGACCGATCAGAATAAGAAATTTGCCATCAAGGACACTTTCGGTTTCGGCGAAACACCTTAATTCTACGCCACAAACGAGAAATTTGAGCACAGCGCCAAGCGAAAGAGCCGCCGTGAACTTAGATGTCGTAGCTGTCTTATCTTTCTTGATACGGACAGTGTTGCCGGCGTGAGTTATGGATTCTGAAGTTGCCAATACAAATGTCCCGAAGCGTTATGAGTGTGTGTTACGAGCGGTGCAAAAATAAGCCAGCTACCTTGGCATAACTACAAATAACACCCGAGTCAAATTTTGCGAATCTGCGTAGAACGATATGACAAATCTCTGTGTGAAATAAAATGCTTGCGGATCAAATACAGTCTCGTAAAAAATGAATTGTTACAAAGTGTGATAGGCCGCTATGGGCTATGCTTCCCAATGTCCCTGGATAAATATTGGCTGCACCAAGTTTTATTTCATGGAAAGGGGACTCATAATAAGTGAAATGTATCACAAAACGTTCAGATTCCTGGCCTCATTGGAAGCTTTGCTAATAATTACTTAACCTGCGCTTTTTTTTTTGCTCCATTTCTCGTGCCTGATATGAGGCTAATTCCCCCAGCTGTCCTTCGTGAAGTAAAGGAGGAAGCTTCTCTTTGTTTGGTGAGAGTAAGGGAGGTAATGGGGATGTTTATATAAGGCTCAAAGTCGCTGGCTTAATGTGCGCTTCGCAATAAATTACGTATGCAAGCGCTCTGGCGCGTTATTAGTGTTCCTTACGAGCGGCGCAGAATTTAGACCACTGCAGCGGCCACCATGGTCAAATTTTGTGAACATGTAGGAACGCCATGGCAAGTTCTTGAAGGAGGTAAATGCGTATTGATTAACGAAAATTCAGGCGTTTTATCTGCGCAAGCCACGATATGATGATGAGGCATGCCGTAGTGGGGGACTCCGGAGTAAGTTTAACTACCTAGGGTTTTTTTTTTTTTTTTACGTGCGCCCTATGCACAACACACGTGTGCGTTCAACTTGAATTTCGCCTCCATCTAAGTGCGACCCAGATGTCCTGCGTTCTCGAGCTTAGCAGCGCAATGCCACTACGGCTAGTAAATGCATAAAAAGTTTTTAAGCAAGTGTTTGAAATGGTCACGCAGCCATTATGAGCTACGTTTCCCATTGTACTGAGAAAAGAGTGAGTTACAACATGGTTGTATTGAGGGGAAATATAGATCATAGTAAGTGAAATGCGTAACACCCGCCGTGGTTGCTCAGTGGCTATGGTGTTGGGCTGCTGAGCACGACGTCGCGGGTTCGAATCCCTGCGACGGCGGCCGCATTTCGATGGGGAATGCGAAAACACCCGTGTACTTAGATTTAGGTGCACGTTAAAGAACCTCAGGTGGTCGAAATTTTCGGAGTCCTCCACTACGGCGTGCCGCATAATCAGAAAGTGGTTTTGGCAAGTAAAACCCCATAACTTAAGTGCAATGTGTAACTTCGGAGTGTTGGAACTGATTACGGCCATTGCATTAAATTACAAATGCAAGTGGTCCATAGCTTTATTATGTTTTACGAACAACGCAGAATTTCGTTCGTAACCGTGGGAGTACTACATATGAACGCAACAGAGGTCAAATTTTACATGGCGGCCGGATGAGAGGGGACACTATGGCCAATTTTCTGGCGAAGTAAAATGCATGTGGATCTTATCCATCTTTGCCCTATTGGCTCCGCCGCAGAGGTGAATGAGGTTGTGTTCATTGATGATGCTTACTTACGAGTTTTTGTGCGATTACATGGGTCTGCGTTCTTTCTTTCCTCGTTATTTGATCTATAGTTTATTTATTTATTTATTTATTTAAAATACCTTACAGGCCCATTTAATAATAATAATAATATTTTGGCGTTTTACGTGCCAAAACCACTTTCTGATTATGAGGCACGCCGTAGTGGAGGACTCCGGAAATTTTGACCACCTGGGGTTCTTTAACGTGCACCTAAATCTAAGCACACGGGTGTTTTCGCATTTCGCCCCCATCGAAATGCGGCCGCCGTGGCCGGGATTCGATCCCGCGACCTCGTGCTCAGCAGCCCAACACCATAGCCACTGAGCAACCGCGGCGGGTAGGCCCATTTAAGGGCATTGGGTAAGGGGGGACACAAAGTAAGTGTTTCAGCAGGAGTAAATAATATAAACATCAATACAGGCTTTCACAAGATAAGTAAACCAGTACAGGAGTAGAGAATATAAATATCTATACATGCATTCACAAGATAAGTAAAGCGAAGTTCAATAGATGTTTGTCTAGGCTAAGCTTTAGAGAGCGTAAACACAGTAATATACTCATGCTCACAAAAATATAAAAATACAAGTGTGAAAAACAGTGAAGAAAGCAGGTCAATAACATCCTTATACAATGTTTCTACACGAAATTCAGCAATTCTTCGCGAAAAGCGTCACGATCTCTTATGCTCACAATGTTATCAGGAAGGCTGTTCCATACGGTTATGACACGTGGCAGTGCTGATGCGTTAAATGACAGTGTATTGCCGAATATGCGCATGAAACTATGGCTATTGTTAAGGCGACGTGACGTGCGCGCTGGTACTTCAAGCGGCAACACATGAACTCGATTACCATGGACGTATCTATGGAAAAGGCAAAGAAGACTTATCGTGCGACGAGTTTCAAGTGGCTGGAGCGAAATATCTGCTTTAATCTTGGTCACGCTGAAAGTTCTGTCGTAGTTACTTGTGATGAAGCGCGATGCCCTGTTCTGAATTTTTTCTAGCATACCAACTAAATAATTTTGATGTGGTGACCATACTGATGACGCAAATTCTAACTGTGGGCGAACAAAAGTCTGATATGCTAATTTACGAACTGTAGCAGGGGATTTACGCAAGTTCCGTCGAAGATAACCCAGAGTTTTCGAAGCTTTTGCGCAGATAGCCGTTATATGTGTACTCCAGAAAAGATGAGTTGTGAGTTCAATGCCAAGGTACTTGTAGGACAATGTCGGAGGTACGGCGGTGTTATTTAGGACGTAGGAAAAGTGAGAGTTTGAATGTTTACGCGAGAAGGACATAACTTTACATTTGTCTGAGTTCAGGGTCATCTGCCACGTACTGCACCAGAAACTGACAAGGTTAAGGTCGTTCTGCAATGCTAAATGGTCATCAGATGTTTTTATTGTACGGTATAAAATGCAATCGTCGGCGAAAAGCCTTATCTGCGATGATATGTTTTGTGGAAGGTCATTAATGAAAATTAAGAAAAGAAGAGGACCAAGGACACTGCCTTGCGGTACGCCAGATGTAACGTCAGAAGTAAGCGATGAATGGTTATTAACAACAGTGAACTGTTGCCGCAAGGAGAGAAAGTTTCGGAGCCAAGATAAAGTTAATGAATCCAGCCGG
The DNA here is from genome assembly GCF_038994185.2 of Dermacentor albipictus. NCBI lineage: Eukaryota > Metazoa > Arthropoda > Arachnida > Ixodida > Ixodidae > Dermacentor > Dermacentor albipictus. Next base: position 517,429,149 of record NC_091821.1, read on the forward strand.
AGTGCGGATATTTTTGAGATGAGGCGACAATGAGCGACACGATCAAATGCTTTGGAAATATCTAAGAATACACAGTCAGTCTGCTGTTTGTTATTCATGCTGGAATGTAATTCTGTTGTAAATTCAAGCAACTGAGTTTCACAAGATAAGCCTTTTCTGAATTCATGCTGGTTAAAATAAAAAAAGTTATTTGAGTCTAAATGGCGGTAGATATGCGATGCTATGATATGTTCCAGTAGTTTACAGCAGATGCATGTTAATGAGATGGGACGGTAATTTCGCGGAGAGTACTTGTTATCCCCCTTGAATACAGGGATAACCTTTGCGATTTTCCAGTCCAGGGGTAGTTCGCCATTTGCTAAGGATTTCCTAAAAATATGACACAAAATTTGGCTTGAAATTGTAACGGTATTTTTTAGTATTTTGGAGTTGATATTGTCTATACCGGAAGATGTGGATAATTTCAGATTATTTATTAAAGACGAAATGCCATCTGCTGTAATATCTATTGGTTCCATAAAACGATATTCAAAGTCGGGAACTATGGGAACAGTGGAACAGTCTTCCTGTGTAAAAACAGATGTGAAAAAATTGTTAAACGCTACCGGACAATCAACGTCAGACAGAGGGCTTTCAGCATCATCATGTAGCACAATATTGCGGACAGTGTTAGCTGGTGATATGACTTGCCAGAATTTTCTGGGATTGTTGATTAAAAGAGATGGCAGGTCACGTGAGAAATATTTGTCTTTGGCTGCACATAGCTCTTTGCAGTAAAATGTTGGAAAATCACTGTATGTTGCCCAAGATGAGGCTTGATTGTCTCTTCTGGCCGCCCGATACAGACGCTTCTTCTTGTTTCTTAGTGTTCGAAGGTGCTTTGTAAACCAAGGATTAGATCTGTCATTCGCTATAACGATTTTTGGCACGTAAGTTTCTACAAGATCTGTTAATTTTTTCTTAAAAAGTTCCCAGCTGTCGTTTACCGATCTTGAATTAAAGAATGGCAGAAACACTTCACTAAGAAAGATAGCCAATTCAGCATTAATATTTTTATAGTCGGCCCTATTGTAATCTCTAATACTTTTAGTCTGGACCTGATAGAAAGTTTGTGGAATATTAATGTCAAATTGAAGAATTTTGTGATCGCTCAAGCCATCAATGTAAGCAATAGGCCCGGTGGTATCAGGTGCGGAAGTTAATACTAAATCTAGGATGTTGGGACCACGGGTGTGTTGATCGACTGTCTGGGTTAGGTTGTAATCTAGTGTTAAGTTAATAAATTCAGCAGAGGCGCGGCATGATGATGACAGATTTGGCCAATCAATAAGTGAAAAATTAAAGTCTCCCAGGAGATAAACAAGAGCCGTGGAACATTGTTGAGTAGCACGTGTAATGCTTTCACGCAGTACATCGAGAAACGAGTGGTCAGCGTCGGGCGGCCGATAACATGTGCCCACTAGGACGTGGGCAGAGGCTGTTGCGCACGCGACCCAAACTATTTCAGCTGGGGAATTGGTGTCTACGAGAAAGGACGAAATGCAGGTTTTTATAGCAATCAGGACACCACCACCCCTCTTCCCACTACGGTCATGCCTGTAAATGTTGTATTTGTTACTGTTGGAAAGAAGTTCTTCGTTAGTGATGTCTGTGTGCAACCAAGTCTCAGTTAATGCTACGATATCGGGATCGCCATCTTCCATATAAGCACTCAATGCATCGCGCTTGTTGTACACTATAGAGCTGTAGTAGCAAGCCAAACCTTTTGCTCGGCTAACCTCCCTAGCTATAATTAAAATTTATCTCACCAGCGCCCATGTAATTTCACTGCTGGTTGATATTACCGTTTTTTTTTTTCGTTACACATTCTTGGAAAACTCGGATTATGTACACTGTCGATGGGCTATGCGGTGTGAACAAGGCGCGATGGCAGTACGTGTTCAAGAGTCTCGGTTAGCGGCCTAGCATGACGCGTCACGGACAGTTTGAGCAGTTTAGCCCGCAAAGTGGGTTCACTGTTGACGTTTCTACTCAAGATGCGCGTTCTTTTTTTTTTTTTCGCAGGCTGTGACGCAGTTTAGGCTGTGATGAGCCTGCAAGCACGAGAACTGGACCTTGCTGTTGATGGCTGAAGTCACGGGAAGCCGCCAGACAAATAAACCATGGGTTTACGTTGATTATTAAAGTCGCTGAATGCATTATATTATTCAGACGACCTATTATTTGAGTATTATTTCGTCAATTTTGCGATTGTCTGCATTGACGGTAATGCCTCTGATCTCTTGGGAAATTCAATGGAGCTTTGTTCACGAAGCGTGCGCGTTCCTCTCACCGACCCCGGACGAGCACCTCTATCGTGCGTCTTCTTTTTTCCCGTGTTTTTGTGTTCGTACCGCTTTGTGCGTGTTCGAGGCCAGCCCAATATTTTCCGACTCGGCTAAATGTGAGAAGTAATGCTCTTATTAGACCACCGCTGGACCGATTCTAATGATGTTTGTTTTATTTTTAAAGAAAGCTGAATTACACCGATTGCAGAAAGAAGAATTGAAAATCTTGCGTATAACATTCGTGTAAAAAACCTACAGAAATTCCGAGAATTGTCTACTAATGCGTAAGCATTGTTTGGCCCTGCCGTGGCTTGATTTTTGCTTACTTGTTTTTCCTAGCTTGTGCACGTCTGCCCATGGCCTTTCCAGTGGCAAAGAATGCCGAGGATTCTCGTCGGCCCCTTCAGCGCAGTCGTACCAGCTGCGCCGGGGCACCGCCGTGCCCTCGCAAGCCTCGGTCGTGCATGCGACCCTTGTTCCGCCTGGCTGGGCAAGTGTGCGGCTTGAAACCGGTTATTCGGATTTAAAGAAATGGATGTTCAGGATATTTGGTTTAAATAATCCGTTAGGCGGATGTTACGATATCCGGACAGAGCAATTCCGAAAGTCAAAGCAAAGGTAGGAAGGTTAAGTAGAGCAGGTATCGGATTTGCACGAGCAATTGCAAGAATAACTACAACTATAAGAATACAAGAGAGAAAAAGAGGTAATTTCGGTGCAAATAGAGAAAAACAGATATCCGGATACTACGAGGGACGTTCCGAAAGTGAGTATCGTGATTTATTTTCACATGGAAACTTCATTGCAAAAAAAAATATACGCCATGGCATTGTGAACTTGGCACCTTGCACTATTTTTCCACATAATCGCCACCGACATTGATGCAGCTGCCGTTGCGTAATTGAGGTTGCAACTGCAATGAATGATTACTTCATTACAAGTTGTAATCACTATGAAATATGTGATGATAATAAAAATTTTCGTTAAATGACGGTGTGTTACCTAACTCCATAGCTCTGCACTCTTTTTCATGTGAAACTGATAAAATAAGAACCAAGATTAAAAACAGTTGTGTGGCAGGACATCATGACACCAAATCTTTGCCAATAAAAATGCATTGCTGATGGGATATCGCCCGCGCTTTCGCAAATTATTATTGTAACCTCTGCTGGCGTTTCTCGGATCAATTGAAGATAACCCATGTCTTCTCGGTCTTCAAAGGCGCTAATAACCAAGAAATTGCTAATTACCGACCAATACCGGTATAACTGCGACTCGGCCTAGTTGGAACATATTCTTTTTCCCTGTCTGTTTGCGCACAAAAAGTTGTAAAATAACAATATCGGTACATCCGGTTCTGTCGAAAGTGTTTGAAAGTGCAAATAATATTAGAGTATAGCATTTTTTTAGTAAGTACAATATCATGCCATCGGCCATACCATGCTGAATACGCCGGTTCTCGTCCGAATATTATGTGAGGCCCAATTCGGCTTTCATTAAGACAAATCGAGCTTGCTTTACTCGATATAAAATTGAGATACAATCATTTCGAGGGAAAACTGCACACGCTCAGACTGTTTGTAGATTTCCTTAAAGCATTCAATACCGTGTATGATAATGTTCTAGGAAATTGGTGTTGCCAATAGGTTACCACATAATTACTTGACAGAGCGTTACCAATGTGTTATTAAGATCCATGCTCCCGTGCTAAGGTTAACAAAGGTGTCCCACAAGTATCACACCTTTTTTAACGTTAGCACGCGAGGATGCACCCTAATTACACATTGGTAACGCTCTGTCAAGTATTTTTTTAAATTTATCTGCATACTTGTGGATCTCTACGATACTTGGTCTACTGTTATTCATCATTTACGCAAATAGCCTGTGCCGCATTCCGGATTTTAAATTATGTATGCCGATGACACAATTTCTTTTTTTCTGTTGGTGCTTCAGTTTCTGTACTTGAACCACGGAGAAAAGTATTTGAGGCATCTGCTAGGCCGCGGCAGCGCGCGCGGGCGGCCCGATGAGGACGCGGCGAAAAAGTGCGTGCGCACATATTTGTTGCCTGGTCGGAAGGAGCGTGTGTTTTGCTTCTCTCGACAGAGTTGGCGGCGTGCCGTGACGAGTTTTAGCCCGGTGGCTCACTCGGCCGCTCGAGCGGAGTAGGGTGCCTCGATGTGCGCGCTCCCCTCCGTGCCGAGAGGGCGCGCGCATCGAGGCACCCTTAAAGCCCCTCAATTTTCCAAAAGTAGCGCCATTCTTAGATCTTTCCGCCACCCCGCTCACCCACTCGCTTCCTCCTCCACCCCTCCTATCGCCCCAGCCTCCTCCGCTCCCCCATTGGCCAATCTGTGTCACGTGAAAGGATGCCCCGCGCATTTGTATATTTTTTTCTTTCCGGCGCAGAGCAGGCGCCGCGCTTTTGTATATCTTTTCTTTCCAGCGCGCTGCGACCCCCATTCTTGGGCCTACACAACGAAAGTACGGCAGGCGGTTTGAAGGAGCGCGGTAGTTTTATACAATGTGTTAGGGCCGAGTGCTTAATTGCGATGCCGTGCTGCTGCGTCTACGGTTGCCACAACAGACCCAGTGACGGCAAAAAGCTTTTTGCTTTACCATCCGCCGGGCGCAACGCAAAACGAAGAAAAGTGTGGATTCACACGATCGGGCGGGCTGACTTCGAGCAAGTGGCAAAGAACGCGCGGCTTTGTGAAGTAAGTGCCACGGCTCCTCCAACCTCTTCTTTTGACGCCCGTGTCAAAACGGGCCCGTGTCCAGTGCACTGGGGGCGCGTTAAAGAACCCCAGCTGGAAAAAAATTAATCCGGAGCCCCCATTATGGCGTGCCTTATGAGATCGTGGTGTTGGGATGTAAAACCCAAGAATCAACTTTTTTTCTGTCTTGTGTGCCTTGACTGTTCCAGTTAACGCAACACTGCTTCCTTGTGAAAACTTACAACGCAAAAGAATACAGACGCACGTAGTATATACAGAGATAAAATTAGCACTTCAACAGTAGTGTTGCTGGTGCCAATGAGGGGAGGGGGATAATTATTTTTTGAACCTCTTTCCAGTTGTCCCATAAAGTTCCTTCTTTTTTTTTTCTATCAAATTCTAACCATTTGCACTGTAATAAATAAATAACGATTTCATATGCTGGTACGTTGTTCAAATTATCTATACCGCCTATGTGTGAAAACGTTGCTCATGGCCACCACAACCTGTGCATGAGCTAAGTACATTTGTAAAAGGCGCGGAACAGAAACGGCCCTGCTGCCAGGCATTGCTGACCGCAGATAGTCGGAATCTCTCACGCGCCGGCCGAACAAAAGCATCCTGCAGGTACGTAAATTAACCTACGAAACCACGTGCACATACTTTTGCGCTGTCAAAACCTGAAACTCTGGTAATTACTCGCGTGTCTGAGCACACCGCGTGCTTGTGTCGTTCTTCAGCAACACGAACTTTCAACGTGCGCGCGCTTTACGCCTCAAATACGCCTTGAATAATGGTGCTTTTCTCTATTTCTTCCGCAAATCCGACACGACATTCTTAAGGCCAGTTACCGACGGACAAAGCAAGATCTAGATTGAAAAAACTGCTCCGCAGGACTCGAACGAACTTTTCCGCGGATTTCCTCCCGTAGCGTGTTAGCCGTCGTCTGCTACGGCAGGCCCACCGCCGGCGGCGCCACCGTCGAGGCCGCGCCGAGCGGAGGAGGAGGGAAGTGAATGGCGCTACTTTGGGAGATTGAGGGGCTTTAGGCACCCTTAAGGTCCCTCTATAGACTTTAGAGCGGAGTGCTCTGCTGCCCCACCTAGTGGTAAGAATAGGAGTTACTGAGAAATGAATTTGAATTGCGCTTGGGCCGTGTCTGGTGTGAGCGGGGCGCAGCAAACGAAAGCTGCCCAAAATGTCTACGTTCACCTATGACGTCACGTCCGCTATAACCCATGATGTCACATCCATTCATTTCCATGGCGTTTGTCTTACGGGGCCGGTTGCGCTGCGAAGCGGTCCGTATTCTGTGCCCACTTAGAGCGTGAGTAATTGATATTTCCCCGTTATAAGCGTGTACTAACAGCTTGAGGCTGTGAGCTGTTCGATGCGTTACCGCTAGATAGCTCGCGCGCATACTTTGCCTCCTGGCCGCGTCAAATTGCAGCCGGCCTGTAGAATGGGCCGTGGCATCCCATATTAGCCCCGAGAATTAGGAGTGGCGCCCTCTCGCGAGTGACGTCACGGCCAGGACGCCGCTCGCTCCGGCTCACTCGGCTGCCGCGCGCGCTCGTTCCCTTCGTGTATGCGTGGGGTATGGGTGGCTCGAGCTGTACGTATTGAAGAATACGTCGGCTTCTTTCAGCTGCCACACCTTAACCACAGCTTCTTCTTCAAAAGCGTGTGAGTCGAGAAACTTTGCGGCTTGGATATCGCAAGCTAAGTAGCGTTAAAGGGGTCTACTAGGTTTTGCAATGCATATATGCGCCGTGTCTATCGGTAAATTTTGACTAAAAAAAGAATATCTGCAAATTCAACGCGCGAAGTTGTGTATGATGCTTCGCTAAACATTTAACATTCCTTTAGTATTTAGCTATGAGAGGCATTTCATTTTACGTGGAAGAAAAATTTGGTCATTGGCGTCAACATGTTATCTGATTTTAGAAAGACACTGCCCAGCGAAGCTCTCATCATGATTCCTATTACTCTGGTGTGTTGTTCTATTCAAATATGGCCATTCATTGATGCGTAAAAAAATAGTTAGGCGCGCATTTCTTATGAAAAAGTTTGCTGCTACTTTCATCCCCTTCTGAAACAGGCCTCCAAAAAACGAATTGCTCATGGCTGCTAACACAATGGCGCGTCATGTAGAGTATTTACATAGTTAATTCACAAACACCATAGTAGCAATCACCTGAGAGAAAAAGTTTCGTTGTTAAGATCGAGAGCCACTCAATTGAAAGTGATGAAATGTTTCATAGTGGCCCTCAGTAGCCTTTATCGACAATATGGCACACCCCTGATCACGTAACGGTAGCAATCGACTGTTCGTATGGCGAGGCCCATCAGTTCACTACAACTTCGAATTAAAACCATAAGGCATGTTTTTTACAGCGCCAACTGGAATGGCTAAAATATTCTCGAGCTACTACACCGCAGCTTAGATTTCCTGTATACAAAAGGAAAAATTGGAGGACGCTTAAGCTTCGCCTTCAAGAGTGGAACGCGACAGCGTTCCCGTCGACCCGCCAAGGGGTGGGGCGCAGCGACTACGCGCCCCGCATCGGACGCGGTGAGCGTCGAGCAACGCAGCGTTCGGCGCGACAACGAAATGTGCGCCTGAGCAAGCGAAGCACGCCTGAGCCTTAGAAACAGCTCGTTTCTAAGGCAACACCGCGTTCACTAGAGGCGCTTTTGTACCGCTTTGAAGCATCGAACTCGTGGCTCAGTGGTAACGTCTCCGCCTCACACTCCGGAGACCCTGGTTCGATTCCCACCCAGCCCATCTTGCAAGTTGTTTTTTATTCATGAAGTGCCTGCGGGGATTTATCGCTCACGGCCAACGCCGCCGACACCGACGCCGACGACACCGGCTTTTCTGCGACACGAGCTCCTTAACGCTATCGCGTTAAAATTCAAGCACCTTCTGTCTCACCATGTCTCGATCCAGCGTTATTCAATTATACAAACGGATAACTATTCGCTTCGTCGGTACATAAAAGAGAACCTTGCAGGCAAATTAAGTTTGCTCCAATCCAACCGCAAACATTCATAAAGAAAGCACCACAAGCCTTGCATATACTTTCACTTGATTTCTGACCTTCCACCGGGGGAATTTCGATATATTCAATATGTCCCATACTACTAATCATTGACGCTTCGACTTCTTTCTGGCTGCAGCTATGCGGTCCAGCAGGCATACTTCACTAAAAAATTGGGCCGATTAGCCTGTGTCAGTTCGCCAAACAGATTCGTCATGTATATTCCTCAAGCAGCAAGCACCAGTAAATTTCTCAAGTGAGTTTGATTTGATTTATTAATTTCCATTTACACACACACATGTACAGAGGAGTGGTAAGTGGAGGTGGATGAGGGAAAAAAGTCGCACAGACGCGGCTTGAGGTAACCTCACCCCCTTAGGTACAATATGGCTGCATGGGGTAACACATCAAGCGCCATATAAATTACATTTATATAGTGGCCATAAAACATTGCAGTTATACAATATATGAAAGGACAGTGAAACATTTCCACAATAACAATGCAAAACACACTGCGGCATTGAAATAAATAAATGATATACACTTGGTAATATAGACAAAAAAAGAGGAACATAACTTACATTATTAATCATTAACAAACGCGCCCTAAAGAGGTGAGTTGAACGTGTAACACGGAAAAGGAAATATATATTGGTACATTCCTATTTGTACTCTGTAAATAGCTGTAAGCCTTCATTAACTTTACTTCAAATTTCCGCCGCTTAAAAAAAATAAACACGTGAAGAACCGCCTAATGTTGACAGGCAGTTAAAGAAGCAAGTGAGGCGTGTAGAATCTAAGCTCCAGTATTAGTTAAGTCCCCGTGCTACTGCCGAGTGTTTCTGTGAGCAAATGCAAAAATTCGATATTATACCATGAACTACTCGTCGTGAGCAAACCTATTTTAGCGGAATAAAAACGTAACTGCTGTAGAAGTCATATATAGCCAGCTTTGTGACATACTTGTTGCACCGCGGCAGGTATGGTATCATAACTGGATTCCTATAGGCTATGCTTTTGCGATTGTCTATCCGCGCATGAAAAACCTGCAATGGGCTGGTCTGCGTCGCTTCGGCTGGCACTGTAGCATTGCCTTCAAGAGCTGCATTGTTGTCTGAGAAATTAGCTCTTTGAATAAATGTTCGCAAAGGAAGACGTCGTAAAACTATATTTGAGACAACCACCTTAAGTATACAAGCAGAGAGAACGAGGGCGAACAAACGAAAACACCGCAGAAAGCGCCCGGACAACGCCCGAACTGTAGCAGACGACAGGCTAGGGGCTAGGGTGTCTAGACACCATAGACAGGCGCGAGTCCGTGCCCTGACGTCACGCGAGCGGCGCTCGCAGCGCCGCTCTTGTTCGTTCTCGGGGCTAATAGAGCTGCTCATGTGAATTGCCTCCGTCAGGATCGTCAGTGCGTGCACAGAACTATTCAGTAGTCTAGTTCAGGGAAGGATGCGCGAAAGAACGAGACGTAAGAAAACACTGACATGACGAGCTGCTCCATCAGATCGTGTTACATCGCACTTTTTTTCTAAGACCATCTCGCTCGAGCGAGATGGTGTTAGGACAGCATTACTACAGCTTTTTTACAGCTTTGCTGCAGCTCATTTAAATCATCACATGCATTCTTTTTATAAGACAAATGGCATCGCTGCGCGGAAGAGCGTCTCTTGAAGTTTCCCAACAAGAGCCAGTGCCGCCGTGCCTGCTGCATACACGCTAATAACTTTCCTAACGCAGTTAAGACGTGGCACCAGCTCTGCTACTGCGTGATACAGGGTCACTATGACAAGAAAATTAAAAAGAACAAGCGAAATTAATGCAGAGAATGTCAAACGTTGCCAAGCGTGATAAACGGACCTGCCTCGGTAGATGAGAGAGAGAGAGAGAAACTTTATTGTGATTGTAAAGATTTGAAGGAGGGGTGGTCGGAGCCTCTCAGTCCAGGGCCCCACTGGCCTCTGCCGCCTGCCTGACCTGGCTAAATAAGGACTTTTGTCCTGCCAGATCGGAGCGGGCGAGCTGTGCCTCCCACTGCTCCATTGTCCTACTGGTGTTTCGCCTATGAGGGTGCTTAGTGCACTCCCAGGTTATGTGCATTAGGGTAGGTATGCCACCGCACCAAGGACAGTTGGCCCTATAACGAGTGGGATACATGGCGTTTAGCAATTTTAAATGGGGGAACACCCCGGTCTGTATTTTACGCCAATCGGCGGCCTCTTCCCCGTTAAGTTGTGGGTGAGGCGGCGGGTATTTTCTTCGGACTCCACGCTGATAAGCAAGGATGTCTGTGGCATTTAAATTGGTGAAATTTTGTGATGGGTAGTGCGGGTGGTTGGGGTTAGAAGAGGACGCCGTCGCTCGGTTAGTGAACCCTCGAGCTAACGCGTTAGCCTTTTCGTTCCCCTGTAACCCCGCGTGGCCCGGGCACCAGAGTAGGCGATGATGGTGGTTGAAGGATTTCGGGATTATCGCGAGGCTAGCCGCAGTCACGTGCCCCTTGAGAAACATGCGACATGTCTCCTGGGAGTCCGTGACCACGACCGAGTCCCTTTGCGAACGCTCCGCGTGAGCGAGTGCGATCGCCACTGCTAATATTTCAGCCGAGGTTGGGGATCCCGCCGTGGCCGACGCGGTAATTTGCTGTTGGCTGACAGCGTTCACGACTGCCAGGGCGTACCTCCTTTGGTAGCGCTGCCCGGTCGTCTCTGCATACAGAGCTGCGTCCGTGTAGTACGTGTTGTACCTATGGTTGTTAGAGTAGGCTGATTGAATGTGTTGTGCACGCCTTTGCGCCTTTCTTTGTTGTACTCTGGATGCATATTCTTTGGAATTGGGGGTACTGTAATTTTGGATCTCATCGAAGGAGGGAGAGGTACGGCCTGCTCTGTGAGATAAATGGGGTATGCTGGGATATTGAGTCTAGCCAATATTGCCCTACCAGTTTTTGTGAAGCTGAGGCGCTCCCTCTGTCGCATCAGGGTGGCTTGCCTCAGTTCGTCGAAAGTATTGTGCACTCCCAAAGCTAACATGCGCTCCGTTGAAGTACATTTAGGCAGGCCCAGAGCAGCTTTGAAACGGGTTCGGATTATTGTGTGAGCCTGCTTTTCCTCCTCCCTGTTCAGGATTTGGTACGGTAAGCCATAGGTTATTCGACTGACCACTAAGGCCTGTACGAGCCTTAGGGTATCGTCTTCTCGCATTCCCGCTTTTCGATACGTCACGCGACGTATCATTTGGGCTATGTTGTTGGCTGTGGATTTGAGGGTCTTGAGTGTCTGTAGTGCTCTCCCGTCGCTCTGAAGCCACAAACCCAGGACTCGCATCGTGGGTACCTCTCGGACTGATTGGCCCTCAACCACGATGTTAATCGATCCTCTGGATTTGTAGCCTTTCGCGTGTATCCGGATAACCTCAGATTTTTCGGGTGCGCACTTCAGGCCACTCCATCTAGAAAATTTCTCCACCGCTAATACTGCACTTTGGAGCGTATATTCCTTATCCCCTAGTAGACCTCTGCTCGTCCACAGCGTGATGTCGTCTGCGTAGAGCGTGTAACCTAGGTCGGGTATCCGATCCAGATCGCGCGCGAGTCGACACATCGCAATGTTGAAGAGAAGAGGAGATAATATAGCTCCTTGAGGTGTTCCTTTGTCAGGCATTTTAAATAAATCCGAAGTGATTTGGCCAATACTGATGCTCGCCTCGTGGTTGGAAAGAAACGCTCTTAAGTAATTGTATGTGCGCTCACCACAACCCGCGAGTTCGAGTTCTTCCAATATTGCGGCGTGAGAGACGTTGTCGAAGGCTCCTTTAAGGTCTAGTGCTAGGACTAGTCTCTCGTCGCCGTACGGTATATTAGTTAGAATTTCGTCTCTAAGTAGGAGGAACGCGTCCTGACAAGATAAACCCGTGCGAAATCCTATCATGGAGTCCGGGAACCAGCTCCGCTCTTCCAGGTATCGCTGCAATCTGCTATGGATAACCCTTTCATAGAGCTTACCTAGGCAGGACGTGAGCGACACCGGCCGTAGTGTATCAATCGAAGGATTCTTTTTTGGTTTGGGGATCATGATTATTTTAGCCAATTTCCACTCTTGGGGCAAGTCTCCCTTGGCCCAGCACTCGCTATTAAATATCTTTGTGATTTTCGCTAGGGCTACCGAATCCATGTTTCGAATCATTGCATTTGTGATCGAGTCTGGGCCCGGTGCCGAGTTTTTAACTGCGGATTGTGCCGCCTCATACACTTCCGCGTACGTTATATCTTCGTCTAATTTAGGGTTCGCCTCCCCCGCGTATTGTCTCCTCGCGTACGACGATCCCGTGGCAGGTGAGGGTCCTATGTACTTTTTCTGAAGCGCGTGAACGAGATCTTGGTCTGTACCCTCGAAGTTGTCTGCAATAATTTGGAGCTTCTTGTTGTTCTCAGTACGCGTGCTCATCGGGTCTAGCATGCTTCGTAGTATTCGCCACGTACTGCTCGTTCCCAGAGTTCCTGACAGGGTTCCACAGAACGTCGCCCACTCGTTTTTAGCGAGCTCGTTGGCACGGCCTTGGGCTTGCTCTGCCAAGAGACCGATGCGTTGTCTCAGGTGTTTGTTTAGACGTTGCCTTTTCCACCTCTTGGCCAGTTTCCGCCTCTCTTCCCATAGGCTGACCAGGTGAGAGTCTATCACCGGCACCTCCGCTGTACGCTCAATGGCTTTAGTGGTGTCCCCGTGTGCTCGTCGAAGGAATTCGGTCCATTCTCACATGTTGGTCGCGGCTGTATCCGACTCCTCCAGAGCTCTCTGGAGTTTTCTATAACGAGGCCAGTCAGTTAATTTAGTCTTTCCTATTGTTCTCCGTATGTTGGGCGTGGAGAGCGCTACTCGGATTATGTCGTGATCGCTTCCCAGGAAGAAGTATTTTAATGAATGGAAGATGTAGAGAGGTCGGCCGGATAATGGAGCATCTGGCCTGCTACTCTACGTAAGGGAAGGGGAAGAGGGGAAGAAAAAGGGTCACAATGGGGGATGATAATGGGAGGAACGAGGTGAATGACACATTACACAACTGGTATCACAGGCGTGAGTCCAGGCCCGTGTCACCTAGGAAACGTGAAAGTGCACGCATTGTCTCTGTCGTCTGCCGACTCTGTGGCCACGCGCCTAGCAAGAGGTCCTCCGACGTTGGTCCATTGTGTAAATGTCTCAATTAGGGGTGTGCGAATATTCGAAATTTCGAATACGAATCGAATATTTTCCTTATTCGAAGCGTATTCGATTCGAGAGATGCATATTCGTATATTCCCGAATATTTGAGGACGACCGAATAATGGTCGAAACGGCGAATATTCGGACCGACTGTGAATAATTTAGCAATTAACGAATTATATGCCTGCTCCACATTCTCCTAAAACATGTTTATTCACTGAGAGCTTCACATGATCCGCTCATTATCTGTATGTTCTGCATCAAGATGGCAAGTTGGCCAGTTTGTTGGGATTCATAGTAAGGTTCGTTACAGCGCAACACAAAACAGGGACGAAAGAAGGTACAAAACGACGACACAGCGTTACAGCACTGTGATCTGTAACGAACCTTACTATGAATGTATACGCTCTGTTCCAGTCTATCTGCATCAGGCCCGTGAGACATGATCAGTTTCAATTTTTTTTTACCAAGCTTTATTCCAGGGCTCTTTCATATCAATATATGATGTACTTTCGGGCTTTGTAAGTATGCGCAATAAAATATGCACCTAAAAAATGTTACCTGCACAAATGTTGCCACAGCGCATAGAGAGCCCTTACTTTTTGAGCAGTCAATTTTCCTTCGCGATAATCTGTAACAAGCGTTTACCTGACAGAGCATTACCTGACATTACCTGAGTGCATTACCTATAACGAGTGCCTCTGTAACCTGAAGCAGCCTCGTAAAATGCAATATTATTTTTATAAGGGTAATAAAGCTATTGTTGCCTCGTTTTGCAATTTTTTAATAATACACATATATTCGATATTCGATTCGATATTCGAAGACAGTTTTTCGCCTTATTCGTATTCGATTCGTATTCGAAAATTTCAATATTCGCACACCCCTAGTCTCAATGTATCTGCCAATGTCAGTCTTTCTCGCGCATACTCAGGGCACACCACGAGCACATGTTCTATAGTTTCTACAGCGCCACACACTGAACAGTCCGGGGAGTCTGTCCGTCCAATAATGTGCAAATATTTGCGCGTGAAGGCGACGCCTAATCGCAGTCTGTGTATCAGGCATGTATGAGGGCGTGGAATTCCACGCAGAATAGGAAATTTCATATCGGGATCCAGGCTTTTAAGGCGGACGTGACGAGCGTCTGGCTGGGCCCAGTATCTTCTCGTCGCACTCCTCATTAATTCCGACAGGAGGCATGTGATGTCCGGTCTGGAGAATGGCACTACAGTTCGCAGGCCATTGCTGAGGGCGCGCCTTGCTGCAGCATCGGCCATCTCTACCGTTGAGCCCACAGTGTCCCGGGATCCATTGGAACACTATGCGGTGGTGTTTTTCTTGAGCGTATGAAAGCAGCTCGGTGATCTGCAGGGCCAGAACCTGATATGCGGTGTGGCGCAGGAAGCATCCCAAAATTTGCAGCGCGGGTTTTGAGTCCGTGAAAATGCACCACTCTTGAGGTCTTTCCCCGCAGTTGTGGCGAATCGCTTCCCGAATAGCCACAAGCTCTGCAGAGGTTGATGTTGAACTATGGTCTAGTATGAAACCTCGAGTCACCTGTTGTGCTGGTATCACCACAGCTGCTGTCGATGCCTTAGGTGACACGGAGCCGTCTGTGTACACATGAACATATGTCTGGTATTCTGACCAGATGTACGCGAGAGCAAGTTGTTGTAGTCCACTGACGGGAACCAAGGATTTCTTTAGTATGCCGGGGACATGTACGCATACGGAAGGTTGAACCATCACCCATGGTGGTTTGACGGGGTGATATGGAAGGGCATAGCCTGTTGTTATGTGGGGTAGATGGCAGCGGAGTGCACTTGTGAAACTGCTGTCCGGTCGCTCATGTAGAAGCGACGTCAATGGATGGCAATGGTGTCGTGTCAGTAAGCGTAAATACACACGAAGTGGTTCGTGGGACAGGTATATCGGTAATGGGCATACGTGGGCTTCCTCAATTGTGCCTTTGTTGGAGGCACGCCGTGGCAACCCGAGGCATATTTTGAGTGCCTGCGCTTGGACGCTCTCTAATGCCCGTAAGCAGGAAATGCTCAAGTTTGAGAGTATCGGAAGGCTGTATCGAATGTAGCCCACGAAAAGAGACTGATAAAGTACTGGGTTGCTCGTGTGTGTTGAGGGCAGCCGTATTCTGACTTCTTTAGTGAGCGTGCCTGGAACTAGTTATTAGAAGACGCATTATTTTAAGGGTTCTGCGGAGTGTGTAAGTCCCGCAAGTTTAATTGTTCGTTTATGTCACGTGTTCTGTAGGACTTTCATGGAAGAAACGTGAGTAAGCGTAAATGAAAAGTTTGCCTACAACGCAAGTACGCGTTTTGTTTAGTGACCACAATGCTAGTGCGCTTGTGATTACGTGCTTGTGAGGTTGACCAGATTGTTCAGTGGCACCAATACGTGCGATAAGTACGCCACGGCGATAGATTGGAAACATGCTGTTCGTGTAGTTAGGCCACTTAAGGTATGTTCGGCTGTTTTCATTTGTTGTTTGCATCGTCAACGACCCTTTTGTTTTGCAACAACAATAGTACTCTGGTCTTGTCGGCATTCGAGGAGAAATGGATAGCTGTTTGGAAGGGTGGTTGGAACTGCTTTGTCGAAATTGGGGAAATAAAAGATCAGGGTTCATTTTGACTCAGTAATAGCCTGGCGAGTCAGGGGTGAAGAGCCTGCGCTTACACGTGGTGCAGCGCTGTGTTGTTTGGTTTGTTTGACGTATGTTCTCCAGGGCCCAGGATCCCGAAGGTCGTCAAACGAGGCTCGAGCCCAGTACCCTGCAGCTTCTTTCAGCGTTCCTCATGGCCAGCGAATTGAGTTCACCGGCCATTCAGAACAACCGGGGCGAGGACGAGCTGTTAGATATGGAGCTGTTTCCTGCGATTACTTCGAGTTCCCCAAACCACTTCGAATCGCAGCACAGCTCATTGAGGAATGCAGAGGCAGGGGTGCCACATTCCTGAGGCAGGACACTTGCAAACAAGTTCGTACGCCGCCGGGATTAGAAGGGGCCTTCGGACAATAGAGCCCAATCGTCACCCCTCTTCGCCTTTGAAGAAGGCATTTGCCACCACTGCGGAGCCGTACCACCGGGAGCAGGTGGGCCCTCGTACAATGGAGCATGAGCGCCCCTTCCCTTCTCCTCTTTTGAAGAAGCGCATTGCACCACTGCGAGGCAAGACCGCAGAGAGCCGCCGGGTGTGACAATGCGATACGGGCGCCAACCATTGGCTGAAAGTGGCGTCATCTGAGCGGACTCTCCCATTGGTCGAACATGACGCGACTTCCAGTGTTCGAAGGGTTTATAAGAAGCCTTCCAGAGAGACCTGAGCATTCTGGAGCATTCCCTGATTCCCTGATTCACCTCTCTCGAACTTCTTGCCGCGGGCCGCAGCGTCCGAGTTTGCTGCCGGCCCGTAATGAGTGTACGACTGTCATTGACTCTCACCTCCTTGTAAATAATGTAAAATAAACCCTCCCAAGTGTGGTTTTCATCCCGAAGTCCGTCCCTCAACCCCTACAACACACCGTAACTGGTGCTCACCGTTCGGTCTTGCCTGCTGCAGCCATGGGCAAATTGTGCTTGTGGCCTACCTCAGCCATGATTTGCTCAAAACGGAGACCATCATATCTGCTCACATGGTTCGAAGTGTATGGAGTTGATAGCCGTATGGGTGGAAAGGCCCACAAAAATGGCTGCCGAAGGTGATGCTCACAAAAGCGGCTTGTCCACATTGAGACAATGTGGGACACAATGTGTGAGCCACACATTAGTGGCCATCGAAAGAAAATAAATGTACAGGTTGGAAAGGATATCGAGTTAACGCTAAAATGCCGGGTAGTCCATGTCGCTGTGTTGGTTGCGGCAGCAGATGCCTGCGTCACCTGATTGCTTCGCAATGGAAGTTGCTCATCTTCAACGGCAACTGTTGGTTCAAATAGGTGCGAGGCTCTGTCCTATCTGTTTGTACCGCTTTGTCGCACGTTACCAGACCACCACAAGCGACAAAGGCAAGCATTATACCTGTAAGACGGTTCGTAGCCAATGTATAATGTATTGTCTGAACCTCATGCGGTGACTGATTGCTGTTTAATTTTGGTGTCATGTCACTTGGTTACGGTTGCAGTGTTATGTTTTTCGAATATTGCGGCCTGGTCGGTTGCACTGGGAAGCAATCTCTTGAAGTAACCATTTGCTCCTGCAGTCTGCACAGCGACATAGACTCCCAATTTACACACACCGTAATTTGTGCTCCCCGTTCGCGCTTTCCTGCTGTAGCCATGGGCAAATTGTGCCACTGGCCTTTCTCGGCCGCGATTAGGCATGAACGAAGACCAGCATACGTGCTTACATGGTCGGACATGTATGAAGTTGGGGGAAAGGTCCACAAAAGTGGCTGACGAAGGTGATGCCTACGAAAGCAACTTGTCCATATTGAGACAATGTGAGACACAAAGTGTGAACCACACATTAGCGGCCCCTGAAAGAAACGTGCAGGTTGGAAAGGAGTCAATGCTAAAATTATGGGTAGTCCATGTCGCTGTGTAGGCTGCGGCAGCAGATGCCTGCGTCACCCGATTGCTTCGCACTGCAAGTTGCTCATATTTAACAGCGACTGTCGCGGAAAACAGGTGGGACACTCTGTCCAACCTGTTTCTGCTGCTGGTTGTCGCTCGTTACTAGACCACCACGTGCGACGAAGGCAGGCACTACGCCTATAGGTAGGCGGCTGAATGTACCCTAAGAGACCCGTGTATGTGAATGCTCACTGTTGCCATATGGTTCGTAGCCATTGTATAATGTATTGTCTGAACCTCATGGGGTGATTGATTGCTGTTTAATTTCGATGTTATCTCACTTGGTTATGGTTGCCGTGTTATGCTTCTCGAATGTGGCGGCCTGTCAGTTGCATTGGGAAGCAGTCTCTCGAAGTAAGCATTCGCTCCTGCAGCCTGCCACAGCGACATAAGACTCCCAATTTTAATGCACAGTGATTCGTGCTCCCCGTTCGCCCTTTCCTGCTGCAGCCATGGGAAAATTGTGCCTCTGGCCTTTCTCGGCCGCGATTAGGCATGAACGGAGACCAGAATACGTGCTTACATAGTCCGATGCGTATGAAGTTGACAGCCACAAGGTTGGAAAGGCCCGCGAAAGTATCTGATGAAGGCGATGCCCACGAAAGCGACTTGTCCATATCGAGACAATGTGAGGCACCAAGTGTGAGCCACACATTAGCGGCCCCCGAAAGAAACGTGCAGGTTGGAAAGGAGTGAACGGCTAAAATGCGGAGTAGTCCATGTCGCTGTGTAGGCTGCGGCTGCAGATGCCTGCGTCACCGGATTGCTTCGCAATGGAATTTGGGCATTTTTAACGGCGGCTGTCACTGCAAACAGGTGGCACACTGTCCAACCTGTTTCCGCTGCTGGTTGTCGCTCGTTAACCTGACCGCCACGTACGACGACGACGGTGAGCCGTTTACGAGCTCGCGTCAGTGATTCAAGCGTATCTCGACATGCAAATTTTATTTCTGCTATTGCACGAGAATGTACACTGCTTGTCTTCTGCCAATGAAGTCGCAGGTTCTGTTCACTCACTTGTGGCTTGTTTGTATGGGCGATAGTAGAGGCTCTTGTCAATTAGAACGCACCAGCTACGCGACAGCGAAAGCATTGATGCATGGCGCATAGCCGGCAGGACAAGCACGGCGCGTACCAGCGTACGCGATCGGCGAAAAGCGGCCATATTGAATTTTGTTCGAAAAAAAGTGTACTTCCGGATGGATGGATGGATGAATGGATGTTGTGAGCGTCCTCTTTGGAACGGGGCGGTGGGTTGCGCCACCAAGCTCTTGCTACTATGCTGCCTAATATCCTACCTTGGTTAACCAATGAAAAAAGAAAGAAAAAAAACACTATGAACTACCACGCCCAAATTTTCTGATCCCCTATTGCGAACTGTGCTTTTGTACGTCTCCGTCTTTTGTCGTTTCCCTACTTTTCTTCCACCAATCCTCCAATCGCCTCAATTGCGGACCTGTTTGCTTTACCACTGCTCCTGCTGAATCCAAGGGCTTCAGGGAGGCCAGTGGTGCCTAAATCGACCGCTGGGTAGACGTCTTCAGATTCTAATAAAATATGCTCCGTCGTTTCCCTAGCTTTAGCGCAGCAAGCACATGCTTCTTCTTCCTTCTTATATCTCGCTTTATAGGTGCGTGTTCTAAGGCATCCCGATCTCGCTTCGAAAAGTAATGAGCTTCCCTTTGAGTTATCATAAATGGTTTCTTTCCTGATTTCGTTTTTTCCTCTTAAGTAGTTACTCATGGCAGGTTTCTTTTCCATTGCCTCCACCCATGAAATTAATTCAGCCTCTCTGACTTTCCGCTTGACCTTCTTTGTTGCTGTGTTGCCCACCCCACAGGCCGCATACTTGCTGGTAAGCTTCCCAGTTCTTTTCCTCCACTGTGAATCAATGTTTCCGCTGACGTTACAACGCCAGATGACGTTGCTCAATCCGCTTCCTGATTGAGCAACACTATTTGGCGTCCACCTAACTATGTTCCATGCGCTGCCACTGCTTATTTTAGAACCACTGCTAAAGGTACAGTTTCCCTTCTCTTATTTGGTTCTTTATTCTATGGTTACCCTCAGAATGCCACAGACAGACACATACCCCATGCAAAGCAAACTACACCACTACATGCCTGAGCTCTACGACAAATCTTAGTGCACCAATTGCAATACATCCCTTAACGTCTACCATTTACTCTGGCCGTGCTCGCAAGCTCACATTAACTCCGAACCGGACAAGCGCAAGTTTGAAGAAAATGCCGAGCGATCGAAGAACTCGCTCCCCAACTCTGGGCCGTCCAGCAGATCTACGACGCCGCTAGGAAACTCAACCTCCCGGTTCCCTCGTGGGAGACGCCTACTCCAGGAGAGCCTAAAGCTCTCGTAGCCTGCAGGACCTTGAATGAAGTTTATTTCCTTCCTTCACAGTCCCTTAAGCAATGGCTCATACCCCCGCAACCGTGGCCACCCCATTACGACGACAGAATTGAAATTCCACGATGGAATGATGAACGGCAACGCAGACACCTGTGGAAGACGACGTCGACGAAAGCGGCAGCAGTGGCACGAGCGCGTGCCGTGGATTTGGCAGAGTTCCCGGTTGGCACGACGAATCGCTCTGTTCCATGCCGAGCAGGGGCGTATCCAGAGGAGGGGCTTATGGGGCTTCAGCCCCCCCCCCTAAATTTTTTCGAGCTGTCCATGCACGGCCGACCAAAGCAACCTTCGGCGCCGAAAATCATTCTGGATTTTGTCTAGAAGGTCCTTTTCACGCTCGAAAAGCCATTTCACCGCGAACATTCCAAACTCTGGCTGGATTTCGCGGCAACGCCTATGCACCGGGAGTCACATAACGCAAGGAGCCCCATCCGAGCACCAAATTTCAAGGGCGTTTTGATGGCGAACGTGCACACCGTGGCATGTCGTGGAGGCCACGGAATCAACGGAGCGCATGGATGTCAATTCCGAAACTTTATGGGCATAAAGTTCTCCTAAACTTTTGATGCGAAAGGTGCATTGACATTTCCAAAGTTGTGCTTCAGATTTTCTATTGCGGAACTTTGTGGGTTTAATGTAGTTATAAACATTTGACGTCAAAGATGCATTGACTTTGCTAAAGTCTTACATCGGAACATACAACGAGACAAGCCTAATCAACACACTATCAGGCAAGATAAAGCAATGAAGAATCAATCAGTAAACCAATCAATCAAGTTGACAAAGCACGCAGCGAGGTCTGATGAGACAAAGCGTTGTGGTGGTTCATTCGTGCCGTCATGTCACATAAAAAATATCAACATTTTTTTTCACCTACGCCAAGCATCCATGTCAAGACACTAAAGACAGCCAAGGTAACTACGTCCCTATTTATTTTTTCCACTTTGACTTTGAGGGGGGGGGGGTGGAATTTGTGAGCCGACGATGGTGGCTAAGTCTTGTGTGCGCAAAAGAGAAAAGCGGGGAGCAAGCACGCCGCCTTCCGTCGCGCCCGATACATCGGGGAGAGTAGATGGGATGGGGGCGGGATCTAAGATTCTGTGAATCTGTGATTGCGCAACATGTTTATTCGCCTTGTTTGATGCATTACATACAGTGACTTTTTCTTAGATAGGGAGATTTATTGGATACTTATGCGTATACTTAAATATCTTGTTGCCAGGTTTTGGGTATACGTGCAGTGAACGTTGTTTCCAGTGACACTACATTGCCCTTCATCAAGCTGTATCTTCGCATTTGCATATATATTCAATTGTATCTTCGCATTCATAATGTACGAGGGCGAGTGAAAATTAGCCTACCCACTCTATAATGGTTCGGTTCATTATCTGCAACGCATGCGCGTAGCACACAGACATATCTCATTTACAAAAGTGACACGCAGGTGTGAGGATAAATGTTCTTTAATGCTCCCATACACTGGATTGAACATGTTTGCGTGACGTAATGGATGCTCCAGAAGTTGAGCAGTGTGGTGCCGTGAGGTTTTTGACAGCTGAAGGTGTTTCCTAAAAAAAATGGCTGTGGCTTAGGTAAGGTTAAGCCCAGGATGCGAAGCATACTAGCCTTTATTTTAGTTGTTGAACCACTGTTTAGCCTGGTGAACTGCTGTTGCTTGGCTATATTTGGTTCGGTTAGACGAAGAAACAACGCATGCATTACTTCTTCGCCTTCAAGAGTGGAACGCGACAGCGTTCCCGTCGACCCGCCAAGGGGTGTAAGACCATGGGCTACAGGGCAGCGACTACGCGCCCCGCATTGGACGCGGTGAGCGTCGAGCAAAGCAGCGTTCGGCGCGGCAACGAAATGTGCGCCTGAGCAAGAGACGCACGCCTTAGAAACAGCTCGTTTCTAAGGCAACACCGCATTCACTAGAGGCGCTTTTGTACCGCTGTGAAGCATCGTACTCGTGGCTCAGTGGTAGCGTCTCCGTCCCACACTCCGGAGACCCTGGTTCGATTCCCACCCAGCCCGTCTTGCAAGAGTTGAGCCAAAGCCACTTCTCCTCTGTCGTGACGTCACGGTGTCACGTGATTTCATGGCGACACCGCCGCGCCTGAGGAGCTGGGTTGAGCTCTCGTAATATGCTTCGCATAAAAGAAATTAGTCGCCGTATGGCTACCGTGTTCGTTGAACATTTCATTTCATTGGCCACTGTGAAGCGTTGGAGCAAACGGTTCAAAGAAGCACGTGAAAGTTGCAACGACGATCCACGACCGGGCCAAAGCCATCGTGCAATAACCCCCAACAAAAAATTCCAAAGGTTGATGATCTTACGAGACAGGAACGGAGGATAAGCATCAATGAATTGGTAGAGCGTGTGGAAATCAGTCACGGTTCGGTTCATGCCATAATTCCTGCACTTCTCGGTTGCCTTGGACTAAAGGGTCTCCGACCACTGCACGTAAATCGTTTGTCAATAAAAGTTTCTCTCTCTCTCTTTGTTATCGGCTCTTGTGTCCGCAATGGATGCCCAAGATTTTGAACCACCGCCACAAGACGGAGAAGTTCGGCGCTGCCGTGACTCATCTGATCCGGTATCATAATGAGGGTGACGACTTCTTGTCTGCAACTGTGATCGGGGACAAACCATGATGCCACTACTACGATCCTGAAACACGAGTGCAAAGCTTGCAGTGGAAACATCCTAATTTACCTCCCCCCCCCCCCAGAGAACGCAAAGGCCGTCATTACCGCCGGAAAGGTGTTGTTGAGTTTTTTTTTTCTTGGTCATCAAGAGCCATTACTGACAGAATTTGCTAAATCTTGAGGGACTATTATTTCAGATATTGTGAAATGACGGATCGGCTGCGAGTCTCAATCAAGAACAAATGACGTGGAAAATTGACGAATGGGGTCACCTTGTTCTACGACAATGCCCGTCCCCACGTCGCTGTTGTGTTTATTACAAAACTGGCAAAGTTCAACTGGAAAACGCTGCAACATCCGCCACACAGCTCAGACCTGTCGCCTTGCGAATTCCACATGTTGGGGCAGCTGAAAAAACAGCTCAAGAGAACCAGATATGTGTCGAACTATCACGTGGAGTTCAGTAACGTGGAAAGTTGGGCTAGTTTGTGAGTGATCATAGTACCTTGCTGGTGAAGCAGCGCACAAACACGGACACAGTGAAGACAAGCAGGAATAGACAACACTCGCTGCACTCGCAACTATTTTATTTCAGAACACATACTTCATGTTTATATACCTGCGCACCCTCAAGCGTCAAAGCAAATCAAGGCAAGATTAGAGGCTTTTTTTATATATATATCGTTTGCCCGCGCATACTCGGGCGTCAAAGACATGGCACTTATCTAACATGGTGTGCAATCCTATCGTAATTTGTTGCAACCCTAACAACCATTTTATTACACATTTTCTTTTCTCTTCTTTTTTGTGTACTTCCAAAAACGCAACTTCACCATGGCTTAGATGTACAGATGGCTGACTAATACAACCCTCTCCCCTCTTGTGAATATGAAAGGCTTCGATTATTTCCCTGGTTAGTTGATCCTTATGGTGTGATAAAACTGTGGTATCATTGTAAAGCGGCCAGCACCCATGTTGTGAGCAGTGCCCCTTAATATGGGAATGAATGATTCCCCCCAGTGACCTTTTGTGCTCCAAAAGTCTCGTGTTTACACAACGACCCGTTTGGCCGATGTATACTTTCCCACACGATATGGGCAAACAGTAGACTACAGAAGACCTGCACTCGACAAGTTTTTCTTTGTGCTTGACTGTGCACTTACGTCCATTTTCTTTTACTTTTGTTGAAACTCTACGATCCAGTCCGGCACATATTTTTCCGAGTTTGTTAGGCGCTGAAAAAACTACTCGTAGACCGTATCTGCCACCTACGTTTTTTAAGTTATGCGCAATTTTGTGTGCATATGGTAGTGACACAATTTTTTTGCTGTCAATCTCTCGTCTGTTGCGCTCTTTCTGATAGCCATTGCGCACATAACGGATCAGCTTATACGCTGATGTACAGAGTACATGTTTTTCATACCCTGCATTCTTTAGTCTGATAACCTGTTGGCTGAATGTTTCTTTTATTTTTTCCGGACAAGACTTAGTTAAGGCAGCCCTCAGGCACGAGAAAGCTATGCCACTTTTTACAATTTTAGAGTGTCCCGAGTTATAACTAAGCAAAGGTTTTTTTGATCGTGGATTGTATGACCAGCAAACGTGGTCCGGTGTGGAAGTTAACGCCAAATCTAAAAATTGTAGCTTGCCATTCTTCGGCAACTCAACAGTGAAAGCCAGTCCTTGGCTGTTGTCCTTGAACACTTTTAAGACTTCATTCATTCTTACGTCCAAAACACCACGTTCGACTATAACCGAAAAATCGTCCACAAAGCGGAACACTTTTACCGCTAGGTCTTTTAGGTTTGCAACTATCGCTTTGTCTATACTACCTAGAAAAATTGTGCTAAGTACCGGAGCTACTTTTGAGCCTATACATATTCCGGACTTTTGTCTGTACATAACATTATTCCACATTACAAAGGTGGACTCAAGGTAAAATGTTAATAGTTCAAGAAATGTATTAACTGATACGCCACATTTGCTGACAAATTCCATCTCGTCGTTGTCTTCCGTTATACAGTGCCTAACACTCGATAATAAGGGACCATGCGGAATATTGTAATACAAATCCTGTACATCTATGCTGAAGAATTCACATCGTCCAGGGTTAGACGTGCTTAAGTACGTTACTAACGTTTCAGAGTTTGGTAAACCGAACGGATCGGTAACTATCAAGCCGTTAAGGTGGTTTTGAAGGAATGAAGATACAACCAACTGCCACGAGTCCCTTTCTGATACTATGGCTCTGAACGGAACGTCAACCTTATGTGTTTTTGCCACGAAAAACAATTCGAGATGTAGGTTGCACGAGCGCTTAACTGCAGAAGCAAGTCGCTCAAAATTGTTGCTTGCGAGTAATGTGACTGCTTTATCCCTCACCTTTTTAGCTTTCACGTCGACACGTACGAAATTCTTTCTGACCGCTGTCATCGCCTTCTCTTGGAAGAGACCTTCAGGCACAACTACAAAACAACCTTCCTTATCAGAAGTCAGAAACCGAAAATCGTTCTTCACGCCAAAGTTCACTAGATTCCTTACGTGTTGCTCTTTTCTGTCGGCGGTCATTGTCCTGGAAAGCACATCCATACACTCTGTAATGAAACGTGGACGTTCTTCTTCGGCCACACGACGCGCCATGGTCTTGGTCAGTGCTACTTTTTCTGGTGGAGTGAAGGCCGGCTCGAAGGAGAACTTCGGACCGAGTCCAAGAATCCTTTTGTAGTTCTCGGGAACGTAGGTGGCAGATACGGTCTACGAGTAGTTTTTTCAGCGCCTAACAAACTCGGAAAAATATGTGCCGGACTGGATCGTAGAGTTTCAACAAAAGTAAAAGAAAATGGACGTAAGTGCACAGTCAAGCACAAAGAAAAACTTGTCGAGTGCAGGTCTTCTGTAGTCTACTGTTTGCCCATATCGTGTGGGAAAGTATACATCGGCCAAACGGGTCGTTGTGTAAACACGAGACTTTTGGAGCACAAAAGGTCACTGGGGGGAATCATTCATTCCCATATTAAGGGGCACTGCTCACAACATGGGTGCTGGCCGCTTTACAATGATACCACAGTTTTATCACACCATAAGGATCAACTAACCAGGGAAATAATCGAAGCCTTTCATATTCACAAGAGGGGAGAGGGTTGTATTAGTCAGCCATCTGTACATCTAAGCCATGGTGAAGTTGCGTTTTTGGAAGTACACAAAAAAGAAGAGAAAAGAAAATGTGTAATAAAATGGTTGTTAGGGTTGCAACAAATTACGATAGGATTGCACACCATGTTAGATAAGTGCCATGTCTTTGACGCCCGAGTATGCGCGGGCAAACGATATATATATAAAAAAAAGCCTCTAATCTTGCCTTGATTTGCTTTGACGCTTGAGGGTGCGCAGGTATATAAACATGAAGTATGTGTTCTGAAATAAAATAGTTGCGAGTGCAGCGAGTGTCGTCTATTCCTGCTTGTCTTCACTGTGTCCGTGTTTGTGCGCTGCTTCACCAGCAAGGTACTATGATCACGTGGAGATAGCGGCTCCACAGCCACCGTAGTCCTCAATAAAGAAAGCAACAAAATCCCAATGAAGAAAGGCGTCAGACAGGGAGATACGATCTCTCCAATGCTATTCACAGCCTGTTTACAGGAGGTATTGAGAGACCTGGATTGGGAAGAATTGGGGATAAAAGTTAATGGAGAATACCTTAGTAACTTGCGATTCGCTGATGATATTGCCTTGCTTAGTAGCTCAGGGGACCAATTGCAATGCATGCTCACTGACCTGGAGAGGCAAAGTAGAAGAGTGGGTCTAAAAATTAATCTGCAGAAAACTAAAGTAATTTTAACAGTCTCGGAAGAGAACAGCAATTTACAATAGGTAGCGAGGCACTGGAAGTGGTAAGGGAATACATCTACTTAGGGCAGGTAGTGACGTCGGATCCGGATCATGAGACGGAAATAATCAGAAGAATAAGAATGGGCTGGGTTGCGTTTGGCAGGCATTCTCAGATCATGAACAGCAGGTTGCCATTATCCCTCAAGAGAAAAGTATATAATAGCTGTGTCTTACCAGTACTCACCTACGGGGCAGAAACCTGGAGGCTTACGGAAAGGGTTCTACTTAAATTGAGGACGACGCAACGAGCTATGGAAAGAAGAATGATAGGTGTAACATTAAGAAAAGAGCAGATTGGGTGAGGGAACAAACGCGAGTTAATGACATCTTAGTTGAAATCAAGAAAAAGAAATGGGCATGGGCAGGACATGTAATGAGGAGGGAAGATAACCGATGGTCATTAAGCGTTACGGACTGGATTCCAAGGGAAGGGAAGCGTAGCAGGGGGTGGCAGAAAGTTAGGTGGGCGGATGAGGTTAAGAAGTTTGCAGGGACGGCATGGCCACAATTAGTACAAGACCGGGGTTGTTGGAGAAGTATTGGAGAGGCCTTTGCCCTGCAGTGGGCGTAACTAGGATGATGATGATGACGATGATGATGATGATGACGACGTGAAAGAGTCAGTTGCAGGCTTTTTGAAGCAGCAACCCAAGGAGCTTTATGAGACGGGAATCACGCGACTGCGTAGTCAATGGAAGAAATGTTTAAATGCTCATGAAGACTACTTTTAAATAAAGTACCCTGTTTGTCATGTATTCCCACTGGCTCATTTTTAGTTGACTCGCCCTCGTATATTTTTCACAACTCCCGCTTTTTCTCCGTGCACTCTGTTGCGACTATGATTTCGGCGCAATTACTCATAATACACGACCGGTGACAGCTGCTCTTGCGTAATACATTGGAACGATGGACAGCGTCATTAAGATTTTTCCCTGGCCTTTGCATTTATACAGAAATGTAGACAAGGTTATTGAATGACAAAGTATCATTAACACATTTGTCATCGACTTGTACATTTCATGGCCTTTACATTTTTTCAAATCAACGGCATGCACTGCTTTGCGAGTTTCGAACTGATATAGTTCTAAAGCTCGTGTGATATTTTCTTTACTTGAGCAAAACGTGAACAAGGTGAAAGCAGGAGCCAACGTTCTACAAGTGGACTTGTCTTCGAGGTGTTGAAGAAGCCAAGGCCACTTGTCGAAACGTTGGCTCCTCCTTACACCTTGTTCACGTTTTGCTCATCGTCTCGAATTTCCATCTCCCGTATACCCCGTGTTTTCCCTGATTTTCTTTACTTATTAGATAGGCAAAACACATGAAAGCGTTGACATCAGGTATTCTAGGCACAATTTTTGTGAGTATATTCGAGTATATCCTTTATGAAAAAAATACATATTTTACTTACTTTGACAGTGTGTAGCGTTCAAGAATTCGTTTGCAGCATCTTAGGCAATGTCAATGCAGTTATTATTTATGTATTTTCTTATTATTCGTGCTTTTCTTGAAATTTGTTGCGCTTGAGAGCCGAAGTTAAATTCTAGTGTCTGTTGGAAGTGGAATTATGATTTAGGGTCTGAATTTTGATTAAATATCTTGAAAAATTTGAAAGTGCGAAAAAATAGAAGAACGACGTTTACAAGCTAATAGCTCTGCATCAAGAACAGATATCGTGGTTCTGTAAACGGCATCTATTAGAACAGTCAAAGCGGACAAATTTGGGATGTCAATTCGCATCTTAGATCAATTGGTTGCGTTGTGTCCAAGGGTTCTGCAAAAGCCGTATTTCCATAATATTACATTTTTGATATTCATGCATAACATATCAATTTTGTCCGCTGTAGATGTACTATTAGATGCAATTCACAGAATGGCGATGTTATTTTTCATTGTTGAGTTACAGAATGTCGAACTTGATAGTTTCGTTTTCTGAAAATTTGTGATATTTTGTAAGTTTTCATAAAGAACTGACAACCTAAATGAAAAAATCGAAACTAAAAGTCAGTAGAATTTATGTTTTTATTTTAAATGCAACAAACCTCGTCAAATTTGGTGTAGTGGTTGCCGAGAAAAATGGATTTACGTGTATTTAGATGAGTACCCGAGCTAAAGCTTCTTAAGGAGGAGGCCGAGGTGCAATGTGAGCCCCCCTCCCCCCGAACGAAATTTCTGGCTACGCCACTGACGCCGAGCGAAGCGTCGCTTTGCTGGGAGCACAGAAAAAGTGGCGCGCCGAACCGTCGACATAGTTCCTATAGCCGCCTATGCAGCCAGATACGCAGCACGTAAGCATCGTCTGCTGATATTCTTAACAAACTCGGCGAAGGCTACTTTCGCGGGTGACATTGGTGAAATTCGCCGTCAACAACAAACCGCAGAATACACCAACGCTATGGACACCCTAGCCAGGGCGCCGGATGTTCACGGTGTGTTTTGCTGCAGATTGTTGCGTGTGCTGCTTATTTATAACTGCTGTGGGCTGACGAAGATGCCTTCAACTTCAAAGAAAAAAACTCAGAGGTGGTGCTTCGTGCCAGGGTGTGATTCCGGTTATAAATCTTGTTCGGCAAAAGTGTCCCTTTTCCGTGCGCCGACTTGCCAAGAACTGTTTTTGAAATGGGCGCGTGCCATTCCAAGGGCCGACAAACCGCTGCAGGCGAATTCAGCTGTTTGTGCAAAGCACTTTGACACAAGGTATGTAGTTCTAGGATTTTAGCGTATGTATAGCCGGCCAAATCTTTAGCTAGCTCACCTAAATGCTGTTGTTTTTTTACGCTTTCCAGCGCATTCCGATGGAACGAACTTGCGGAACGGTCTATGGTAACTCGTGCTCACAAAGCTCGCGAAGATAGTACAGTCATTTGTTAGGTGCTGGCGCACAGCAAGTCACCGCTCGCGCAGCTAGTTAAAGATTTGGGCGGCTATACCTTACCGCTTTTAAAACACGTGGTACAAGCACAAACAATACCCTACAGCTGAAGTACGAGCTTATGGCGTGTTGCACATATTTCGTTTTTATTCGCATTCTGATGACTGGAGTCCTTCCAAGCGCTGATTCATACCATCTTTCATCTCTCTTGGCAGGTACATCCAAAGAGCGTTCCGACACACTGTGAACGGCATTGAGGTCGTAATACCGCGCGACGTTCCGGTTTTAGGAGACGATGCAGTGCCGACCCTGTTTCCGAATCTGCCGAAGTACATTTCAAAAACGTTGCCAAAGGAAAGAAAGAGGCGGGGAAGTGGTTCACGAAATTCTGTACCTCCGAAGAAGACGCGCACAGAACTAGAAGCATCAGCATGCTCGCAGGATAATGGGACAGCAGATGTGGAGGAAGCGGCCGGAGATGCACCTACTGAGCACTTTATTTATAACTTGCGACACCCATCAGAACACTGGTGTATCCAAACATTCAGGAGCAAAAATGCAGTGTCCTACCAAACAGCAGAATATGTGAGCAGCGAGATTGCACCTGTTATTTTTCAGAAAATTGTTTTGTTCGAACTGCAGGAAGAAAAAGCGCCTGTTAAGTGCAGCATTTTCCTCTCAGGCTTCTTGCATTGTCGACGTGACATTCAGTCGAAAGAAGAAGCGCAGGAAGTACTCTTCTGTACAGCGAATCTCCGAGTAAGTTGTGGTGTCGGGAAGATGCAAGAGTTCCAGCAAGTGAACCTGTCCGATGTCACGAAATCAATAGGTCTAAGTCTGCATGCCAGTTCCTGCGATGGATCTGTTTCACAGGGTATGCTGTTCTCTGTATTCAATTAAATGTTCATGTTACAGGCACTCTAATGCAATGAGTAATTGCAATGACGTTCTTATGTGGGCTAATATTTTTTCAGGTGTATCCATTCATTCTGCCCAACAGTGCTCTGCTTGCAAGAGAGTAAGAAAAGTTGCATTGATGCGCATGCTACGACTAAAGAATTAAGCACGTCGGCCACTTCTGCACACTGCAAGAAAAAGACTCAGATATGCTGTGCGTACCTTGAGACGCCGAAACAAGAAGGTACGGGTTCTGCGTAGTAACCTTGAAAGGCTCCAAGAAGAAAGTTCTCCAACAGAGGCGACTGTCCTTGAAAAAAAGGTAGCGCCTGTTCATTCTGTTTTGGTTATCTATACCCAACACTCTTTCTAAATAAAATTTGTTGCTTTTCTAGATCTATCAGCTCCCCAAAAAACAGCAGAATGCTGTGCGAACCTGCTTTGAAGCCTCCAAACGACGGTCCCTCCATGGGTACAAATACTGTAAAGAGTGGCTTTTAGAGTGCATTATTCTCAGAATGAAGAGCCCTCGTTTATATGAGCATTTGAGGTGCCACCAAATCCTAGCACTCCCCAGTCGTGCTTGCCTACAGAAATGTATAAAGGTTTGTGTCATTGCGTTTCAATTTAATGCAGAAGCTACTAAAGTTCTTTTTTACGTTTACAGGCATTCAAAGCCTCATATGGTTTCAACCGCAAGCTCCTTGACTGTGTAAAAGAAAAGGTGAAAGATCTAAACAACACGCAATGGCATGGCGGCTTAGTGGTGAACGAGATAAAACTTTCTAGTCATCTTCACCTGAAGTCATCGATGGACATAGAAGGCTTTGTCGATTTGGGGCTATTTACTGAGAAGCAGGACAAGCACACAAAGGCCCATCACGGCCTGGTTGTAATGTTTCAACCATTTGTGGGATAATGGACACAGATTATAGGTAAGTATCACTCATCATATTTGTAATTTGTTTTATTAAATTTGTGGCTTTTGTCGCGCTTACTACAGGTGTCTTTGCACCGAGAGAGAATGTGAAGGCTGCAGTGCTGACCAAGATCATCTTGGAGGCTACAATTCTTTGCGAGCAGGCTGGACTTTACGTAGACTACATCTGCTGTGATGGCGCGGCTTGGAATCGTGTAATGTGGCACAACATGGGCATTCACGGAAGCTGTAAGGTGTGCGGTGTAAGGTGGTGCACCCGTGTGACAAGGGCAGATTTTTGCACTTTCTTGCAGACTTCCCGCATCTCGCCAAGTGTGTGCGGAATGCCATGATGAAAAGTGGCTTCAACACGAACGTAGGCCGGGTATGAATGAACATATTTTTTTCTTGGACGCTGGTGGTGTCAAGTTCACCTAAAATATTTTTCATGTTGTAGGTCCACTGGGATCATGTTGCAACCACCTGGAAAATTGACAGTATCACCGTTGCCCTGAGAGTCGCACCAAAACTAACGCGGTCACATATATACCCGAATGGTTTTGAGAAAATGTGGGTGCATTTAGCATTTCATGTCTTCAGCACTCCTGTACTGCATGCCATGGACTTCTACAAGAAGAAGATTGAAGATTAGTACCCCAATCTGGAGCCTACGAGGAATTTTATTAATATGAGGGCAGACCTCACTGAGGCAATGACGTCAAGATTTCCAGCAAAGGCATTAAGGTATGTACAGCGCAGTTGTTCCCTATGTACTTTATCACGGAAAATGAATTCAAGTGTACATTTTGTACTGTTACAGGCCGAGCAGTCCAAAAGAAGCTGCGCTAGATGCAATGCTTGAGTTCCTGGACAAATGGGAGGCCTATGCAAAGGGCCTTGGCTTCCTCAGCAGAAGTACATCGGTGGGTCTACGTGTTTCAATATATTCCACAAAGGCCCTCCTGAAGTACTTAACCGAAAAGGTCGGCTTCAGATACCTGATGACGTCGCACCTGAGCCAAGACTGCCTTGAGCGCCCGTTTGGGATAGTACGGCAGGCAAGCGGTGCAAATGATCACCCCACCCCGGCTCAGTTCATCCTTATCATCAGGTACTTGTATATCTTTGGCTGTAAAAATAATTTTGCTGAACTGCTTCCTGTAATTTCAACATTTGCAGGTGCTTGAGCTTTTACAGTCTTGCAAAGAGCCCTAGAGGTGGAAGCGTGTCGCCAGGACTTCTGGACACCCTTCTTTCTGCGGAAGAGGCACTCCTGGAAAATGAGAAACAAGATGAAGTATTACCCATGGAGGTTGTTGAAGTGGCCGTGGACCATGTGGACTATGTTGAAAAACGAAGCGATGCTCGCTTGGTATACTACATTGCAGGCTACGTGGCCAGGAAGCGTGTGCTCTCAACTAGCTGTGCAGCATGCAGGGATGCCTGCCTTGTGCCGAGGGACTGTGTCCCAAAAGAACTCCCAGCTGATGCCTCCAAAGAGTGGGACTTGGGTGGGCTTCTCTACCCGTCGGCTTCATTGTATCGTCTGATTCAAGCTCTTGAAAGCAGGCTAACACATGAATTTAGCAGAACGCGTCTGCATTCTAAAGCTGCCTTCAGCATACTCAAGAAAGCGAGTACAAATGTGCTACAAATTGGTTGTGTGGAGCATTGCCTGGCACTTACAGAATCGGTGGTCAGGTTTTTCTGCCTTACCGGAATCCACTTTCATTTGAAGAGCCTCAACCAGGAAATGGATGAGAAAAAAGGCAACAGAACGAAGCCTTGCGTGATGTGAAACAAGCAGCAGAATTGGAAGTACATTCTTCTGTATGCAATAAAGTTTGCACGTCCAGAAACATGTTGCTTTTGTTTATCTGGTTTTTGAATTGCAGTGAGAATGAAATGACCCCAGGACGTTGCACTACAAGGTATGTCATGGTTTAATGCTGATTTGGCAGGCGTAAACCAACTTAAACGCTTTCATACGTAATAACGCCCACAACTAAAAAAAAACGGGTGGCGAGAATGAACATTCCGGGGGATCCTAGCAGTTATCACGTTGACCTCGGAGAAGAAAGAATACGATTGCATATAAATCGTGCAAAGAGCATTCTACGATAGATAAGCTCCCCGCTGATTTAGTGGCTTTAATATGGAATTTCTAAAATGCGTGCTCGCTTTCTGCCAGCAGAAAACTCGGTTGTGTTACCCCGTATTCGAAAACCGCATGATAACCGTAGCGCAATACCGTCTTTGCGATGTCTAAGGGACTGCAGTATTACCTAAAATTTCTAAAACTCACTCAAATGCGTTTCCACTACAGCATTCCCTCTAAACACGCAGCGGACGACCGCGCGTGCTGACGGCGCCCCTGACAACAGCGCCGCCCCGCGGCATTCACGTCAACGGGGGTCAGGTTTTCCTGGCCGGTCATCACACCTCCCCTATCTAGACAGAAGCGTCTCCCCGCAGGCCGGGTGTACCCGGTTTGGAGGCAAACCGGATGTGACGTGAGCCAGTGCCGTACTTCCTGCCCCCAGATAGGTACTTGTGCGCCTAGGGAGAGACGCTGCTAGGTGCTGCTGCTAAATCCCTAGTTTCTGCCGGCTCACGTAGGTTCGATCGCGTGGTCTTGTTACGCCTCGCTGGATCGTGTTCAGTCATGCCGTCCTTGCGCGGAGTCATTGTCGGCGAGTCAGGTTAAATTCTTTAATAGGTCGCGCCTGCGCCTAATTGAGTCTATTAAAGACTGCACTTTCAGTTTTGCTGGCTACAATGCAGTGCGGCTGGCGTGGGCTGTCTCCACGATGCGCTTCGAGCGTGTCGATTTCGCCGTTCTTTATGTTAGCGGAAATGACCTTGAAAGCAACATTGATCTACAAGAAATATGCAACAACATCAAGGTAAGCCTACTGAAATCACAAAATTTGAAACAAAATGCGCTAATAGTTGCGTTTTCTTTTAAATTTTGGGCCTTGATTGTTCAGCGAGACGGCCCCCGTCGTGCTGGTTTTCAAGGTGCTCTCTCGCTGCCTAGAAGATGCTGATGCGGAACAGAAAATGCAAAAACGTCGCTTGCTCAACCGCAAATTGACGGCTACGCTGAAGCGCATGCCGTGTCTGCGGAATTTGAACCCCGAGGTATGGACCAGGCACGTACCCAGGATTTTTTTTCGGGGGGGGGGCCCACCGCCTCCATCATCATCATCATCACCCCACCACCACCACCACCATCATCATCATCATCATCAGCCTGTTTTATGTCCACTGCAGGACGAAGGCCTCTCCCTGCGATCTCCAATTACCCCTGTCCTGCGCCAACCGATTCCAACTAGCACCCGGGAATTTCCTAATTTCATCGCTCCACCTAGTGTTTTGTCGTCCTCGATTGCGCTTCCCTTCTCTTGGTACCCATTCTGTAACCCTAATAGTCCAACGGTTATCTAACCGGCGCATTACATGACCTGCCCAGCTACATTTTTTCCTCTTCATGTCAATTAGAATGTCGTCTATACCCGTTCGCTCTCTGATCCAAACCACTCTCTTTCCCTCTTACGTTATGCCTAGCAATCTTCGTTCAATCGCTCTCTGCGTGGTCCTTAACTTGCTCTCAAGTCTCTGCCCCATATGCACTGGCAAAATGCACTGGGAAATGCACTGGCAAATGCATTGGCATTGGACATATTGCAGTGACAAAAATTGGAGGACGCTTAAGCTTCGCCTTCAAGAGTGGGACGCGACAGCGTTCCCGTCGACCCGCCAAGGGGTATAAGACAATGCGCTACGGCACAGCAATCACTTACGATGCGCCCCGCATTGGACTTAGCGCCCACCTATCACGCGGTGAGCGTCGAGCAACGCAGCGTTGGGCGCGGCAACGAAACGTGCGCCTGAGCGAACGAAACGAACCAAAGAACTCGGTGTCTCGGAGGGGAAACGATCTACGCCAGCCAAACGTCGTGATCGGCACGGGCAGAGAGATAGATAGTAATCTAAACCGGAAGCACGGCGAAGCGTCGTCAGGGGAGAGGGAGTCCCGCGACGCGCCTGGCAGCGGTCCCAATGCGCGCGCGGCGCGCCTCCTGTCGGGGCAGCGCCGTACATTGAGAGGAGGGGGTCTTCTGTGTTTGCCGCAAGATGGCTCTGCGTGTGCGGAAAGCGCAGAAGAAATGCAGCGGAAACGCACTTCGCAACTCGTGTAATTGTGACTTCTGTACGTTACATGTTCATAATTACCGATATACACCGCAGTATAACTTTCCACGGCTCGTTTCGAAGGCAACACCGCATTCACTAGAGGCGCGTTTGCACCGCTTGGAAGCATCGAACTCGTGGCTGAGTGGTAGCGTCTCCGTCTCACACTCCGGAGACCTGGGTTCGATTCCCACCGGGCCAATCTTGGAAGTTGCTTTTTATTTATGAAGCGCCTGCCGTGATTTATCGCTCACGGTCAACGCCGCCGACGCCGACACCCGACGCCGACGACACCGGCTTTTCTGCGACACGAGCTCCTTAACGCTATCGCGTTAAAATGCACTGATTGCACACCTTACTTTTCAATAATAATGGTAAGCTTCCAGTCAGGAGCTGGCAATGTCTGCCGTATGCGATCCAACCTATCTTTATTCTTCTGTGAATTTCCTTCTCATGATCAGGGTTCCCTGTGATTAATTGACCTAGGTAAACGTACTCCTTCCCAGTCTCTAGTGGCCGACTGGCGATCCTGATCTCTTGTTCCTTTGCCCGGCTAGTTATCATTATCTTCATCTTCTGCATAATAATATTCAAGCCCACTCTTACACTCTCTCTGTTAAGGTCCCCAATCATTTGTTGTAACTCGTCTGCATTGTTGTTGAATAGAACAATGTCATCGGCAAACCGAAGGTTGCTGAGATATTTGCCGTCGATCTTTACTCCTAAGCCTTCCCAGTTTAATAGCTTGAATTCTTCTAAGCATGCAGAAAATAGCTTTGAAGAAATTGTGTCTCCCTGTCTGACCCCTTTCTCTATAGGTATCTCCCTGCTTTTCTTGTGTAGAATTAAGGTAGCTGTAGAACCTTTGTAGATATTCTTACGCGAAGGATGAGTCAGTAAGACGAGAAACTATTTACAGATTACATTTACAACAACGGTTGCAGCGCTGACCGGTTATATTCACAGCGTGAGCCCAGTTCGTTCTTCCTCCTATTTTCTGGAGTGATGGCGCCTACGCGCCTCGTTCAAACAAACAAATACCTCACGCATGTAGCAATTTTTTCCAAGCTTTTTACGTAAGCGTTCTGTACTCCTTGATTACGTAGTGCCTCTACGATTGCTGGTATCTCTACTGAATCAAATGCCTTTTCGTAATCTATATAAGCCACATAGAGAGGCTTATTGTACTCTGCAGATTTTGCGATAACCTGATTGATGGCATGGATGTGATCCACTGTAAAGTACATCTTCCTCAAACCAGCCTGTACCATTGGTTGACAAAATCCAGTGTTAACCTTATTCTGTTGGAGATTATTTTGGTAAATATTTATATAATACTGGGAGCAAGCTAATGGTCCCATAATTGTTC
Source organism: Dermacentor albipictus (assembly GCF_038994185.2). Classification (NCBI taxonomy): domain Eukaryota; kingdom Metazoa; phylum Arthropoda; class Arachnida; order Ixodida; family Ixodidae; genus Dermacentor; species Dermacentor albipictus. The sequence continues at coordinate 517,466,252 of NC_091821.1, forward strand.
AATTCTTTAACTTCTCCTTTTTTTGTGGATTAGTATAATGTCTGCATTCTTCCAGTTTTCTGGGACCCTTGCAGTGGATAGACACTTCGTATAAAGAGCCGCCAGTTTTCCAAGCATTATGTCTCCTCCATCTTTGATTAAATCGACTGTTATTCCACCTTATCCTCCCGCTCTTCATCGTTTCATGTCTTGCAGGGCCCTTCTGACCTCATCGCTGGTTATAGGAGAGTTTCTGTATTCTGTTCATTACTGTTTCTAAGTGAACTATCGTGGCTCCTCTGGGTACTGTATACAGGTCAGCTTAGACTTTTTCCGCTGCTTTTACTATATCTTCGAGATTGCTGATGATATCCTTCTTATCTTTTAGTGCATACATCATGGTTTGTCCTATGCCAGGTTTCTTTTTTACTGATTTCAGGCTGCGTTCATTTTTTACGGCTTCTTCAGTCTTTCTCATGTTATAGTTTCGAATATGAGTTATTTTCGCCTGTTGATCAGTTTTGACAGTTCCGCGAAGTGCGGAACGCTATGCGGCCGCCAATCCCATACAACCGCGTAGAGCGCAGGACTCTGAGATTCTAGACGTACTGCGCTCGCTGCGAAAGGTTAGAAAAACACCCACATAAGCACAGCAGAGAAGTAGCTACGTGAGGCGGTTCGACCGATAACTGTACAAGCGTCATCCAAAACAAGTAATTGTTCTCCACTTCCGGTGGCGTTTTCTCTACTTCCTTTTTAAATAAAAAGATGTTGATCCATAAATATTCTCATAAACAACGGTTAACTTTTTTATTATTCGCTTTTGCTTGCAGTTTGGTTGTTGCCTTGGCTCTCTCCCTTAGTAGATCGCTTAATTTCTCAACTCCTTGCTATTTTGGTTTCCAGTTGCCAATTTTGCTCGAAAAGTGCTATACAGTTAGGGAAAAACAGACGAGGTAACGGCCGACAGTCATTTTGCTTATGGGTTTAAGGGTTATTGCAGAGCTTCATGATGGAAGCTCTTTTACATCATTTTATTTCCCACCTTATCTAACCCATATCACGTGTATATGGTTCCGGGCATCTGCCAGCGTCGCGGCGAGCCGTAACTCAAGGAAACAATGAAGCAAAGAGATAAGTTAAACGCAATTGGCGTTTTCTCCGGCCGCAACTCGTTCCATGAGAGTACAGACCAGCTGAGTAACAGCTGCATCCCTCTCCTGGTCCCAGGATCAGCCTAAACAAAGAAGGTTGAACTAACAAAAGCAACAGCTATGCGCGTAACGGTTGAATAGATGGTGACAACTGAACGCATCTCGAGTTAATCGCGCGGGAGTGGAATCTATGAGAAAACTGTCCTTCACGTTACAAGAGATGCCGATAACTACCGCCATCTAAAAGGAGTGAAAAAGGCAGCCTAATGCTGACCGATGAACAGCTGCGTAGTCTCAACATTGATCTGGCGGCGCTTTAGAAATGTGTGAGGAGTGGTGGCGTGGGTGGGGAGGGGGGGGGGGTATGCCACTTGATTTCGGGGGGGGGGCCCGGGCCCCCCCGGGCCCCCCCCTGGGTACGTGCCTGGTATGGACCCTCTTTTTCCAGCGGCATGCCGTTACGTACCGTAAGGAACACGCTTGGCTTATTTCTGACTCGGTAAAAAATGTTTCACTTTTTTTTCGCAGCGGAAGTAATGCGGACCGTTTGTCGTAGTTGTGTCTCTATTACAGGTTAACACACGCTGGCGGGCTAGTTGGTTAGAATCCATGGTAGAGTGTACAAGCGCGACTTGGACGAGGACGAAGAAAGAAACAGATACACAGACACAGGGTGGCATTACTGCGGTGAACAAAGCAAGTGTTGCCGTACATACAGTGCGCACTTCACCCTTTGTTGGGTGATTGGAAAATATTGGTCCCACTTTTCAGGGCAACTTCGCTACTCTGTAGCGGTGAAGTGTAATTTCTACTATTGAACATTCCTTTGTAGATACGTTTGTGAATCACATTAAGCACATTTTTTCGTCCATTTCTTTGTCAAACAACGCGATAGAGCGATTGCGCAGATTGTTTACTTCCCTTTCTACAATGTTTAGTTTATTCTGTCACCTTCCTTCAATCCACCACAGCGGCAAATGGACTCTTTTCATCGAAATTCCGCGTTTTCATAATATCTGAATTGTGGTGCGGTTAGGTGTCTAAATTTCTCGTGCCCACAGCTACCAAAACAGGTGATCAAATTATTAGCATCGCGAACAAATCGCATTCTACATATGCAAGCTGCTACATATGAGCCCTCATGGATTTTGAAGAAGCATCTTTTTTCTAAGAACCCTTATGATATTGGAAAGCCCTGATTGAGGATTCTCATACAAAGCATGCTCAGTATGTATAATGAAAATGTGCACAAACAATGTATGATGTACTGGGTACTCTGGCTGTCTCTAATCACATTACAGGTGACCACGAGTAGGTAGAAACGGGCCTTGAGGCTGTATAGTGGGATGTAATATTACCACTTTTTGCTATTACAGAATCGTAGTAAGGTTTGAGATTTTACGTTATGTGAAAAATACTTCATAAAAAAAGCACTTGTAATGTCTCGGACACAAATCGGTCTGTTCCTTGCTTGCGTCTATGAAAGGGTTAAGATGCACACACTATTCAAAGGTAAAACCATGTACATAGTTTTTAGAACGAAATCCTCTTTGCCGCTTCCTTGCTCAGTGGGTGGTGGCTGCTGCAGTCCTGCCAATATTGGTCACTGTGTATGGCACTGGATATGTGCTGCTTGGCATGTGTCCAAATAGTAACTTGGATTACCGGTCAAGTGCGGCTCAACATGTACTACTGGGTAGACAAGTAGAACAAGAGGCAAGAAATTAAGTATACAACAGGAAATTTAAGACGTCAGCCACAGAGAAGTCGGAAAGCCAGCATCAAAAGCAACTGAGTATATATATATATATATATATATTGACACGTGTATTTATATTTATCGGGCGACCAGGTTTCACCGCCTAACAAATCTTATCGCGCAGCGCGGGACGCGCTTGCATGTATCCGAAGTTTCTGGAAAGTTACCGATGCTTCTACCCGCGTGTCTGTTGTCGCCGAACGTTGTGTTATCAGATTTCATCGCGTGACACGAATGGTGTAGAACTTTGTGGAAGACACGCGGGTCCCATCAGGTAATCTGGAACATTCGACGACTGATCTATAAAAGCCGACGCGCTTGACCCGCTGATCAGATTTTCGACGATCGCCGACCGTGTTCGCCGCTATCGTTGTGCTATAAGTGTAGCCTGTTTTGTGGGCACAGGTTCGCTCAATAAAAGTTAGTTATTGAACGACGCATGCAGTCGCCGCCCGTACTTGCGCACTTCGACGATCACGCCGATACCGAAATCCACACTGACGCCAGTAGCCTAGGCCTCGGCGCCGTCCTGGTCCAGAGAAAAGATGGACATGAACACGTGATAGCTTACGCTAGCCGGTCGTTGTCAAAAGCGGAAGGCAATTATTCTACAACCGAAAAGGAATGCCTCGCCATCGTTTGGGCTACAGCGAAATTTCGCCCTTACCTATATGGCAGGCCATTCAAAGTCGTCAGCGACCATCACGCCTTGTGTTGGCTAGCGAATTTAAAGGATCCCTCAGGACGGCTGGCACGGTGGAGCCTCAGACTACAAGAATACGACATCACCGTAACATACAAGTCCGGACGAAAACACTCAGACGCCGATTGCCTATCCCGCGCCCCCATTGACCCGCCGCCGCAAGATGACGAGGATGACGACGCCTTCCTTGGAATAATAAGCGCGGAAGACTTCGCCGAACAACAACGAGCGGACCCGGAACTTAAAGGCCTCGTCGATTATTTGGAAGGGCACACCGACGTTGTCCCCAGGGCATTTAAGCGCGGATTATCTTCCTTCACGCTTCAAGACAGTCTACTCGTGAAGAAGAACTTCTCGCCAGTCCGCGCCAATTACCTTCTTGTTGTCCCGTCAGGACTTCGTCCAGAAGTATTGCATGCCCTACATGACGATCCGACCGCTGGACACCTCGGATTTTCCCGGACACTATCAAGGATACAAGAAAAGTATTATTGGCCGCGCCTGACCACCGACGTCGCCCGTTATGTCAGAACATGCCGAGACTGTCAGCGACGCAAGACACCGCCGACAAGGCCAGCCGGATTACTACAGCCAATCGAGCCCCCTTGCCGACCATTCCAGCAGATCGGGATGGACTTGCTGGGACCCTTTCCGACGTCAATAACCGGAAATAAGTGGATCGTCGTGGCGACGGACTACCTCACCCGCTTCGCTGAAACAAAAGCACTGCCGAAAGGTAGCGCAGCCGAAGTGGCGAAATTCTTTATCGAAAACATCCTGCTGCGACATGGCGCCCCAGAAGTCCTCATCACCGACCGAGGAACGGCCTTTACAGCGGAGCTCACCCAAGCCATTCTGAAATACAGTCAGACAAGGCACAGGAGGACAACGGCTTACCACCCGCAGACGAATGGTCTTACGGAGCGGCTGAATAAGACCCTCGCCGACATGCTAGCGATGTACGTCGACGTCGAACACAAGACCTGGGATGCCGTCCTGCCGTACGTAACATTCGCTTATAACACGGCGGTGCAAGAAACAACACAGATCACGCCGTTCAAGTTGGTTTACGGCAGGAACCCGACGACGACGCTCGACGCCATGCTGCCGCACGTAACGGACGAAGAGAATCTTGACGTCGCTACCTATCTCCAGCGCGCCGAAGAAGCCCGACAGCTCGCCCGCCTGCGAATCAAAAACCAGCAGAGGACCGACAGCCGACACTACAATCTCCGACGACGCTTCGTCGAGTACCAGCCCGGCGACCGTGTTTGGGTATGGACCCCTATACGCCGACGAGGACTGAGCGAGAAGCTTTTGCGTCGCTATTTTGGACCGTACAAGATCATCCGACGTATTGGTGCACTGGACTACGAGGTCGTGCCAGACGGCATTTCGCTGTCACAGCGGCGCCGCTCACGACCTGAAATTGTCCACGTTGTGCGGCTCAAGCCGTACCACCAGCGTTGACGGACTTTCGTACTTCGCGTAACTGACCTTTGGACTTTATTTCTTTTCGTTGTTTTGTTACTTATGTTTAATAAGTGTCCCTTTGTGTTTCGCTCTCTTTGTAGCATCGGGACGATGCTTTTTAAGAGGGGGGTATTGACACGTGTATTTATATTTATCGGGCGACCAGGTTTCACCGCCTAACAAATCTTATCGCGCAGCGCGGGACGCGCTTGCATGTATCCGAAGTTTCTGGAAAGTTACCGATGCTTCTACCCGCGTGTCTGTTGTCGCCGAACGTTGTGTTATCAGATTTCATCGCGTGACACGAATGGTGTAGAACTTTGTGGAAGACACGCGGGTCCCATCAGGTAATCTGGAACATTCGACGACTGATCTATAAAAGCCGACGCGCTTGACCCGCTGATCAGATTTTCGACGATCGCCGACCGTGTTCGCCGCTATCGTTGTGCTATAAGTGCAGCCTGTTTTGTGGGCACAGGTTCGCTCAATAAAAGTTAGTTTTTTTCGTTCACAGTATTGCTACTGTGTTATTCAACGTCACCACCACGTGACAATATATATATTGTAAGCATTTATGCGGACTTCATCTTCATCTGTACAAAGTCATCATCAATCATCGGCTCGTGTTCGTGTTCGTTTTTGCGTCGGCGCCATTTTTCCTTCTTGGAATAAAGCGTCGTCTCAACCGTAATATTTCAAGTGGTGGAGGTGCTTTAAGATCCCTTCGACCTCATTCCACTTCAAGATCTCTCCTGGAGCTACGTTCGGGACGCATCGCCGCTCCGACGTTCTGTTTCGCCACTTCGCCCTGTCTCCCAATTCCATGTCCAGCGACCGGAAAACTAACCAGTGCAGTTTTTGGAGGGAAAACTGCATCACCGCGAAGTGCTCCAAGTCCTCCTGAACGTCCTTCGAACATGTTATTGGTGTCTGTGGAGGGTGTGCCTTTGTTAGCTCTGATTGACACGGGAGCTACTATATCTGTTATGCGTGCCGACCTGTGCTCTCGTCTGCGGAAAGTGAAGACGCCTTATACTGGATCATCCCTGATTGGGGCTAATGGAGCAATAATTCGACCATCAGCCCAATGTACAGCACGCGTCTTCATTGATGGTATCTGTCATCACATTAAGTTCGCGATTTTATTCCCGTGCGCTCATGAACTAATTTTGGGTTGGGACTTTCTCTCGTCAGCGTCCGCTTTAATCTCTTGCCGTCAACGTGTCGTCCATATGAGCGAGACAGTTCATTGCGGCGGGAGTACCGATGAGCCACGACTGCGCTTTCTCACTGCTGCCGATTCTGTGCTGCCTCCCGGCCACGAGCAAGTCATAAGTCTCTCTTCTACGGACATCACCAATGGCGACGTGTTCATCACTCCTTACGGTCGCTGTCTTGCCCGTGGGATTGTCTTCGCTTCCTGCATGGTGCGGTTCAAAGAAAGCTCTGCCTTAATCATCGCTTTAAATGCGACCTCTGAGACAATCCTCCTACCTCAAGGCTCCGCAGTGACCTGTTATGTGGATACCCAACCAGTCTCCCTGCTTCCTCTTGCCGCCTCGCCAGCTCTTCCTCAACAGGACAAATCTGCTTCATCTGCCCTTACTTCCGTGATAAGCCCTGACCTTACTGCTGCTCAACATGAAGCGTTGCTAAAATTGCTTACGAAGCACCAGGCCTCCTTCGATATGGATACTTCGTCCCTCGGACAGACTTCCGTTGCCTTCCATCGTATCGACACCGATGGCCAGACTATTGTACGCCGTCGTCCCTACCGAGTCTCTTTGGCCGAACGCAAAATCATCGAGGAGAACGTCGCCGATATGCTGAAAAGAAACGTCATACGTCCCTCCGCCAGTGCTTGGTCATCACCCGTCGTTTTGGTGCAGAAGAAGGATGGATCGGTACGATTTTGTGTTGACTACCGTGCGCTAAACAAGATCACCCGTAAGGATGTATATCCGATGCCCCGTATCGATGACGCCCTTGATTCGTTGCAAGGCGCGCAATATTTCTCCAGCCTTGATCTTCGCTCCGGATATTGGCAAATCCCAATGCACGAAGCGGACAAAGAAAAGACCGCCTTTTCTACTCCGGATGGTCTTTATGAGTTTAATGTAATGCCTTTCGGTCTATGCAATGCTCCCGCCACATTTGAAAGAATGATCGACACGGTTCTTCGCGGCCTCAAGTGGAAAACTTGTCTATGTTACCTCGACGACATCGTCGTGTTTTCCTCGACTTTCACTGACCATCTGCAACGCTTAGATGAAGTGCTCACATGCCTTTCTAATGCCGGACTTCAACTAAACACGAGGAAGTGCCGTTTCGCTAGCACAACGATTAAAGTCCTGGGTCATCTCGTTAGCAAAGCCGGCATCCAGCCCGATCCGGATAAAATTTCCGCGGTGCTCAACTTTCCACGTCCACTTCGTGCAAAAGAACTGCGCAGCTTCATTGGACTCGCCTCATACTTTCGACGTTTTATCCGGAACTTTGCCAGCATTGCCTCGCCCCTCCACAAGCTCCTTTCTAGTTCCAGTTCCTTCGATTGGAACGATCAGTGTGAAGACGCGTTCCAAGAACTCAAGCGCGCACTAACATCACCACCTGTTCTTTGTCATTTTGATGACAAGGCGCCCACATTAGTGCATACTGACGCCAGCGGTCACGGAATTGGTGCCGTACTGCTGCAGCGCGACCACGAATTTTGCGAAAAGGTTGTTGCATATGCAAGCCGTACTCTCACTTCCGCTGAAAAGAAGTACTCGATAACCGAACAAGAGTGTTTGGCTGTTGTCTGGTCCATTCAGAAATTTCGTCCATACCTCCACGGTCGACATTTCACGGTTGTGACCGACCACCATGCCCTATGTTGGTTGTCGACGATCAAAAACTTGTCCGGGCGCCTTGGCCGCTGGATACTCCGATTGCAAGCATATGATTTCAATGTCATATATAAGTCCGGACGGAAGCACCAAGATGCCGATGCTCTTTCACGATGCCCATTACCACCATCATCGGGGCACATCACATCACCTTGTCAAATTGGCCGCACGGAGGACGCTTCGTCTCTTACACCGATTTCTTCCTTGACTTCACCAAACCGCCTTTCAGTGCTTTCCACTCACCAGCGCGCCGATTCCTATTGCCATAGTATCATCAATCGCCTTAGCGGTGTTTCGTCTCCTCCCAATGCCAGGCTACGGAAACAACTCAAACTGTTCAAGTTTGAAGACGACGTGCTCTACCGGTACATTTTTCACCCAGAAGGCCATCGATGGGTTCCCGTTCTACCGCGCTCTCTTCGCGCTGCAGTTCTGCAGGCCTCGCACGATGACCCGACGTCAGGCCACTTGGGTTACAACAAAACACACGAGCGCATACGCAGCCGATTCTATTGGCCAGGCCTTTCCACGAGCATAGCTAAATATGTTGCCTCGTGCACGCTTTGCCAACACCGTAAGCGACCTACTACTGCTCCGGTCGGGACCCTACAACCACTTCCTTGTCCAGCACAACCCTTCTCTGTCGTCGGCATTGACCTTTTCGGGCCACTCCCACCTACTCCAGACGGCAACCGATGGATCGTCACTGCTGTTGACCATTTGACCCGGTACGCTGAAACAGCCTCAATACGCTCAGGAGCTGCCTCAGAAGTAGCGGCCTTCTTCTTGCAGGCTGTCTACTTACGTCACGGGGCGCCTCACGTTCTTTTGAGCGACCGAGGCAAGGCATTCCTTTCAAGCACTCTTAATCAAGTTCTGCAAGCGTCCAACACCGTGCACAAGACAACGTCTAGCTACCACCCTCAAACCAACGGCCTAACAGAGCGATTTCATCGCACGCTGTGTGACATGCTATCCATGTATATTCAACCTGATCATCGTAACTGGGATGCGATTCTCCCATTTGTAACATTTGCGTACAACACGTCTGTTCAACGGACCACCGGATACTCTCCGTTTTTCTTAGTATACGGCCGCCACCCAACCTCATCACTCGACGTTTCTTTCTTCTCTGCCCCCGTCAATGCTTCACCATTCATTTGCGACCAGTTTGTGTCTCGTCTTGCCCAATGTCGTCGTCGCGCCCGTATGAACACTGCAGCCAGCCAAGACGATCGCAAACATCGGTACGATGCCTCTCATCGCGCCGTTTCCTACCGCCCTGGTGACGATGTGCTCCTATGGACCCCTGCGCGAACACCCGGTTTATGTGAGAAGCTCGAGTCTCGATATCTTGGCCCCTACAAAGTCATCGAGCAGACCTCGCCGGTGAACTATCGCGTTACACCTGTTGAGTCCCCAACCGACCGACGCTGCCGCGGAACAGAGATCGTGCACGTTTCTCGCCTGAAGCCCTTTCATATCCGTTCCACTGTCTAATGTGCGGCCAGGCTGGCCGCTTCCGTCCACGGGGGAAATTAGTGTAAGCATTTATGCGGACTTCATCTTCATCTGTACAAAGTCATCATCTATCATCGGCTCGTGTTCGTGTTCGTTTTTGCGTCGGCGCCATTTTTCCTTCTTGGAATAAAGCGTCGTCTCAACCGTAATATTTCAATATATATATATATATATATATATATATATATATATATATATATATATATATATATATATATATATATATATATATGGACAAAAATGAACTAAACGAGACCAGGACATGCATTGTATGTAGAGCTATAGAAGTGAACGAGTGGTTACATATTACTGAACATTACAAAGGCTTCACTTATAACCGATTTTCACATATGCATGGAATCTGCTAACTTTTCTGTGCAAAACTCTACCGGAAAGGATATATTGCATCCATCGGTGTTAATATATTTTCTAGCATATTTTCTTGTTTTCAGCCAACATACACATCACTGTAAATGGCTGCCACAAGCATATCACAAGAACTGTGAATTGGAAGCTGTTAGCTAGCTGTGGCACGAAGTCATGCAAGGGTACATGTAGTCTTTGTGTGCACATTGACTTCATGTTTTGCTCATTTGACTGGCTCCTATTGCACTCCAGCTGAATAGCAATAACACACAGGCCACTTTACGTTCGAGCTACTCCAAGGCCTGCGAAAGCTGAAGGCACATTCATAAAAGTTCATAAAAAAATGAAAACCTTTCCTGGTACAGCCGTGCGTTGTCGGAAGTGTCTCAATGCATTGCAGTGATTAAACAGGCACATATTGGCTGTACCACTTGGATTTCAGCGTGCATGCGTTGGCTGGATAAAAAATTCTACCATATTTTACCTCCAAACATTTGCTCACGGGTGGAAAGCGCTGTTTCTGTTGTAAATAGATGTGGCTTTCACACAAGGCATGTGCATGCTAAGTGTCTTGGTAAAGGAAAGTGAAGGTATGCTGCATGAACAAAAAGTGCTGCAACCACATAACCTGACCTTTGATCTTCATTATGCTCACAGATTGAAGGGATGGAACTAAGTGCGTGTCTTTTAAGTGCTTGATTTCAGCCAGTTAAATTTGCCAACACGGGGGATTCAAACCACTGGTGTCCATCTGCTGTTGGGCTGGACTCTCAATTTATTGAGAATACTAACTACTGCGTTCATTGGTGCTGACAGATATCAAGTCAGTTGTAGCTCCGCATTTACTGTATTCCGTTTGCCACCAAAATTCTTGAAAACCACTTGAGATCCTTCGATGTCAGCATCCTCATAATCAGTGGGCACCCCATAAGAAAAATGGGTCAATTTTGGATGGTATCCTTGCAAGTGTGAGAGGGCTAGACCACAGAGAGTCGCGTTTCTGATTTGTGCACTATTCAGCCACGTTAAAATGTGGGGAGCCTAGACATCTAAAAGACAAGGAGCAAGCAAATTGAATGTAGCTACCAAGCAAAAATGTAGAAGTGTAAGCTGTTGATTTTTTGCGGCACGTTCACACCGAAGACGGAGCGGTTAAACCGGGCAAAGCTCTTGGCCAGGCGGATAAAAGCAGGCGTTAAACGAGGCGGCGAGCCCGATCGCTCGCAGACCACTTTTTTTCCCGCCTGCCAGAGCTGTCCGCTTTGCTGCAGCCAATCAGAACACCAGACGACGCTGGCGTGTGCGCGATAATGGTCGACCGGTGCCACGAGACGGCGATAAGTGCGCCACAACAATGTTAGATGCTCCGCCTCGGCGGTGTGGGCAGCCAGGCAAGCCGTCCAGTATACAGGGTGTTTCAGCTAACTTGTGCCGAGGCTTTAAAAGAGAAAGACCGAAAGAAACTAGGCATGTAGTACTCAAATGCAATCAATTCAGTAAACTAGCCTTTTGAGCAACTTTAATAGTTACGGCTCATTGAGAAACATCTGCTTCATTTTTATGAAGATAGCTGCTGTGGTTAGTTTTTCAGGACAGAAGAAAGTGCACAAAATCGAAAAAAGTACCATGCTACTATGCACTTCTCAGCAGTGACGAACAAATGAACAATGCGACATGCAGACAGGATGTAAAAAATATGCAGATCCGACACACTGTGAAAATTATGTAAGCAGCTTTCTTTGCTGCTTCTGTTCATTGATGGCATTTGGCAGTGATATGTTAAATGTTAACTTGCGTGCACCACTTGTGTTTGTAGTACACAGAGCTCACAGGCAGACGTGCGCTCCGATGCACAAGGTGCTTTTGTGCACCATCCATATCCTGTGAGAGTAGTGGCACTGTCATTCCCTCACACGGCGCATCGCATGGCGGGTGAGGTAGAGAAATCTGTTTATTGAATCATTAGGAGAAATAGTTGCTGCCACGTTCTGTGCCCGACAGAGCAGCGCCTGCTGGCCACACAGGCTTCTGTCACGCAGCATGGCTCCCAGTGTTGCAGTGTAGGGACATAGAAGTTTTGATGCTGGACCACCACTTGCATACTGTCGTTTTGATGCCGTGGTGCTGTATTCCAGCTTTGCATCTGCACATCCTGTGTCAATTGTTGGCATGGACACACTTGCCGTGTTTATTTTTTCAGAAATAGCATAAACATGCCATACCACACCTTTAACTATCATTATATCTTTATTTTGCCCACAACTGTCACCATGTCTAGTTGTAGTGTTTTTCTTTTAACGAGATTCCATACGAAGGATGCTTTCTGACGGCATCTTTACCTTCTCGTGTGATCATTCAGCGAGCACAAAATGCTGCAGCTTCTGCAATGCTTTGGTCTATTCCTTCCAGGCACACTACTCTCAATGTATCATTAGAGCTGAAATAGAATACCACCTGTTGCTCAAAGCAGCTTCAATATAGATTCTAATCGGAATAGGCAGACTTGTGGCAGTATACAACTTTCTGTAGCAATAAAAGGCAAGCTAGCATAGTGGGCCATCTCAATGCTCGTAAAAGCATTCAACTTCATGCATCTCCAAATAACTAAGCTAAAGCAGAAACTGTCAAAATCTGTGCTCGTCACGGTGAGTTGGTGCGGGAACTTGACGGTGTCACTTTTCCTTCACTTTTCTGTCTCTTATGTTTTTGCTAAGGCTCTTGCCACAGCAAAATTGCTTTTGTGGTATTTTAGAAGGGTAATTTACTAATCACCTAGGCGATGTCATTTTCTTCATTTGATTGCACCATGTGCATCAGTGCAATAAATGGGTCAAACGGCTTAATACGAGATGTTGCCAGGCCTTTTTGGCACGACACTTGTGGATAACATTTTGGTGTGGCTTGGGCGAGACCGAGAGAGAGAAATTGACACATACGAGCACGAAGGCCAGGCATTGTTCTCTTGTGGCCTGCACAACCACTAGAATAGCAGCTAGTCTTATCAATTCATACTGAGTATCACAAAGTGGAACATTGCAAGAACTGTAGCTCGGTTGAGACAAGGCACTTACAGCTGCAGCTGAAACATGTGGTGTGATCAACATGTACAAGGTTACAATACTCTTCACCCTTTTGTATTTAGGACTTTTTAAACTTTGCCCACAATTTCATTACAGCTTTCCAGAGTTCCTTGGAAAATCCTCCCATGCACCTGCCATGTACATTGCCCCTCCTCCTCGATCTGGCATGCAAGATGGCAGCAGCAGCTGTGGAACAGTTGAAGAGGCGAAGAAAGGTCCACATTATAATAGGTTGTATGTAAATAAAACTGATCGAACACAACCGATTCGGCTTCCACTTTTGTCAAGACAATTGTCAGCAAAGAAATGGAGCAATTTCAGCAGGGTGATACTAATAAATAGTGCATAGAAATTCTTGGAAGCACCGTCAGCTTTTTTGCTGTTAACAGGCTGTGTTGGTGAGGTGGTTTAGGCAGGGGATTCCAATTCATGAGGGATGGTCATGGCCACCATGTTCAATGTAAGTGCAGCATTAATCAGTTCTCTAGACTGACTGCACTAATGTCACGCCAGGCCAACACTTCGTCGCATGATATATTTTCAAACCTCGCATGCTTTCTTTGGGGCTCTGAGAAAATTAATGAAGCATGAAACTAAAATGGGCATGTTGCAGTTTTCAATGCAACCATCACTGCCTTTGTCCATTCTTGAAACAAATCTTATTGTACCAAATGCATACAGAATGAATTTGTGGAATATCCGAAGTACGATTTGCTTGTTTTGGTCAAGCAGCTGACAGAACAAAACCACAACGTTCCAAAGCAGGAAGGTAACACTTCTTTTTAAGTACACAACGAGTGCAAAACTTGCCACCGAATAAAAAAAGGGAGCTGCTACACACCATTTCTTGGTTCTTTGACCACTTATTTTTTCTTTTGTGGCTGATGTTTAAAAATCCTTGCTATAGCAAATGCAAAGACATCAAAAATTCAACGCACGACAGATATTGGTACTATGGTGTAAAGTAATGAAGATATAATTTTGCATGCACATTATTTAGTCTGACATAGAGGGATATAGCACAAACGTTGCTCTTCAATCCCAATAAAAAATAAGGAACTCGTGGTCTAAAAGAGGGCTACGGATGAATCTTGAGGGCCTCGGATTCTGTAATGTGCAGCTATACTTGAGTACACAAGCATTTTTGGATTCTGCCTCTACCTGGGTGCAGCTTTGTGACCTGGAATGAAAAGCCAAAGCCATCGAGCTGCTGCAGTGGCGACATCACAGTAAAAGGTAATAGCAAAAAATTAAAACAATAATATGGCCATGCAACTTGCAGATCAGATAGGTCACCTGAAGCTTATATTTCCAATTTTTCTGGTGTCGCATAGAAGGGCAAAAATTTTTAAAAGTGATAGTGTACGACTTTCATACATTAACAATTATGCATATCTTTTTTTTAACCATGCAGATATTTAGCAAAAAGTTTTGAGCACGGAGAGCCCGGCGTTTTTGCAAAGGAGTTTCTAGGTGAGGTGGACACACTTGGCTGCCAATAATGCGAGTTTCAGAAAATTAATTTTGAAAAATTCAGTCACTGTTTTATTAGCAACTTTGCGGCAGCCTTCTAAATGGCATATTTGGAGGCAGTCGCATGTGAACGCACACCCTTTCTTTTTCTAAATCTCGAAAATTGCACTTATTTTGAAATATTCATTATCGCGCTCAATTGAGTACAATCAAAACTTGGTGCATCATCCTCCACATCAGGCGGCACTGCCCTGTCAAGAAGTGTGGGACAAAGCTTAAATGATAGCCCGACATGGCACACTGACGCACATGCTTGCCAGGCGAAGTGTGTCGTATCAGCAGCTACAATGACTGGCCAAGATGTTTCCATCTGATGAGATAGTGGGACCTTCTTTTCTGCACTCCCAGCACACTCGGTTCCAATATTGCCTCGATTTACCAGTAAAATTCAATGATACATATCTTGAATTGGGTGCAACTTTCAAGATTTGTAAGAAATGAGAGCGCATTAAAATGTGACTGCCTCCAAATTTGTGGAGTTCCAAAAGAGAGGAATTCCTCTGCAAGAATGCCACATTTTCCGCGCTCGTAACTTGAAAACAAGAAAATCTGTATGGTAATAAAAGACTGGTAAAAAAATATAAAAAATAATAAAAACGTATACAGTGTGCATTGGAGCATTTCATGCAACCAATATTCAAGCACCTTCTGTCTACAAAGAATTCATAAAGCAAATTTATGCATTAAGACTGGAATCAGTTAGGAGCACTGGAAATGCAAACACTGTTACGAACCCTGGTCACATGCCAGGCATTGTGTTGCTGCTCTCTGCGTAGGGCCTATGAATAAAAACCACCTTCAATATCGCACAGTAAGCTACCAATTGCTATGTGTAGGAAGACTCACAGTTCTTCAACTGCAATTATGACCTAGACATTCTAACGCTTTTCTAATAATGTACTATTAGTGAACAAGTCCCCAAAACTTGGAACAACTCTGAAGCTATAATGGCATTATTATCTGAAAGATGCACTACACATTTTTTTAACACAGTAAGGAAACATTCATAATCGACAATGCCACCATAGACATGAGAGTCATATAATATCGCACAGCGTGCAGCAAGGATAGCACAATCTCGCACAAAAGATTAGTCTCTGCCGCAGCCTTTGAGGCCCTTTTTATTATGTCTCGCTTATGATGCCGTGACATAGTACGAAACCATGATGACGTAACTTATGATCGTGAGTTACTCTTGAATGAAAGCTTGTGCACACATGCATATTCCTGCATTGTAACTCTGGAGTGCACTTACAGTAAGGACACTGTGAAAAGAAGAAAAATAAGGCCAACAGCAAGAACCAGGCAGCGCAGTGCTATTTGCACTTTCTCGGCTGTTGTCGGTTTAAGTCCCCTTTGCTGCAACAGAGTCGTGTCATGCGGCTAAGCATATTTAGCACCATGCAGTGAAGCATATCTGCAGGTAAAGGAAACACTGTCCCTGGGCCCCTGCTGGTGCTTATGGTTACCCGACACTAGCTTAAGTACCTATACTGTGACCTCTTCATGCATTTCGACAACACGAATCACCATGTGAAAACCTCTGTGTTCACTGCTAATCTCGCCAAGCGCCTAAATTGTTCCAAACTACAAATTTCACCAAGTGGCAAACTTGGCAATGCATCTGGAACCTCATTCTAAAGTACTTTAATACTACCAGGATGCTTCAATGTCAAACTGGATTAAAAACCTGGGATGAGATTGCGCCAGCTTCTAACTTTCTGAATGTTTGCTTAACCTCCTACATCAGTGAGTAGGCAGTGTTCAATTGGCGCTACCGCTTCACCAAGCAGACGACCGCTGACGAAAGCACGGTGAAGGCGAATAATGAGAGCGCAAGCAAACATTCAGAATGCGAGATCTCGCCCTTGGATTTAGAGAAAGGAAGGGTAATTTCAACACCAAGGAACCGAAGTATGCGTTAAACAACAAAAGCTTCTGAAGGGGCCACTTCCACATCAGCACTGCGGAAAGACTGTGATGAGCTTATCAACCAGCAGATATTTTCACTCGTGGCAGAAATTTTCACTGCCACAATCGCAGGTTCAAAGATATTTGCATGATGACATTTTGGTCCAAAAAGAAGATCCGTTTGAGCGATGGTGTAAGCGTGGTGCCTACTGTTGGCTCGGCTTGCGAAGAGCAACCTGCTGATAACAGACACTTAAGCAGCTCTTTTCGATGTCTGAATCGATGGTGACATGCACTAGGTGTCACTGCTCTTCGAACATTCCGAGCTGTTGTCCTTGCTTCATGAAACATTAAGTAACTACAATTATGACATTGTCAAACAAAAGTGTTGTATTAGAGAATTTTGTTAACCACGAAGCATAATATCCCTGTACATTATTTGCGATGCAGTCTATGTAGTATAACTATTTTGCACCTCTGGTTGGTGAAAAAAATGGATTTTTGCAATACTAATAGTATTCATATTCAAAAAATATTCGCTTCACACTTAGGTTTCATTATTCGAATTAGCTTTGAAATTGAAAAATTGATATTTCCACACCCATAGTTTTTACTCAAATACCTGGAGCATAAGTCATTTGAGGACGTAACTTCAGGAATAGCAACAGTATGCCACCGAAGAGTCAACACAGTTCCAATTTTTTTACATTCTTTTACAATTGTTTTCTAATGTACATTCATTAAAACCATCTTAAGCCTCAATAATTGACTAAACTAAGCTTTGATAACAGCTGCATGCTTGGAACGAACGGTGCATGTTCCGGCCACTCTAGGGTAGCAGTTTAGGGTAAAAAATATCCATTACTTAGGAATGCCACTTGGTGACCTTGTGCAGAGAAACCCCGGCTGGAATTTACCATCTGAAGCTGCTGCGCACAATGGCTATCACTGGCTTCTTTGGTGTTCTCGATGGCATCCACTTGCTTGAGAAGCTCGACCTAAATGACGTCTGACCACTGGCAGCACTTATTTAGGTTTATCACAGATGAAAATTGCCTATGAGCTCTTATTTCGCCCAAAACACAGACTTTTGCCACATTTAAGAAAGTGGCACTCTCGAGGTCAGTGTGGTCAGCATGTCTGGCACGCACTTTCATCTCCTGCGTCAGAGTGGAGTTACTATCCCAGATTAATGTGCTACAGAGATGACAGAGACGTTGGCAAAGAAGTGATGTGCCCAGACAGAAAGAATGATAATATTTATGTCTACTGCAATTCAAAGCCATCTATTTGAGCACCTTGCACCACCAAAGAAATCCTAATGGCTTCCTTTTCTTTCATATCATAATGTGGGCGGTAACACCCCAATAAATGGTCCCTAAGACGGTTTTTGTCAACCCTGAGGAAATCTCTCACAGAAAACTTGTAGACAGTCTTGATAAGTGTTGTCAGATTACCTTTCAATGTGTTCTTTATCACCACTGTGTAGATCGTAATTTCAATTCATGTGCAGCACTCACAGTGTGCACTCCTTGCAGACATCTGTAACTAGTGGCAGTTCACCAGCATACTTGAAGGGAGGAAAAAAGAGCATGGCCACACCAACCACATCACAGCATGTGCATACATCAGATGACATTGTGGAACCTAATTCTATGTCAGCAGGAAATGCATGGCTGCTGTCGCTATTTCGAGTGCAAATATTTGTCCCACGGGTACAGAGAAGTCATTATGGCAACCACATAATCCAGGCAGCTTAGCGCTGGGCAACTGCGATATTTATGAAGCAGCACACTGCATTCAAAGCCAGGCACTGTCACACTTGTCTGGGAAAATTGGTGCTTGTATACACAGGGGCTGGACCATTTCAAACCACAGTCACATTGAAACTCTGTCCACTCTCGTAGGGTGCATTTTCTGTGTAGTCACTGCCACTGCAGGCATAATTTTCTTCAAACTGCGCAAACAGAAAATTGCAGCACTGTGCTCTGCAGTGCTTGGTGCAAAGGCAGAACAGCCATGAGACTTCTCCCATCCACAACTCAGAAGTCCGCCAACACATAAATGGCTTACAGTGGCATCCCTACAGGCAGCTGACACCACCTATATGCTGCCACTTAGATTGCAACACACTGAGAGTATCCATGCCTTTATGTAAATGCTCAAATATACTACAGGACAGGATCTTTAGGGAATAAAGGTTGTTTCACGGTCCTCATATCTATGCTACGACAAAGCCAACTGCAACTGCACAGGTAGAAATTGCTGTGGAAAATTAAATTTTACAGTTCCATGTACCATATTTTCCATACAGCACTACAGTCTGCAGGATCTAATTTGGGCTGAAAAAGCCCCTCTCATTAAGCACCATGGCAAATTTTAGTTATACGTACATTGGAAGTTGTAAGATGCCGTCAAGGGAGCATTTTCTCAAACGAATATTTCTAATTAGTTCATTATTAAAGGAAATGGACGAAATTGAAATGTTGCATTTTCACGCTGCCAAGAGGCGAGTGCTAAAAGCGACGGCACTCAACCCCTTTGCCTCCAAGTGACCTTCTTTCTTCATCTTCCCCCATGACGGAGCCAAGGATTCACGTCACACTCGCATGACGAGCCCTGTCTTTTCTTTCCTTTTTTTCTTCTCTTCCTTTTTTGCTGTGGGGCACACATCCAGGGATGGCATTTAACTTTGGTTGGCTTACGAAAGTCACGTGCCACGGATGGCGATATTGCAGGCAGCACGTTTTGCATAGACATTTGTGCATGTAACCTTGTCTCTGGCTGAAGCAGGGCTTCGTTGAGACCATGATGGCTTTTGTCGAAAATTTCAGCTGTTTTCCCACTGTGCATCATTTTGATAATTTGGAGACAGGATTGTTAGTGTGTGATCTATGCATTGCACTTGTCGGTTTGCAACTTCCAATCTTGGGGAGACGCCTTTTCATATAACAAAGTGCAACTGAACTTCCTGAAGGCATTTGCCTCCTATGTTCAAGAGAAGCAGCCCACATCCGCATACCTTATTCACAGATGTCAATTCTTTTTTTTTGCTGATGCTCCGTATTAAAGATGGGAACCCAAGACTGTGGAAGTAGCGTAGGCTTGGTGGTCTGGAGCTTACCATTGGTTGTCGGATCGTGCCGCTGACTGCATTTTGCAGCGGCTGATGAGTCCTGAGGGGGCCAGGCAGGAGATACGACAACAATGCAACGAGTAGCAATTAATGTTTACTTCACATTGTACGGAGTGGTCAACTCTGCACGTTTCCCGATGGTGAGCGACAGACATGCTAGTTTAGGCTCAAAAACTGAAGGCTGAAGTCCATTAGCGAAGACATCCTTTATAGTGTTTGGAATATCCTCGCTCAAGAGAAGGAGAGAGAAAACACTCTCCACGCTGGCGGCTGCCGCTCGATACATGGAAGTGTTCAACGAATTTTCTAACCCCCACTGGCTCAACAGAAGGAAAGGCACTGACATGCGCATACACACACACACACACACGCACACAACGCTGGCATCTTCCCTGCCGTGGACGAAGAGAAAGAACGAATGCACACACGAAGCTTAATAGTCCCACTTGCTGAAGGGAGACATCACTGTGGAGACTAAGCAGACATCAGGGTGTTGTGCAAGCCGTGGGTAAGAAGGCGAAAATTCCTGCACAAATGATAAGGTCTCATTGCTATTGGGGCCTCCTAGGCGTTTTCCAACGGTTGCAGGCGGCTCGGCGTATTTAAAGGGTCCAGCCTTTCGCTGTTGCTTTGGTGGCGCGACACAAATCGTTGACCACACAGGCCAGTCATAACATCAGTTAGACTAGTTCTTGTGCACACTCAAAGACACTGAGCTTGAACGACACCATGAAAGCTCTGTCTTTTCAGTCCTATTAGAACTGTTCTTGTATTTTCTGTGTATACGAAGTCGATTATAAATCTCTTGTGCATATTGCAACGTGGCCTTAGATATCCAAGCACTGAAACGCAGCCACATGATCAGAGTGAGCAGCATTCACTTGCATATCGTGAGTTGCCAGAATAAATTGAAAATATTGTGCTGCGACTATCATTAATGCGTCATGAAGCAACCAGAAATGACAGTACTATGCTTCACAATGCGACTTTCATTTCTCCCCTGGTGCGCTTGTACTCCTCTGGTCCCTTTTCCACTGTGTAGGGCTCCCAGAAAAGCTTTTCTCAGGACAGGGGACCATACTGTGCGCTCAACCAGGTGGCACCCATCACCACAACATTGCCCCAATCAGTCTCACCTTGTCATCTCTCGTCCCGTCCAGTGACGTTCTTCACATTTCAAGGACGAAGGTTTAGCACTGTGCTTCCGATGACTCTTTAGAGCTCTGGGACATTGCTTCCGCTGCCAGGGGTAATGCTACAGAACAGCGAGTCCACTGACGCAGGTACGCGATGTTTGAAGAGACAAATATAAAACCTTGTGCAGGCTGTCCGACATGCATATACATCTTTTTCTGCGCCTCTTCCTAAGCAACAATGCTTTCACTGGTGAACAGGAAAGTAGCCTTTGTTTCTTTTTTTCATTATCGTTTCTCAGTTTTACAAGGCCATAAAAAACATAAAGAAAACAGAAAACAGGAAAGATTGCGAACCAGCCCTGCAATTTTCTTGAATTATTGGAAACAAATATGTGCAAACAGAGGATGCCAAATGAAATGAACAGCCAGGTGCAACAACAAGTGACATCATTCAGGTGGTGCAGGCGGTTTGGGAGGCCCATAAAATGCCTTAATAATGGGATTTATTTGAGCGTGAACATGGTGAGAAGGCTCCTTCTGCCTTGCAGTGGTGTATAGACTGCTGCATGTCTGGAGGTTAAATGCTGATCATTCTATCATACATGGAAGTATTCCGACTATTTAGTGGAGGCATGGGAAAGCCACTAAAGCCTACATTAGCAAAATGTGTGGTACTGATAACAGCGAACACACTCCCTCCATGTTCATGCAACCGAATGTAAACATACTGAAAGCTGAGGTGTACCTGACGAGTGTAGCATTGTTATGCTTGCCAACAGCCCATAGGACAGGAAAGGCAAATCCCTGTGCACGCATAGTGAATTCGTCACTACTGTGCATGCTCATTTCGGCAAACTGGCATAACAGATGCAGCATGTGCAGCAGCCAGTGCAGCATGTGACTGTAAAGCATGTGGCACGTCTTTGTCACCATAGCTTGAGCTTGGTGAGAATCAAGTGGTTTGATGAATGTACAACAGAGTCAGCAATGGTGGGACAGTTCTTAGAAACTTCACAGCATTCCCGTCTGCCTCTACAATGTAAAAAATAAATTGGCTTTGATCCAAGAGCCAGATCTTTCTGACTGGGCAACATTCATACACCAGCTTTGTCAGTTTTTTGATGCTCCCACTACTTGTGCTGAGGTTGTGAGAAAGGCCCGGAGTGAGTATACAATTAGAGAATCATGTACCTCTTACATTGTGGGTGTCCTTGCACTGTGCCAACGCACGAACACCACCACGTCTCAAAATGATCGAATGCGACATATTGACACGTGTACTTGTCTTTATCGGGCGACAAGTATTGTCGCCTAACAAATGTTATCGCACAGCGCGGGACGCGCCTGTATGTATCCGAAGTTTCTGGAAAGTTATCGATGCTTCTATCCGCTGTCTGTTGTCGCCGAACATTGTGTTATCTGATTTCATCGCTTGACACGAATGGTGTAGAACATTTTAGAAGGCATGCGGGTCCCAACGTTTAATCTGGAACATTCGATGATTGCTGTATAAAAGCCGACGCGCTTGACCCGCTGATCAGATTTTCGACGATCGCCGACTGTGTTCGCAGCTTTCTTTGTGCTATAAGTGTAGCCTGTTTTGTGGGCACAGGTTCGCCCAGTAAAAGCTAGTTTTGTATTCCACCGTACTGTTTCTTTCTTCACCGTCACTACCACGTGACATCTGGTGGAGGTGCATTTGGTCCATGTACCGGACGCCCCCGACAAGCCGTGATCCAAGCCCGGAACGCAAAGACAACACCAACGCAGTCCCGGACCATCGAGCAAGCCGCCGTCTTCAACAACTGCCCCCGGAGCACGGACTTTTGCCTGAGACGACCAGGAAGATCGCCACCAAGTCCATCCCAATGGCAGCCCCGGCATCGCCCATCGTGCTGCAGCAGCCCAGGGAGCCTCCGACGTTCCGTGGTTCAACTTTCGAGGACCCGGAAAGCTGGCTTGAGACGTACGAGAGAGTCGCTACGTTCAACAACTGGAACAGCGACGACAAACTGCGATATGTCTTCTTCGCATTGGAAGACGCGGCCAGGACGTGGTTCGAGAACCGAGAAGCCACCTTAACGACCTGGGAACTTTTCCGAAGCGGCTTCCTGCCGACATTCGCAAGCGCGTACGCCGAGAACGAGCCCAAGCGCTATTAGAAACCCGGGTGCAGCTACCTAATGAGACGACCACGATCTACATGGAAGAAATGAGCCGTCTCTTCCGCCACGCCGACCCTGAAATGCCCGAGGACAAGAAAGTCCGCCTGCTGATGCGTGGTGTGAAAGAGGAACTTTTTGCCGGAATGGTACGGAGCCCACCGAAGACCGTCGACGAGTTTCTTCGCGAGGCCACCAGCATCGAGAAGACACTCGAGATGCGAAACCGGCAATTCGACCGCCGCACGACCTCGACAAACTACGCCAGAGTTCAGTCACTGGCCGCCGACGACCTACGCGAGACTATCCGAGCTGTCGTGCGGGAGGAGCTACAAAAACTCTTCCCATCATCACAGCCTCAAGTGACTTCGATTGCCGACGCCGTGCGTGAGGAGCTCCAACAACAACTTGGAGTAGCCCCTGAATCGCCGCAGCCTGAGCCGCAAGCGATGACCTACGCTGCCGTCGAACGCCGTCAAGGACCCCCTCCGCGACCACGCCAGGGCCCTGTCACGCCGCAGTTTCGTCGTCCGCCGCCACCGCCGCCAGCACGACCACCCGTCGCCCAGCGCACCTACGCGAGGAAGACGGACATTTGGCGTGCTCCTGACCACCGCCCGCTCTGCTACCACTGCGGAGAAGCGGGTCACGTCTACCGACGATGTCCGTACCGGGAGATGGGACTGCGAGGTTTCGCCGTCAACGCGCCGCGTCCACAGCTTGGCGAGCGACCACGTGACATCGCCGATTACCTCGCCGCTACTCAGTGGAGCCCTCGACGGCCGTCCCGTTCGCCATCACCAGGCCGCTACCTGTCGCCGCAGCGCCGACCATACACTGGCCCAGCCCGGGGCCGGTCAGCGAGCCCATATCCGGAAAACTAAAAGCAGCAACCGATGGAGGTGCGGTTGCTGTTCGTCGAACTGACGAAGATCCTCCGCCGCCGACGAAGACGACGACGAAACGATCTCGACGACATAACAACGACACGCCGCCGTCCCGACGAAGTCAGGAAGGCAAGACTACACCGACGAACGACGACTTGACGACGCGACGTTCCAACTTCAGTTCCACACGACGCAGCCGTGATCCGACGCCAAGACCCAACTGCAACGCCAGACAAAGAACCACCGACCTCGACGTACTTCTCGACGGCCACGCAGTCACTGCCTTAGTCGACACAGGGGCCGATTACTCCGTAATGAGTGGACACATCGCCGCCCAGTTGAAGAAGGTTAAGACTGCATGGGAGGGCCCCAAAATTCGGACCGCTGGAGGACACCTCATTACGCCGACTGGAATCTGCACGGCAAGAATAACCGTTCATGACCGGACTTACCCTGCCACCTTCGTTATCCTCCAGCAGTGTTCACGAGACGTCATTCTCGGTATGGACTTCCTGAACCAACACGGCGCAGTCATCGACCTGAAGTCGAAGTCAATAACGCTGTCGGAAGATAAAGCGATACCGCCGGAGAGCCCTCGTAGTCACCACGCCTTGAGTGTGCTCGAAGACCAAGTGAGCATCCCGCCCCGCTCCAGCATTGTTATTTCGGTCGGCACCGAAATACCCGCTGACGTAGAAGGTGTCATCGAAGGCGACCAACGTCTCCTGCTAGACCGTAAAATTTGCGTCGCAAGAGGGATCGCTCGACTGCATGGAGGGAAAACTGAAGTGTTGCTGACAAACTTCAGCCAGGAGTTCAAGCACATCAACAAGGGCACGACGATCGCGTACATCGAGGAAATTGTGGAAACCGGTAATGCGTTTGCCCTCTCGGATTCCGCCGCATCTACCCCGACGACCATGGTTCCCGAACCAGACTACGACATTAATCCAAGTCTCCCAGTGATTAAGCAACAGCAGCTCAGAAGTCTGCTCCGACGATACAAAGGCTGCTTTTCGACGACATCGAGGATTCGACAAACACCAGTCGCCAAGCATCGCATAATCACCGAGGAGTACGCTCGACCACTCCGCCAAAGCCCTTACCGAGTTTCGCTGCGAGAACGCGAAGCTATAAGAGAACAAGTCGACGAAATGCTGCGCGACGACATCATCCAGCCGTCGAAAAGCCCGTGGGCATCCCCTGTTGTCCTGGTGAAGAAAAAGGACGGAACCCTACGTTTTTGCGTCGATTATCGTCGTCTGAACAAGATCACGAAGAAGGACGTATACCCCCTTCCACGGATAGACGACGCATTGGATCGGCTCTGCAACACTAAGTACTTCTCGTCGATGGATCTCAAGTCTGGCTACTGGCAAATAGAAGTCGACGAGAGAGATCGCGAAAAGACCGCCTTCATCACGCCAGACGGCCTCTACGAGTTCAAGGTCATGCCATTCGGACTCTGCTCGGCGCCTGCAACTTTCCAGCGCGTCATGGACACGGTGTTAGCAGGATTGAAGTGGCAGACCTGCCTTGTTTACTTGGATGACGTCGTCGTCTTCGCCGAAAATTTCGACGATCACCTTAGGCGGCTTACTACAGTACTAGAGGCCATCAAGTCATCAGGGCTCACTCTGAAGCCAGAAAAATGCCGCTTCGCTTACGACGAGCTTCTGTTCCTAGGCCACGTCATCAGTAAATCCGGAGTACGCCCCGACCCCCAGAAAACAGCTGCCATCGCAAAGTTCCCGCAGCCCACCGACAAGAAGGCAGTGCGTAGATTCCTTGGCATGTGTGCCTACTACAGGCGCTTTGTCAAGGACTTTTCACGCATCGCCGAGCCGTTGACACGTCTAACTAAATGTGATGTTGAGTTCAAGTGGGAAACGCCGCAGGCCGACGCATTTGAAGAACTCAAACGACGCATGCAGTCGCCGCCTGTACTTGCGCACTTCTACGAGTACGCCGATACAGAAATCCATACTGACGCCAGTAGCCTAGGCCTCGGTGCCGTTCTAGTCCAGAGGAAAAACGGAGTTGAACAGGTGATATCTTACGCTAGCCGGTCGCTGTCAAAAGCGGAAGGCAACTATTCTACGACCGAAAAGGAATGCCTCGCCATCGTTTGGGCTACAGCTAAATTTCGCCCTTATCTTTATGGCAGGCCATTCAAAGTCGTCAGTGACCATCACGCGTTGTGTTGGCTAGCGAGTATAAAGGATCCTTCAGGACGACTGGCGCGGTGGAGCCTCAGACTACAAGAATACGACATCACTGTAACCTACAAGTCCGGACGAAAACACTCCGATGCCGATTGCCTATCACGCGCCCCCATTGACCCGCCGCCGCAAGATGACGAAGATGATGACGCCTTCCTTGGCATGATAAGCGCGGAAGACTTCGCTGAACAGCAACGGGCAGACCCTGAGCTAAAAGGCCTGGTGGAATATTTGGAAGGACACACCGACGTTGTCCCCAGGGCATTTAAGCGCGGATTATCTTCCTTCACGCTTCAAAACAATCTCCTCGTGAAGAAGAACTTTTCACCAGTCCGCGCCAACTACCTTCTTGTTGTCCCGTCAGGACTTCGTCCAGAAGTATTGCACGCCCTACATGACGATCCGACCGCTGGACACCTCGGTTTTTCTCGGACACTATCGAGGATACAAGAAAAGTATTATTGGCCGCGCCTGACCGCCGACGTCGCCCGTTATGTCAAAACATGCCGAGACTGTCAGCGACGCAAGACACCGCCGACAAGGCCAGCCGGATTACTACAGCCAATCGAGCCTCCTTGCCGACCATTCCAGCAGATCGGGATGGACTTGCTGGGACCCTTTCCGACGTCAACAACCGGAAATAAGTGGATCGTCGTGGCGACAGACTACCTTACCCGCTTCGCTGAAACTAAAGCACTGCCGAAAGGTAGCGCAGCCGAAGTGGCGAAATTCTTTGTCGAAAACATCCTGCTTCGACACGGCGCCCCAGAAGTCCTCGTCACCGACAGAGGAACGGCCTTTACAGCAGAGCTCACCCAAGCCATTCTGAAATACAGCCAGACAAGGCACAGGAGGACCACGGCCTACCACCCGCAGACGAATGGTCTTACGGAGCGGCTGAATAAGACCCTCGCCGACATGCTAGCGATGTACGTCGACGTCGAACACAAGACCTGGGATGCCGTCCTGCCGTACGTAACATTCGCTTACAACACGGCGGTGCAAGAAACAACACAGATCACGCCGTTTAAGCTGGTTTACGGCAGGAACCCGACGACGACGCTCGACGCCATGCTGCCCCACGTCACTGACGAAGAGAATGTTGACGTCGCTAGCTATCTCCAGCGCGCCGAAGAAGCCCGACAGCTCGCCCGCCTACGGATCAAAAACCAACAGAGGACCGACAGCCGACACTACAACCTCCGACGACGCTTTGTTGAGTACCAGCCCGGCGACCGTGTTTGGGTTTGGACACCGATACGCCGACGAGGACTCAGTGAGAAACTACTCCGACGCTATTTCGGACCCTACAAGGTCATCCGACGTATTGGTGCTCCGGACTATGAGGTCGTGCCAGACGGCATTTCGCATTCACAGCGACGTCGCGCACGACCTGAAGTGGTGCACGTGGTGCGTCTTAAACCATTTTACGGACGCTAACGAACTTTCCTTATTTTTTTTTCTTTGCTATGAGTGCTTACTTATTACTTTCGTTTGTTTGCAGCATCGGGTCGATGCTTTTTAAGAGGGGGGTATTGACACGTGTACTTGTCTTTATCGGGCGACAAGTATTGTCGCCTAACAAATGTTATCGCACAGCGCGGGACGCGCCTGTATGTATCCGAAGTTTCTGGAAAGTTATCGATGCTTCTATCCGCTGTCTGTTGTCGCCGAACATTGTGTTATCTGATTTCATCGCTTGACACGAATGGTGTAGAACATTTTAGAAGGCATGCGGGTCCCAACGTTTAATCTGGAACATTCGATGATTGCTGTATAAAAGCCGACGCGCTTGACCCGCTGATCAGATTTTCGACGATCGCCGACTGTGTTCGCAGCTTTCTTTGTGCTATAAGTGTAGCCTGTTTTGTGGGCACAGGTTCGCCCAATAAAAACTAGTTTTGTATTCCACCGTACTGTTTCTTTCTTCACCGTCACTACCACGTGACAATATTAAAGGCGCAAACACTGTTACCTTATACGTCCTTGGTATGCAAAACCCTAGCACCTCCACCGCTTCTAAGGAACCGCTTTATTCTTGCCGAGCTAGAGCTACGGCGAGGAAGAAGCGACACACACTTCGTACGGATGAGGAAGCTGAAGGAAAGTCACATTGCGCTCACAATATCGCTAACGTGGTAGTTTCTCAAAGGAAGCGGTCGCACCACTGCGTATAAAGTGTATGCACAGAGATTCTGATATGTCTTCCCTGTCCAAGGGACTGGTGGCAAGCACCAAAGAGCAACACTGGTCAGGTGCATTCCAATTAAGTTCTTAAGAATTGAGAAAAGGCCGATTCAACAAAAAGCAACGACCTGACACCCTTGCCAACAAACCTGTTGAACTGGCATTATGTTTCAGATATTTGCGGCCACCCATAGGTAAGCCAATGGGCAAGGTTCTGACTGGTGTTGTAGAAGTCGCGGGGCGCTTTTTTCGTTGCGACGATAGATCGGATTCATTTACAAGTACTGCTCCAGGAGGGCACATGTAACCGGCAAACAGAGGCCTCAGGAGAGCATTAGATTATAATCAAGGAGGCGGTAGGGTACCCAAGGGGCAGCGGAGGGATCAAAACTGGAAGCAGGGTGGTCCCAAACTGGAAGCACGTTATGTTGCCCCAACCCACGGACCACCCTGATTCCAGCTTTGTCCGCGAAATCGGACAGCTGATCTTAAAATGCGTCAGAAAATTCGGAAAGTACGACTTACACACAGCCTACGGGCATCATAGATATACTACTAGCACGCGCAGGCCTCGGCGAGCCCCAACCCATGGACCAGTCCGGATTCTAGCTCTGGTGTCCCCGTTACCGATTTGGTGTCCTGGAGACGCCGCCAATAATATGAAATAGTGACATGTTGTTACTAGTAAAAAAACACGATTTAAGCCGCTAACGCTACGTTCAGCACTGCCGCGCCCAACAACTTCTACAACGCCTGCGAGGACTTCGCCAATCAATGGTTGTTCTTGGCAATACTTAGAACTTGTGAATTTTGTGTACCGTTCATGCTTAACTTTGTAGTGCACTGTGGCTTAGTGAAGCACTACGCTTGCGTGTAGCATACCAACGCCTCCTTTAAAAAGATGCCTGCCGCGTGCGCCGAAAACCTGCTGCCCTTACCTTTACCCTTTTCCTCCTTTTTACTCGAGGCGGTAGCTAGCGATCGTTGCGGTGGTCGCTTGCAACACATGCGCGCATGCGCACATCACCGCATGGCAGCGTGGCCGGCGCGGCCGCCGCTACCGCCGCGACACCACACCGCCCCAGTCCCCTTGGCGGAGATAGGGACGTAAGTGGCGCCATCTCTTGACAACTGACCGCAACTCAAGGCGCGACGGCTACAATGGGTAAGCGAGCGACGCCGCAGGCATCTTTCTAGAGGAGGCGTTGAGCATACGCACACATCTTACCTGACAGACGGTGAACGGAGTCTTGTACAAATATCCGCTGAAGAAGAAAAGACTACACCTTCACATGTGTTAAAACACGTGCCAAACTTGAAAAAACAGACGTACAATGAAACTCCACACGTTAAAATAGCAAAAGCATCACTTAAAAGGCGAAAACTATTGAAAACTTTGCAAGCGCCACGGCAAGCGCTAATCCGCCATTGCTGCTGATATTGATGTTGATCAGGCTGTCCCCTTGCGATCGAGTCGGCAAGCGCGCGGAAGCGCGTTTCTTTATTCTACGGAAGCGCAATTGGCGCAATGTAGCCAAAATAAGTAAATAAAGAAAACTGTGCATGAACTCCAAATACACACACGCAAAAGAAAATAGTCGGGATTCTCTATAGCGACGTTTCCAACCCCTTGACTGATATTTCATACACCTCGTTGCATTAATTAAAATACCTGCAGTGCATTGTTTTCATAACGCGCAAAAAAAAAATTCTGCGTTTAAGCTTACCCGCACAAACTCGCGGCGTAAATTCGTAGAACGCCTCCAGTGCAGCCCCCACCCCCCCAAGCATATATATAAAAGACTAGTCAATAATAATAGCACATAATTATAACGTGAGCGTCGGCGCAATCAATGGAGAATTCGATTTTATTTGTTATAGAAAATCACATGCAATGCAGTAAACAATGGATAGAATTAAGCATACAGCTTCCTGGAGTCTAAAAAAAATCTGCCTTGAAACTTGACATGGTGACGCGGCAAATTGTGGGTATACGATTGATAATAATTCCTATAGTGTGTTCGTGTATGAGTAAGCTTCTCAAAAGGAGTTTCAAGTGTTTCCATGGTATGGCAAGCTTATATCTTGATTCATCAAGTTCTTAAAATTCATATTGGTCAATTATGTTTAAAAAGCGAATTGCTAATCCCAATGGTTTTGTTTTTTACCAGGGTAACACAGAGTTGAGCCACTGTTTTGAAACAAACTTTTATTTAAAGGTAGTTACAAGTAACACCGACACCCTCACTCATGACAAAACAACTTTCACTTGCTGTGTCCAGACACTTGGTTCAAGTTGCATGTAATGCTTCATCTCCAAGCTTTGCGTGGTTTCTTAAAGGCATTGTGAAATCTACACGGTGTCTTTATTTTACACCTCCTCATCTCATAGCACAAGATCTGAAATGTGTGAACAAGAAGAATCAGGCCAGCACATATTCACAGAAACGAACTCTTCACAGTGCAGTTGACAAGTGCAAAAATTACAGCAGAAACTGTC
This sequence comes from Dermacentor albipictus, assembly GCF_038994185.2. Lineage (NCBI taxonomy): Eukaryota > Metazoa > Arthropoda > Arachnida > Ixodida > Ixodidae > Dermacentor > Dermacentor albipictus. The sequence goes on from NC_091821.1 coordinate 517,496,849, forward strand.
AGTCACATGATATGAGCAAAACATAACTGTTCTTTTTGCGGGAAAGCCTCAGTCCCATGCCGACATTAACCGATATGGTGGTCATCACTGGCAATGTTTGAGAGATTTTCATAAAATAGAGACAGAATGTCTGGAATATTTATCATAAGGGAAGTAGAAACTCGCACGTCTTCTAAACAGCACTTTGCAGTGCTAAATGTATGCTGGCTATAGATAGTAATAAATAGTATGACTGTTACAACTGTTAAACAAGACAAAAGCTCACAGGAATATGAAGGCTTGAAGTGATAAACAGTGTTTGGAGGGGGAATGTAGCTGTAATCAACCTTTTGACAAAGATGACAAAGACAAAAATTAAGTTCTGCACAGCAATCTTTATGCACGCTTAGCTCACTTTCCCACACCGTCAAGAGGAGAATAAGATAGTGCGTAGAATGAAGTTGAAGTGTAGAAAATAAATGGGGAGACAGTGAAAGAGAAGGTAGGAGCACTGTTGTAGATTATTCTTCCAATGTTGCTCTTCCAAAAGAAAAAAAGAAAAATATTAAATATGTAAGGAAGCATTGCCAATTGTTATTATGCCTACTCAAGTAAGAGATGCACCATAAGGGATGCAATATAAAACTGATCTGATATGTAGAGTGGCCTAAAGCTTTCTGCATAGTGTTTACTATCATTATGACACTGTCTGCTACAGCCAAATATGCAGAAGTTTTCATTGAGTGCTCATGACCAGAGCAACTATCCAGACTGCACACAACACCACTGCATATACCCTCTATTTTGGTAATCTGAAAAATAAAAGTTTATTCAAATGGGCAATAAAGAACATCACATGGAACACAACATCTAGATCGAATTATGAGGCATGCCACAGTGCGGGACTCAGTATTATTTTGACCACCTTGGGTTCTGTGATGTGCACTTGAATTCAACTACATGCTTTTTTTTTCATTTCACCACCACAGAAATGCAGCCACCTTTGCTGGGATTGAACCCGCAGGCTTGAGCTCAGCAGTGCAACATCATAACTACTGCGCTACTGAGTGTTTACACAAATTTATAAGTAGCAAAACACATTGGAGGCTTTTGCACACTGAAACACTACACACCATCCAATGCGCTTCCTATGTACAGACATACTTACCAGCGGCTCATATGACAAGCATGGAGGCGTGCTCTAACACACTACCATCCAACAGCTGCCACATACCAGAGATGACCACTGGGTCTGTAACTATTTTCACAGAACACTTACCAGCAGCTCATACAACAAGCATGGAGGCATCTCTCGTGCTCTAACACACATACCATCCAGCTGTGACATATGGCTGCACACCACCGACAAAAACAGACGGGCTAATCATCAGAGACCACATGTCATGATTTGTTAACATGCGCGCCCTCAACCTGCTTCAATAAGGCATGACAACACAGCACTACTGCACCACTTCTCTCTTCTTAACTGCACTGGAGGCTTGTTACCAGTAATCGTGCCCTGCTGACGTGGTTATCTCTTCAGTTTCTATGTTACTGTACCTAAGCTGTTATTTAAGGACTTCCTTTTGAGCTTCAGTGGGTCTTGAAAGGCTAGATGATGGCTGCGACAATCTAGGGTTTTTTGTAGAGTGAAATCTTAACAGGTGCACAACTTTTTTGTTGGCTGGCTCATTTGAATGGTCTGGCATCTTTCTTTTTGGGTCACTTTCACTTTCCACAAGCATGAAAACTGGCTCAAACAAATTGTTTGCCTTCTCAGCCACACCCTCAGAGACTTCACTATCTGATATTGCCTGTCTGACTGAATCCATTTTTGCTCTTAAGAGTGTTGAGCTTGACACTGCTTTGGCTGCTTCCAGCTTTGTTATACTCTGTACAATGTGCAATGTCCGACTTGCCTCACATGCTTCTTTGGGTGAGCTCTCATGGGCCTTGTTGCTGCTAGTTGGATTAGCAATGACCACACAGTGAATGTGCTTGCACACACACTGCGCATTCCTTGCACCTCAAAGGACAGCAAGCACCATCTCTCACTTTTGACACTTTATATGAGAGCCCTTTATTAGACTGAGATGGCACAGTCCATATGCCATCTTCATTTAATTTGGCACAAGCTGCCATTTCACTGCCACACCTGTGGTTCTTTTGAATTGTTCTCAGCTTCTTACCCTTTGCCCCTTTCATCATATGGACAGCCCTTTTCATTAAAAAATGATTTGTCAAGTCCATGAGGGCAGAAATTAGTTTGTAACCATGCTTATTATGTTTTCTCTCCAGCATAGTATGCTTTAACGTCCTGTGCTTGCTCTCAAGGTGCATGTTAGTGTTGACAGCTGCTCTAGTACTAAAGCGATAGGCCCACTCTTGCGGCCTAACTGCATAGTGGTCTTTGAAGTACTTCAGGAAGTCCCTCAGTTTTTCTTCCTCACTAGAAAGGAATTGCTTAAAAGAATCTTCAAATGCCTTTTCCGCGAGGAACTCTAAGAGTAGCCACACACTATGGTAAACATGTGGCCTTAGCTGTCTCTCCACACACTCGAGTGTCTTCTTACGCCAATTGTTATCCACATGCCAGGCACAGAGAAGTTTGTGTTTTGCGGCACCCATGACCCTGGACCATGCTTTGTAGAATTGCGAGGCATCATCAGTTATCAATGTCTTAGCGGCCACTTTTTTGGCGATGGCCGACTCCAGATATTTTAAGAGTGCTGTCAAAGTTTGCTCGTTCATATGTTTGCAGATGGAATAAGCTATAGCTACACCTGATCCTACTTTATCTAGCACCAGAAGAGTGGTCAGCTCAGATTGGTACTCTGTAGTTCCATGTGTGGAGTCAAGACATACAGTCCCTGCAGGGCCCAATTTTTCTAGTAGCTCCTTCTGAGGCTCTGTCATCAGAACAAGAGCAAAGTCTGCTGAAGAAAATGTACCACTTGGGTCCACTGCACCTTGTACAGGCGGACAAGTGTTTCACCTTTTTCTTTCATCACAAGCACCCACGTGTCTACACTGACAGCGTCATTAGCGTGACAACATTCAGGAGCAGCAATGTTAAACTGCCGTTTGATGTTATGCAGGGGTGAGAACCCTGCCAAGTGCACTGCCCTCAGCTTGGATGCCACAGATGTTAGTATTCGCTTTAGAATGGTTTTTATGGGCACACCCCTTTCTAGGTTCTCTGCTACACTGGCATTTTCCTTGTCACTCATTCCCAAGCGCTGAATTTCTGGTTTATGACCATAATGGTTTCTTTAATACCTGACTTTTATGGTGGTGCTTTCAGGTGTCGTACTCTGAGTGTTGTCCATTGTGACGGTAATAAATGAAAGACATATCTTACCAGACCTACAGCTCCCCTGACTTTTCTCCCGACGGTCACTATGACCTTCCTTTTTCCTTCCCTCACCTGATCTATTACAGTAACAGTGGATCCTTGTCTCTCCACTGGCCAGCTTTTTGGGGTCCCTGGGCAAAATGAACCAGCAGTTTTGGCTACCCTCTTCGGCTTTCCATTCATGAAATTCTGTAATAAAAGCACAAAACAGCATTATATAGTGACAAGTACTTTGGGGAGAGAGATGCAAACAAAAATAATCACTTTGAAGGCTTTGGACACGGGCTAATGTAGCATTTATTTTACTCCCTCACCTTCAACTCGACTGTGTCATGAGGTCACCCTTGATATTGCTCAAACTTCTGTTAAAATTGAATTTCAAATATGCAATGCGCCATAAATTCAAAAAATTTATCATATTAGTTTTGTTTTAATAAGAAACAAATATGAAACTTAAGCATGATCTATGCTCACTCCTTCCTCAATATTGAATCAGACTGTACATTCACAGCAATGCTGTTACGATAAGACAAAGACGAACTGAGAGCATGTGGTGCAAGCTACGCCCCAGAACAGTGTGAATCCCTTCCCTCAGTTTCTTCTTGAAAAGCTCCTTCCTTTCAAGAAGAGCTTGATTTTTTACTGTAGATAGGGGCTTGGCGAGGGAGTGTTCCATCGTCACGCGGTTATGATCTGGCTTGGGCATGCGCCTGGTTCGAAGAGGCAGCATTATGTGTGATTTCAATAAACCAGTTGCTAGTCTGCATTCGTCCTGTCTTCTTCTACGTTAGTGTCTTTTCCCAAGCGCAGTTTAAGTTCACAAAAAGATGTCTTACCAAGTAGCCTCCTAACACACTCTTCTTAAAGGAAAAAGGATTGCGCGTGCGTCAAATTTGGCTCTATTTCATGAAATCTACAACCAGAGTCCTTCAATTGAAGGACTGTGGTACTACTAAAGAATTTTCCCAAAGTACGCCGGAAGACCAAGCCGCTGACAGCCGCAATTGCAAGTGTGGTCCTGGACATACTTCGTCTGCATTCGGACGTATTGCGGCCTGCACTGAGGCGAAGACTGCACCACGCACGCAAGTAGCGTAGAGCAACGTCAGAACGCAACGCAAATCCCTCCTCTCGTTTAAGAAAAAAAAAAGAAGAGGGGGGGGGGGGTGCGCGAGCGTCACATATCGCTCTATTCTATGAAATGTACTACTAAAGAGTTTGCCAACAATACGCTGGGAAACCATCCCGGCGACATCCGCAAATTCAAGTATGGTCCCAGTTCTGCGTCTCTGCCGCATTGCAACGGGCATTGAGGCGAAGACTAGGCCACGCACGCATGTGGCACAGAGCAACGTCAGAACGCAGAACAGCTTACTCCTGTCGCTTAAAAAAAAGAAAAAAGATGTACAAACGTCAAATTTCACTCCACTTGCTGTGCAAGAAAGCAGACCATGCCAAACGTATGTCATGTAGCGCATCGCTGGGAGCGCGCACACATGAATATACTATATATAGATGGATAAACAAACAAATTATATTTAACGAGGATACAAACTTCAACATACCCCAAGGAAATAAATTAGGCACCCGTGCAAAAGCTGCTCTTCGCGAAACAGATGGAGAAATAAAAAACAAAGGCCCGCAAGGTATAAACAACTGCTTTTAGAGGCACACTACGCAACAAGAAATTTAAAAAGTCCGACATATAATATTGCGTTTAAACTTCATTTCCTCACGATGACTGAGAATAAACTTAATAAAACTGTTCCTCACCCTTATTGTCCCGGAACACAGGTGCACGTAGTCAGCCTCGAAGTTGTGCGCAGCGATCTGGTGCACCGAATACTTCTCCATTGTAGGCAGAGAAGTGCCACATACGTCGCATTTCATCAATTTCTTGACATCCACGGCAATTCTGTGAACTTTCCTGATGTGTTGCAGCATGTTCTTCCTCTGTATGAATAGTTTGCTGCAAAATTCGCAGCGACGATCGTCATCGCCGATGGCAGCTCGATCACAGACGTGCGCCATTCCGAAGCGGAGAGGCGGCGTTTAGAAGCACGTGGTTTCTGCGTCATTGCACGCGCTAGGATTGTTGATTATTCCGGCAGTAATACAGGGAAGAAACCTCCCCAATCACGTGACACACTAGGTATTCAGTGGCCCCAGAGAGACAGTTGGAAACCAACTTAGGGAACCAACATCCGGGAACGCAGGGTCGCGTGGATGCTGCCTTCTATTGTTCACCGGCCTCAGCCGGCCTGCGGGGAGACGCATGTCTTCGCGGCGGTGAACAGCGCGCCGCGCTCTCATGCGTGCATGTTATCTGCATCGTGTTCCACGCATGCAGCAGACGCTCATTCACACATTGCGGTACATTTTGGGTTCGTATTTCTCTGGTGGCGTTCCTTTTGACATGTCTCGCGTATGTATATCTCTCCTGTCTTTGCAGTTAGCGAACCCGTGTTCGCTCCATCTCTCCGTCGTATGCTTAGGTGGCAGCTCGAAACCGATATGTGTTTGAACTACAGGCCGTTGATCTAAGAATACACTGATTGCACTCGGTACATTTAGACACACGTACATTGCATGGCTTATTGCTCTCGTGATTGCGACCAATGTTGTTTTTCGTGTGGAACGTTTCGCTGGTCACAGGCGACGTGCATTTTCACGCGCCAGCCGCGTCCCCAGCTCCCTAAATGAGAAGCACCATCAGCCGCAACAAACTTTCTGAAATCAAAGCCCAAGCATGTCGGCGCGAAATTTTATGTGTATGAGACGTACCCGATAACCTGCTTTTTCATGTCTTGTGATGACACAACGCTAACTCATCAATGCCGCCGGTGGTCGACGTGATCGCTGCGAGCAGGGATCCTCCAGGCATCGCTTTCGAGTATACAATCACGATTTCGCGTCTTGTCATCCGCCGCGTCTGAGGCCATCTGTTGCGCTGCGCAAGGCGAGGTTGGCCGTGCACGTGCCCTGCGCCGAGTCGCGCGAAAGTGATCGTATCTCTGAATGCAATTGTATATTTTCAGGCTGGTAACGCATAAATGGGCCGACTACGCCGAGTGCGCGCCGGCCTCGCCGGCCGCTGCCATGCTGGTAGCATGTTTACATTTGGCCAGCTGTACCGCCGTTCGATTTTGCAAACTTCGGGTAGCTTCGGGTTGTCTTGGGATCCCAGCCCACGTTACTTCATGTCAGAACGGGAACTAGCTGGCTGTCATCTGGCTGCCAGCGGGCGGCCAGAACTCCGAAAATCGAAGAGGCCCAATAATGGCTAATCTACGTTCGAGAGTAGCTCTTTCAAAAAAAGTAAAAACCACGACCTACTGAACTCCAGACCTGCACAGATCTCCCTCCTCCAGCACGCCTGGTCTAGTTCGCCCCTTTTGCCGCTAGGGAAAGAACGTACGAGCAGAGTGGCGCTAGTTATATCCTGTTCGCTGTCGTCTGCTTCTGCGACCTGTTCAGCGCTTGTCTTGCCATTTCGGCAGGCACAAAGTGCTTGTATTGTCGGTAAATGAATAAATTCAGAAATATACAAAAGAAAACATATTTGCAAATGTTTTGCGTTTCAATAGTGAAACTAGAAGAGGAGGAGCGGTGACAGAAATTCAAACAGCGAGCATAGGTGGCAGCTGCAATGCTAGATCGACGGCATAAATTTCCCTTTCCTAGCCTCCATAACAGACTGGAGAAATGGTTTAAAAACGTTCATAGGATAATCTAGCTTTTAACGCGATAGCGTTAAGGAGCTCGTGTCGCAGAAAAGCCGGTGTCGTCGGCGTCGGTGTCGGCGTCGGCGTCAGCGTTTCGCGGCGTTGACCGTGAGCGATAAATCACGGCAGGCACTTCATAAATAAAAAGCAACTTCCAAGATGGTCTGGGTGGGAATCGAACCAGGGTCTCCGGAGTGTGAGACGGAGACGCTACCACTCAGCCACGATTTCGATGCTTCCAAAAGGTACAAACGCGCCTCTAGTGAATGCGGTGTTGCCTTCGAAACGAGCCGTGGAAAGTTATACTGTGGTGTATATAGGTAATTATGAACATGTAACTTACAGAAGTCGCAATTACACGAGTAGCGAAGTGCGTTTCGCTGCATTTCTTCTGCGCTTTCCGCACACGGAGCGCCATCTTGCGGCAAACACAGAAGAGCCCCTCCTCTCCATGTACGGCGCTGCCCCGACAGATGGCGCGCCACGCGCGCATTGGAGCTGTCGCGGTTCGGACTCTCTCCCCTGACAACGCTTCGCCTCGCTCCCTCCGCAGAATCAAGCGTGCTTCCTTTCTTTAGATCACTATCTCTCTATCTCTCTGCCCGTGCCGATCACGGCGTTTGGCTGGCGTGCATCATTTCCCCCTCCGGGATACCGAGTTCTTTGGTTCGCTCCGCTTGCTCAGGCGCACGTTTCATTGCTGCGCCGAACGCCGCGTTGCTCGACCATATGGCTCGACGCTCACCGCGTCTGATGCGGGGCGCCTCGTAAGTGATGGCTGCCCTGTAGCCCATTGTCTTACACTCATTGGCGGGTCGACGGGAACGCTATCGCGTTCCACTCTTGAAGGCGAAGCTTAAGCGTCCTCCAATTTTTTATAGTTCATTACAGATAGCCTAATGTTGTAGAAAACATTAGGAATTACTGCTGTGTGCCGTAGTGAAAGGCACATGATCTGGTAAAAGTATAGTAAAAGTATTCACGAGTAAGTCCTCCGCCCGATATGTGCAATAGGCTGATCGATTCTGTTTCGAGGGTAGGTGAGCATATCTTGTTTTTAATGTCGTTGGATGTCTAGCTCAGTAGAGCGCTTGCAAAAAATTAAGCGATCCCAGTGCTTTAAAACGTGCTGCACTGCAGGCCTTAAATCGTGTCACGGAACTCTTTTCAAACTGTAAAGCTAGCTTTTCTGCGTGGTACGGCGGTAGCATATCTTAAGATACGCAGGCAGTGAAGCTGTGTGCGTAATTCACTTTTTTTGAACTCACGACGCATTCACGGACAACTTTTAAGAGTTAAAATGAGTGGTAATCGTTCTGTCGGCGAACGTAAGTTACGCTGGTTTGAAGTTCTTAAAGAGCGCAGAAGTGAATTTTACAACGTGTACAAGGAAACTGTTGTGTACGTTGCGAACTCTATACACAATGTGATTTGTAATAACCTGCTTGAAAAAGGCTATTTAATGCTTTTTTAGAAAGCAGCGGACTACACGCTCCGACATTTTTTTAGGAGGTTCGGGCAGTCAACTTTTGGAGCCTAGTGACCGATCAAAGCCTTGTGACATATCACTGTCACTGTGTTAGCAAAAATCATCCAGTAGACAAGCAGTTCGTCCAAACAAGTCACAACACAACAGCTGCCGTACTAATTACAACTACAGTGTACTAGAATATTGGGTAGTGTGCTCTCTGCCCTATGCGGCGCACGCTTCCTGCTGAAGCCGCGCATGTCGCCGGAGGCCGCCAGGGGCGCTGGAGCTAGTTCCACCTGAAGACCCGTGCCAGCGCGTGCGCTCGTCATTGCCATTCGCTTGCTGCAGCCTGCACACGAGGATGCAAATAGATTTGATTTTCATTGTTTTTGTAAAGTGCAACGTTCGTAGACTTGTCTCAGCAACATCCTCGGACATCCTTTGTGCTCGTTCTGCGGTGCGCTAAGCAACTATGCCTAGTCGCCGGCGCAATTACTGTTCTGCACCAGAGTGCCGGACATGCTATAGTCGAGTGAAAGACTCGCTGAAGGCGTCTCTTTTCAGCGACCCACAAGACGAAGAAAGGAGGCATCAGTGGGAAAGAAACTTACACCGTGAAGACAAGAAGCTTGACCAAACATGTGCAGTGTGCGAATTGCGAAATGCTTGAAAACCTGTTTACAGAATGTTTTAGTAAGCAAGAACTGCATGCCTACAGTACTATGGATATACACACCCTCGTGATGGCAAGGTGCATGAGCAACATTCGTTGCAATGAGCACGCAGCTGAAGTTACAAGAAAAGTTATCAGCTTCTATTTAACTACACGGCTCCATTTTTTTCGTGAAAGGCATCAACACAGAGCAACGAAGCAGAAGGGAAGCAGCTGAGCATAGGAAAATAAGTAAAACTGTATGAGAAAGCTGTGCAGTACATGTTCAGAACGTTTGCTCCATTAAAAAAAATCAATTAATGTTGTGTTTGTTTTGAATGAAGAGGGGGCAGGCAGATCTAAAAAACTAAATTATATGTCAACGTGAATGAAGCCCATATGTCGCGGTGTAGCACCATATGAAAAAGGGCATGAAAGGACCAACACCGTTCTTGAACTCTTGAGGAGTCTGGTTCACTATGACCTTAATGGGAATTTTGTACACACACACACACACACACACACACACACACACACACACACACACACACACACACACACACACACACACACATATATATATATATATATATATATATATATATATATATATATATATATATATACATATACATATATATTTTATTTCTTCTTACTCCATATTCTTAGACATGCTCTTAGAAAAAAAATCGTTTGTTTTATTTTGTAAACATTGTTATTGTGAAAAGAAATATTTCCTGCATGCACTAACAGTGAGATTTGTAATATTTTTGGTATCTGTGCCGTTCTTTGAGTATTCTTCGGTAGGGCTGATTTTGCTTATTTTTCACTCCTGCAACAATATTGTACACCGTTTTTGTTTCAATTCGGTTCCTAATGAAATGTACGCAATTGAAAGTGCATTCAGATGCGCTCAGAGAACAATTAATGTCGCCTGCTCGTTGAAATCTTTGCTGGAATTATTGTGTACAATTAGAAATAAGCTTCTTTGATATTTTGCAGAAAATAATTTTTTGTAAAAACCGTATATTTCTTTCCGGCGATGTGTAGCCACACGTCGCATTTATGGCGCAAGAAAACTGTCCGCAACTTGACCAAGTGCGGTCAGCTTGGGCAACGGTCCACTGCTAAAAAGAGCGGCGCACGCTCGACGCTGGCCTTAGCGGACCGCAGTGGACGATTACACGGTGTTTAGTGGTACTAGATATAGATAAAACGAATCATCGCGCCAACATTATCGTTACAGTAACACTGCTACAAACAACCGCAAGCTGCCCACTATGGTGGCGAACCAGCACCAAAATTTATGTACTCGCGAGGTCATCGACTCCCGAGCCGTCGCAGTAACAATGGTAAAGCTTATATATATATATATATATATATATATATATATATATATATATATATATATATATAGCACAAAATGCGAATTGACGCCTTTCCGGTAATACAGATAGCAACAACTTACGCTATGCGCTGAAATAACCCGCATAGCGTCGGCGCAGGATTGCAAAACGTTTCAGGTGAAAATGTTTGTGGCGACATCAAGAGCCTCAAGCGGAGCCGTCATCTGAGCCCACTACCCCTATTCTAGCACACTGTATTACAACGCCACACCATAGAGTTTGTAGGAAACTCTATGCGCCGCACAGCCGCCCACCGCGTAGCAGACGGATGGATGGATATTATGAGCGTCCCCTTTGGAACGGGGCGGTGGATTGCGCCACCAAGCCCTTACTACTATACTGCCTAATATCCTACCTAGGTTAAACAATGAAAAAAGAAAAAAAACACTATGAACAACCACGCCCAAATTTTCTGATCCCCTATTGCGAACTGTGCTTTTGTACGTCTCCGTCTTTTTTTGTCGTTTCCCTACTTTTCTTCCACCAATCCTCCAGTCGCCTCTTACTTATGTCTATTGCGGACATGTTTGCTTTACCACTGCTCCCTCTGAACCCAAGGGCTTCAAGGAGGCCAGTGGTGCCTAAATCGACCGCTGGGTAGACGTCTTCACATTCTAATAAAACATGCTCCGTAATTTCCCTAGGTTTACCGCAGGAAGCACATGCTTCTTCTTCCTCCTTATATCTCGCTTTATAGGTGCGTGTTCTAAGGCATCCCGATCTCGCTTCGAAAAGTAATGAGCTTCCCTTCGAGTTATCATAAATGGTTTCTTTCCTGATTTCGTTTTTTCCTCTTAAGTAGATACTCATGGCAGGTTTCTTTTCCATTGCCACCACCCATGAGATTAATTCAGCATCTCTCACTTTCCGCTTGACCTTCTTTGTTGCTGTGTTGTCCACCCCACAGGCCGCATACTTGCTGGTAAGTTGCCTAGTTCTTTTCCTTCACTGTGAATCAATGTCTTTCCTGTACAGATACCTGAACACTCTCCCAGCCCATTTACTTTCTTTTATATTCTTCAGACATTCTTCATACTCAGTTTTACTGTGAGCTCCCTTAACTTCAAAACTAGTCCAGTTTTCGAGTGAGGGAACACAGCTTCAGGGAACCCTGCACAGCTTCATTTGTAGTATTCCCGTGAGCGCCCAATGCGAGGCAACCCACTGACCTTTGGTTGCCGTCGAGTCCTGATTGTACCACTGATTTATAGCAAACAACCGCATTTCAAAAGTAAGTCCTGGAACCGTTACACCTTTCCACATACCTCGGAGGACCTCGTACCTATTGTATCCCCACAGCGCTAGGTGCTTCATTATGGGTGCATTTCTCTTCCCCTTTACTGTTATGGTTTTTTCCTGTGCTTCCATATATCCATTGCCTTCGTTTATCCATATACCAAGGTATTTATATTCCGTTACCCGAGGCATTTTTTGGCCCTGTATCTGCACTGTCTGTTCACTGTTTTCATTGAATACCATAACCCCGATTTTCTAACACTAAATTTCAAACCTGAATTGTCGCCTTCCTGTCCACAGATATTAGCCAGATGTTGCAAATCACTTTGTTTGTTAGCTAGCAACACAATGTCGTCCGCATAAAATAAACCTGCGAGTTGCTGCTCTATTACTGTACCCGCCTGTTTGTATGAGGTTTCTTGCGCCCTCTCCATCCTCACCATGTACATCATAAACAGCAGCGGGGATAAAGGGCACCCCTGCCTCAGTCCCTTGTTGATATAAAAGACGAACAGGTTATAAAAGCGCCACCTACGGCCGTCGGTTGAACGAAAGTGGGCGTAAGCTGCTCCTTAAGCCGGATATGTGTGCAGGTCTGGAGTTCCAGTAGGTCGTGGTAAAAACCACGACAAGTACGGAGGAAGGAAACTCAGGAGAGGCCCTGACGTCACTCCTTGTGAAGCATTCTACCATAGAGTTTCTCACTATAACACCTAGAGGGTAATCTGGCGCCACCGTCTATGGGAGTTTCTTTAGGGGGCACCGTGCCGTCATGGGAATGATGGTATATGCACGGAGAAAGGAAACTAAGGAGAGGCCCTACCCCCTCCGCGCGCTAGGAGAAAAGTGTGGCGAAAATGACGTAGTAGGTTCTCATTTCTTTTCCTGCTTTTTTATTATTTTTTTTGCTGTATGGCCACGCCTTTTGGGCCACAATGGCGGCGTTGTTATGGTTTTGAGCGCTCACACGTGTTGCTCTGGTAGCTTTCGTGCCGTGGCAAAGGCGCTGTGCGGGCGGGTTTGCGTTAGTCACCGTGTCTTCTTGCGCTGTGTTACCTGCACCGTGCTCTGCCGGATGTTGGGCGAGCGCGCGCGAAACCACGCGCAGCGCGGCGTGGTTTCGCGAAAGATGTAAGCAAGAGAGGAAAGTGGCCCAAAAGGCGGAGCATCGCCATGAGCAACGGAGAGGCCCTGACGTCACTCTTTGTGAAGCAAAAGTGACGCCGGAAGTTGGCGTTGCTCATGGCAATGCTCCGCTTTTTGGGCCACCCTCCTCTCTTGTTTACATCTTTCGCGAAACCAAGCCGCGCTGCGCGTGGTTTAGCGCGCGGAGCGCGCGCGCTCGCGCACCATCCGGCAGAGCACGGTGCAGGTAACACAGCGCAACAAGACACGGTGACTAACGCAAACCCGCCCACACAGCGCCTTTGCCACGGCACGAAACCTACCAGAGCAACACGTGTGAGCGCTCAAAAAAATCAGAACAACGCCGCCATTGTGGCCCAAAAAACGTGGCCACGCAGCAAAAAATAAAATAAAAAGCAGCAAAAAAATGAGAACTTATACGTCATTTCCGCCACACTTTTCTCCTGGCGCGCGGAGGGGGGTAGGGCCTCTCCTTAGTTTCCTTCCTCCGTGAGCATTCCCATCCAATCTGGCGCTGCTGCCACAGCGCAGCAGCGCCAGATTGCCATCTAGGTAATGTAGTGAGAAACTATATGCATTCTACTAACTCTATCATAGACTTTCTCACTACATTACCTAGAGGGAAATCTGGCGCTGCTGCGCTGTTGTATGCATGGGAATGCCGGTATATTGTGGGTTCGGATTGGCATCGTACTCGTAGAGACAGGACACCTTGAAGGGCCGGCGTTGCGCGTACCCGGTGGTTCGAACGGGTGCGCTGCGTTTATAGTGTACTAGAATTCTAGTACACTATAGTTGCGTTCACCCAAATAGCCAACTTGTTACTGATTTGGCTTGGCTCCCGTTGGATTTTTAAAAGGCGGCGGTAGTGCGCTTTGGACATTTCTTGAATTTCTTGTGAGCGTCTGTGAAAAAAGGTGTAACCTTTCTCTATGGTGAAACCTTTACGAGTTGTTTCTGCGTTGTATGTTCGATTTAAGTGGTCTTCGCTGCCGTGGTTAGTTTGTTTGGCTGGTTAGTACATGTGCAAACGGTCTTTTGTGATGTTCTGGAGTTGTGGAAGGTCGTCGCCCCTATTGCAAGTACTTGCGTTGTCGCGACATCATTAACACCATACGATCAGAGCAGAAACAAGTGCTGTACCCTACCCCGGTTATTGTGTAGGCGTCAGCTCTCGAAGTATTGGTCAATGCACGGTGGGAGCCCGTTTTATCTGCGGATGCGTGCTTGCACCAACTCTGACGAAACTCTGATCATTCGGGACCTATGAAAGCAGTGCTGTGTTGTTTTTGTTCCCTGCTTAGTTCGCCTGTTTACATACTCGCCTGAATGTGTGCTATTGTGATTTGTAAGTTTTCCCCCGTCGGTCTGTACCAGATACCTCGCATTCAGCTGCTTGTCACCTGTGGTCGTTTTATATAACTTTGCTGCAGAATTTTGTCCTTAAGTCGAATAAACTTGGGAGGGAAATCGTGAAGCTTTATTCCCGAAAAGCGCTTGTACGTCCATAGAATTTACAGTTCAAATGCAACACATATCCTCATTTAAATTTTAGAAGAATTTATGATTTCAGTAAACTGAAATTGCAGATAAACAGAATTCAATAAATTGAAGATTTCTATATGCACACCAAATAAGTTCTGCAAAGTAAAACGGTTTGTTACATTAAAGTTCAATATATGGAGGTCTAATTGTACAAAATTGATTGATATAGGGGTTGATTGGATACAGGGTGTGCATATTCACACGCCTGGTTCCTTAGTCAGTCGTTACGTGCCGGTCTACTTGGGCAATAAACCAAGCAACAATGTTAATGTTTTCGAACTGTTCATATATCGGGAGCACACCAAGAAGGTGATCTAAAACCTCCAGGCATATGGTGACTTTCTGTTCCAAAAGAAAAAAAAAGTAATAGTAATAATGTGTACAGTGGCATAGCAGAGTAAACAAACAAAAAAGCTGTCTTTTTAAGACAATGCTACATTTTTTCTTTCCTAATTACAGCAGCCGTGCAAGGTGTTCTACATCAGTTACAACATTTGAAAATTCATTGTGATGGGCCAGTCTGTTTCCCTTAGTGTTATAATGGCATCATATTTTTGCGAAGTTAATCATATTACTCCTGTATCCTTACTACATTGAACTCCTGAAATGTTTTATCCCGGCCACTGCTCCTCATCCACCATGCTGCTTCTGCTTAATAGTTCTCAAGGCAATTATATTGCCCTCCTCTCCCTATTATTCAGGCAGAGAAACAGATCCACATGGCCATGCATCACAAACTAATTTTCACTTGCACATGCCCTGACGTTCAAAACATTGCAGTTGAGCTGGAAGCTAGAATCAAGCTAGAAGCTAAAGGGAAGCTAGAATTAGCACTGGTGAAATGTGAAGGTTGTTAGCAAAAGTGCCCACAGTGTGTGAGGCCACAGTTTATGCGAAGATAAAAGTTTTGAGAAAAATTGTACAAATTTTGCAGTTGATATTGTTGTTTTATTAATGCTGCTCTTGCTTTAGTTATCCTTTCTTTTTAGTCACCATATGTGTTAAGTGTCACAGCATTTGATATTATAGCATTGACATATATCAGTGGGGTGGGGGGTCCTCATCTGGATAGTTAATTTCTAATGCATACACTTTGCATGGCTTGTTCGCGTTGCCAACACCTACTGTATTACTTTGCAATTAGCAACAATTAGCTTACTTGCAACAAGCAGTCTAAAAATGTTCCTTTGTATCATGCAATATAGCGCTCCTCTCACCTAAAGCTGTATGTTCTCGAGACACAAGTTAACAGCTACATGTTAGCTGCAAAACCTCTTAAATTTGCAACAATATCGAATATAATGAGACAAAAAAGCTATCTCGGTGAACATATTGCTGCAGATGCTGACCAGCACATGAGTAGTGCTTCTTTTATTACAAACATTTAATCACATTGCAGAGAGTGTGTACCACTTAAATCACAATCATTTTATTGAGATATTTTTGTGTCATTTGCATGTGGGAGAAGCAGAAAATAGTAAGCTGACTCTGCCTTAAAGCAAACATATGCATGAGAGAGCGCTTAAAGCATTACTTGTTCAAACCGAGGCTTTGGTGTCTAGATTTCACGACGAAGGGAGTAAAATGTGAGGTCACTTACCCTGTATTCTGAAACCATCTATGACTGGAAGCTTCATTCCACTGAGATGAGCGCAGTGCCACCCCTTGACTGAAGACGACGCTGTGTTTCACAGTAATTGACATGAAGTTTAATCAAAGCTAAGCAACCGTCTGTGTCGAGGAGTGGGGCTGCTGTGCATTTGAATCCAGGTGGAGGGTTGAGTGGAGAATACAGGAGTTAGTCATCTTTACCTATCCTCGAGCCTCTTAAGAGATTTCCTACAACATTTAAGCTCAGCCTTTCTGTTTTTTTACAGCATGGTTATTACAGGTGGTACAAAACATTCCATTGTACAGTTTCTATAATTCTTTGGGAAAACATCCATCACCTCACTAAACAGGAATAGGCTCAATAGGTTCACTGGTATCATCTATAGTGTTTCCATCCGAGACCTATTGCTATTACAAGGCATTGCAGACATTCAGTGACGTAGCCAGAAATTCATTTCAGGGAAGCATTCTCCACTGGCCACTACTACTACCCCATCGCCTCTCTCTCTAGCACTATATAAATGTGTGGAGGGTTTTACATCACACCAAGACAAACTCCTAGCACTCCCCGGACAGGAATGCTTTAGCAATGAGGATGCACATTTTTACGTTGCCAAAACTTTGCTTAACTTCTGACAAAAGTTTTTCATTGCTAAGACTACGCCTAAAATTATGCTATCATCCTTGTGCTGTTTTTAAAAATGACTATATTAAAAATAACATTTTGTTTACAAATTGATGTATTTATATAATGTATATTATGACCTTGTTACATTACTTAGGAAAGCGAACTGTGCTAAAAACATGACAGCGCTCTGTCTTGTGTCTTCTTGTTTGCAGCCCAGACTTGTTGCAGCCCAAGTAACAGTGAAGGTCAGCGTTATTTTCTTACCAGATTTGCTAGTGAGTGGTTCAGCCATGGCTGTGTATGGAAGAGAGCGGGCACTATTTTGCAAGTCCCCTATTACTTAATTGCAGGCATTATGGGCATGCTTCCCTGACACCTGCCTATTCTAAAGACTGCAGGGCAGCAAGCACAGCACATGCTATGACAGGGTAGGTGAATCTCGGCTAAGGCAACTGGCCACGGCTATCTGGTGTTGAGCGATCTAGCAGTGATGAGACAATCCCCCTATGTTCCATAATTTTTCACTTCATTCTTGATGCCCTTAATGCGTGTCACCACCCTAGCCCCCTTACCGTATCATCCTCCCCACTCCCTGGAGCTCTCTGAAACTCTTTTCAGCTAATCACTGTCCCACTTTTCAACATTCACGGGGTTGTTGAATGACACAGCATTCTATAACATTCCTATATTTATGTTTCTGTGTGGACATCGAAGCCATTCACCTAGCTCCCATAGTTTGTTGTGGCGGCTTCTTAGCTCCACTGGTCCAGCACCCCGTCCTTGATATAGACTGCTGCGCGCAAATCAGCATTCTGTAGGCCTTTCTTTCTTGTCCCGTTTTCTCTCCATTTTTTCATTCTTAGCAGTCTGTACAAACTAGCCTGAGAGCAAGCTCTTCTGAAGTTTATTAGCATAATGAAAGTCAGAGTCAATGGAAAGTAAAAGAAGAAAAAAAAAGGTGGGGGAATGTTTTTTATGAGTTTTCTAAACAAGCAAGTTGTAATATAAGTAAGTTGTATAATAGCAAGCACCAAGTATGAAAGAATAAAAACGCAATTGCACTCCTCGTCTGACGAAATTTACTGTGCTTTTACAGAAATGAAAATCATTGAAAAGGAAGTAAGTGTTTACGTTGAGATACGAGCACGTAATCTGTAAGCCTCGTAAGCTTATGTCAAGTAAAACAACATGAAATCCTGAGAGATTGAGCTTCTTAAGTACACGTGTTATAATAGGAACACCAACCTTCTTCAGGATGATAAAAGCACTGTAGATCAAGGTTCTCCACGTAGTGGAAACATTGTTAAATCTGTTAAGATGTGAATGTGGGCAAGTTGGCAACAAAGTTCTAACTTGCTAAAGCACATTACTGTCCTCATCGAACTAATGACTATAGTTTCTTGTACATGTGTCTTGATCACATTCAGCATAACATTATGCATTTTTAGCTTTCTTTAATACATTCTGTAGCCCCTCAATGGATTCAAGATGCCAGAAACCTATGTTGAACTACAAAGTGCTTGCCATTAAAAAAGACAAGAAGTCAGTTCCTATGTTAGAAATATTTTTTAGTTAGAGAAAGGCTAAAATTTAGTATGAACATTAGCCATGTCTTGAAGTTTTCATCCTACTCATTTTACAGTTGAAGCTAGCTTGCTTCTCAGGTTACTTGTGCTTAGAATTAAAGCACAACAAACAGATGAATGGCTTACCGGGGCGTTATTCACAGAAAGTGGTCAATTTTCTCACTCTCACCGTAGTGTTTGGGCTACTGCTGGTACTGTTGGCCGCATAGCAGCCAGTGCAGTGCCACTGAGTGTCGTGTGCCGATGTGCCAGTTTTTCTTAGCATGTGGACACTTCTCCCACGAGTTTCTTCGATGTTGTCTTGACGAGGGCCGAACAGTGAATGAGCCAGTTCATCTTGAAATTTTATAATTGGCGTAGAGTTTCCTTCAAGCATGCCACGAATGTTCCACGCATTTATGATGACACATCCAACAAGCAACTCAACAGCTACCTTTCTGTACCACTTGAGTCCTTTTCTAAGGCAGTTGTGGTATAACGTCATTTGGTCTAGTCGACGCCCTTTTTTCCTGCATTGTAATCGAGACCGGCCTGATGTTTCATGATTGGTGCGCCGTCCCTTGTTTTCTTTCCACTGTCCACCAAAGTTGCTTCATGTTTGGCGACAGATGTGAGTATCAGAACAGGCCTCTTGTCCATCCACTTCAGTGCCTTCACTCCATTTTTGGACTGAAGTTCGGTAACACTGCCATTTGCAACCTTTACTTCAGCGAGGTCTTTTGGCAGCCGTTTCCTCACTGAGCGAACTGTGCCACGAATGAAAGTGTCTTCCTTTAGAAGGCGAAAAGTGAGCGGCAAGCTCATGTAGAAGTTGTCTACGTACAGCGGGCACACAACTTCCTTGTAATTTTGCAGGAGTTTCAAGCATACATCTTCGGCACGTCCGATGCCAACTGTTCAGTCACACTTTCCGGCATATAACCCAGCCTGTAACCGTCTTTGGTACATGCCTTGAACAGCCTGACTCTGTAAGAACGAAAGTCTGCCACGCCATGGCACTATTGTTTCATCTATCACAACCTCCTTTCCTGGCTCAAGCACAGTGCCAAAATTTTGGTTCAATTTCTCTACCAGAGGATGGATCTTAAAGACATGATCCTGCAACTCTGCAACCAGTTAATTGTCCGCAAAATGCCGGAACCTCAAAAGTAGGGAAAAGGCGGTCACGGCTCATATTTTGACGAATGAGTTCAACACCATACAGGCTACTTTTTGCCCAGTAGTGACTCAGATAGGAAGATGGACGAGTTTAGTACAAATTGGTATTCCAACAAATGCTTTCGTTTGTTGGAGATTGGTTTCCATCCAATTTTTCAACTTTGATTTAGATTTCGGAGTAGGAAGACAGAGGAGACCAATACAAATCAGTATTCGAATAAATGCTTTAATTTCTTTGGCATTGGTTTCCGTCCAATTTTTCAAGCGTGATTTAGATTTAGGAGTAGTTGACTTCAACACTTGTTGTGTGAACCTGTTTGTATCATTGACCATCATTTGCCAAATGTCATCCGTAATAAACAGTGAACGTGGGCTCGGTGACTGCACCACAGCGCAGCCACCTAATCCGCTTACCTTTGCGACGCAGACGACCGTCCTCGCATTTGCCAGCCTACTGCTGCCGTCCCTGGCAGGCCTGTCTACGGGGGCGTCATCGGTGTGCGCACTGCCGTACACTGGGGATGACCCTGGCTCCTGCCATCCACCTCCCGACGGATGCTCGTCCCTACTGGATATGCCGCCAGAGGAGCTGCACACACCGGAAATCACAGTACCATGGATGGCCGCATCGACATCAGCGACAGTGCCAACATGCATAAAAGAGCTTCATCCGCTGACGCCGCTTCGTGGGCTCGGTGACTGCACCACAGCGCAGCCACCTAATCCGCTTACCTTTGCGATGCAGGTCAGTTCATCGTATGCCCTCTTCGCTAAAAAATCCAGTAATTATATATTGGTGCAGTTTCCGAGCCCGCACTGCTGTGTTGCCATTGCCGTTGAGTGTGCTCACGTAATTCATTCCTTGCTCATGCTATCAGGTGATGTTGAGACTAACCCTGGCCCTCAGGGCAACGCTGCTGTACTCGCCGAACTACAGAAGCTAAGCGCGGGACAGACCCTGTTGATTACGGAAATACAGGGCCTCAAAACACAGCTGAACACAACAGACCAAACCATAGCAAGCCTTGACAAACGAATGGCCGATCTCGAAACGCATTACCACACACTTCTTCACCTCAGAAACGATATTGAAATAATACAGTCAACCACAATCGACCAAGCTAAAAAGATTAACGAACTAGAAACACGCCTGGATGACGCGGAAAACCAATCGCGTCGGAATAACCTTATTTTCTATGGTATCCCCGACCCTGCTAGCGCTGAAACGTGGGCCGAGTCAGAAAAACTAGTCATCGATGTTTGCCGGAAAAATCTTGATATAACCTTGGAACCTAACGACATTGAAAGAGCGCATCGCCTCGGAAATCATTCAGCCAATCGAATTCGTCCCGTAATCGTAAAATTCCTATCTCATAAAACCAAAGACGCACTGCTATCAAATGGCCGTAAATTGAAAGGCACAAGCTACAGTATTGGAGAGGACTTCTCCCGCACCGTTCGCCATGCGCGTAAACAGTTGTTAGTGTTTGCCAAAGCCAATTCTAACAAGTACTCCTTGCGCTTCAAAACCCTGCACATCGGCCCAAAACGCTATGTATTTGACGCATCATCCCAAACCGTTAAGGAAATAGCATAGCAATTGCCCCGTCACAAAACTTTAACAAATCGTCGACCCGCTCCACCGCGCAATGTTCTCTCGTTTTCGATAATATTCACTAACATCCGTAGTCTTCTTCCAAAGCGCGAACTCATATCAAACATCATGTCGTCATCCGGGAGCAACATACTAATACTAACAGAAACTTGGCTAAATAGTGATGTAACGGATACGGAAATTTTGGCCGATTTACCCAATTTCGACGTGTATCGAAACGATCGAAAAGGCAAACGGGGGGGCGGTGTTCTCATTGCCATTCATCGAGGCATATCATGCTCTGTTGTTGACGTCACATCCGACAGTGAAGCCATATGGCTCATCTGCTGCGCTCCCCCCGTAACAGTTCTGCTTGGCGTTTGCTACAGGCCCCCCCAGACTAATCCAGACTTCCCACGTCATCTGAACAACATCCTTCATAAACTTGTCCGCACATATCCAAATGCCCGTATTCTTCTTTTTGGTGATTTTAATTACCCGGATATTGATTGGCAGAACATAGCTAGTTCCACAATAACGTGTCATGCAGAGGAGAAGAACTTCATCGATGTCTGTTTAAATTTTAACCTCACTCAATTAATTTCCCAACCAACCCGTGTCTCACGAGAATCAGCAAACACGCTTGACCTGATACTAACAAGCAGCCCCGAGAATGTATCATCCATCAGTTACCTTCCTGAAATCAGCGATCACAAAGTCATGCATGCTTTATTCTCATTTACCTCGACTCAAAAACAGACATCCGATAAAACGATACAACTCTACGATAAGGGTAACTATAATGCAATAACTGAAGAACTTAACACCTTTTTTCCTGAATACGTATCCGCATTTCACACTCGCTCAATTCATGAAAACTGGCTGATATTCAAGAACAAATTAAATCATCTCACTAATATGTTCGTACCAAGGATTACCTTTCATACTAATCGCAATAAACCATGGTTTACCCAGCACTTAAAACGACTCGAAAACAAAAAGAAACGATTGTTTCGTACCGCCAAACGAAACGACACGCCTGCCGCATGGGGAAAATACTTCGAGGCCGAAAAATCATACCTACTTTCTGTTCGTAACGCCAAGTACTCATTTTATCATAATGACTTACCTAACTTACTTATAAGAAACCCCAAGCAATTCTGGCAAGTTTTAAACCCAACACATCCTCCTGATATTAAACAAACGAATTATTCACATGAAGCGGTGACTGACCACGACTGCGCAGAAATATTTAACCATGCATTCACATCTGTGTTCACTACCGAACTCGACGCACCTTCACAATTACCACCCTTTAACTTAGATACCCCCATGCCGGCAGTCACGTTCGTCGAAGAAGGCATCTCATCCATAATTCATAATATGAAACTTTCATCATCAGCTGGTATGGACCTGATTAATTCAAAACTATTGAAAAATGTGGAATCAATTTGCGCATCATATTTATGTCTCATTTTCTCACAGTCACTCTCCTCAGGAATTTTGCCTCTTGATTGGAAAACGGGGAAGGTCGTTCCAGTCTACAAATCAGGTAACAGAGACTCGCCGTTGAATTACCGCCCCATTTCATTGACTAGTGTGCCCTGTAAAATCATGGAACATGTCATTTACTCACAAATCATAAACTTCGTGGACCGAAACCATTTTTTTCACCCTTCACAACATGGGTTTCGTAAGGGCCTCTCTTGCGAAACCCAACTAGCGCTTTTCCTTCACGACTTGCACACTAATCTAGACCGTAATATGCAGACCGACACCATCTTTCTTGATTTCGCTAAAGCTTTTGACAAGGTTCCCCACCGCCGGCTATTACTAAAACTCTCAAAGCTGAACCTACCCCCTAATATTCTCAAATGGATTGAAGAATTCCTAACTAACCGTTCTCAGTCTGTCTATCTTAACGGCCATCTCTCTACATCTCTCCCGGTTACTTCAGGCGTCCCACAAGGTTCTGTTCTCGGTCCCCTCCTATTCCTAATATATATTAACGACTTGCCCCTGCATGTTTCCTGTAGTATTCGAATTTTCGCAGATGATTGTGTTATTTACCGCACCATTAATAACTGTCACGATCAATACACTCTTCAGACAGAGCTTAACAGCGTACTAAATTGGTGTAATAACTGGCTAATGTCCCAATCCTAGTAAATGTAAACTCATGTCCTTCACTCGTCGTCCCAATCCATATCTCTTTCAATATTTAATTTCTAACACACAGATTGAGCAAGTACAATCATATAAATATCTAGGAGTCACCCTCTCTTCTAATCTATCATGGCAGGTTCACGTCGGTAACATCATTTCAGCATCAAACAAAACACTCGGTTTTCTAAAACGCCACCTTCGTCTTGCCCCATCACATGTTAAATTGCTCGCGTATAAATCACTTATAAGACCCAAATTAGAATATGCATCCCCCATCTGGAGCCCACATCAAGCATATCTAATCACCGCATTGGAAGCTGTGCAGAATCGTGCTGCCCGATTCATTCATTCCTCATACTCATATGACGTCAGTGTTTCATCCTTGAAAGCTACATCCGGACTGCCACCCCTCTCTTTTCGTCGTCGCATTGCTAGCCTCACCCTTTATCACAAATCCTTTTATTCTCCTCTCAATCAAGAACCGTATATCGCCGCCGCATCACGCATATCTCACCGCACCAGTCATCCCCTTCAAGTTGCCCGCCCACTATCACGTACTACTACGTTTTCAGCTTCATTATTTCTTCGAGCAGCCACGGACTGGAACGGCCTACCCCATGACATCGTCGCCATCGCTTCAACACCTGCTTTTCAAGAGCGCGTAACAGATCACCTTCAATGTTAAATCACCATCGCTGTTTGTTTTTTCTCACTACAAATGTAATCCCACCCCTTATGTAACACCCCCTGAAATGGGGGCCTTTAAGGAATAAAACTGAACTGAACTGAACTGAACATAAAGATGGGGCATAACGGCTAGATGGCAACTGAATGATAGTGGGCGGCCTAGAGTGTGGCGTCACACTAGGCGAAGTGGTTGTTGGCGGTGTCCATTTCTCTAGAGATGGGCTGAGAGAAATGAGAGCATTGTATCCTGAATCATTCACCTCAGAATCATCAGTCAGGTCTGACTCTCCATTCGACATGCTGGCTGAGGTCTGTGATGGTTCGTAAACACTATCGTTGTCCCTGATTTCACTGTCCACTGCTGAACATCTGACACTGAAGCACTTGACTCATCCGCTGGTGATCGCGAAGTTGCTGGTGCATTCTTCTGGCCCAAGACTAAGTTTATTTGTTTCCTCTGCATTGTGCTTTTTTTTGCATCCGTAAGGGGCATGAGGATCTGTCTGTTAGACACGCTGAAAAGTTTGGGAGTAGCAAGAAAAATGCAGGTACTTATTCCAACGGCACGTATTTCAAGAACTGCGGCGAAAAGTTTGCAAGAAACCCAACTGAGAAATGCGCCGCCACTCCACTCTCCGGAACAAACATGCCATCCCATGTCCAATGCAATAAAAAGATATATTAGTTGCAATTTCAAACCTCAGATGGCAACACAAGAGCGAGAATTCTTGCGTGTGGGTCACTGGTGAGTCACGCCACACACAGCATAAAAACGTTTTCATTGAGTGCATCGTGGATTGCCAGTGCGTCATAGCATTTAACATCAGACAAGTAGTCTACTGGCTATCTATAACCTCACACAACAAAAATCGTACCTCTGAGTTCAAGTGTCATAATGTTATCGCAGCAGCAAGCAGATGAATGCCCGTAACTTTGCTGCTGCATAGAAGCACAGGCTGTGCTGTGATAGCACTCAGAGTGACACGTGACTTAGATTCAAGGCAGCATCAGTTATTTGTTGAATCTGTTGCTTCAGTGGACTAATTAAAGTTTACAGAAATAATGAAAAATACAACCCGAATGTCTGGGTGCTTTTGTTTTACTTCGCACTGTAGCAAGAGGGATGAATTTCCGTTTCGTCTCCTTTTTCCGACGTTTGCACGCGCGCAGAGAACGAAACTATACGTCATTGTCTACTGTGTTCCAGCATTGCGATCATGCATGCTCTTTTATCAGCTCGCGTTTGCCTCAGTGCTGGGGCACTGACTTATACCGCTAATCACGTATTCTCGTGTAGAGCGCGCATTATCGTCCACTACAGGAAACGAGACAAGCGCAACAGCTCGCGCAACACCGTCACCGGAAGTGTGCCGGTGACAGTGAAAAAAAGAAGAAGACGGCAGGGTAAACCCGCCGCGCGACCCCTCGGCTCCGGTATGGGAGAACGCAGTAAAGGAAATTTGCTTACACAGGCGGAACGGGGAATGTCGAGAGAGTGTTTATATAGGCGGCGACGCTCGCCTCCTGAAATCATGTGTCCGCGGCACTTCAATCATTCTCTATCTGCTGTTAATGAACCAATTTGAAAAATGCTTGCGGTAGAACACTTCTTAGAAGGCACGTAACAACTTTCAGCGTATAACCAAAATTTATTATGTAGCCTGTGAGGGGTCCTTGAAAACAAACTCGGTAAAAATCGGGTGTACCACGGGATGTTGTTACAGCTGCGTCGAGCTTCACAGCCCTCTGCACAAGCATTGCTGTGAAGCCTGTGGCAGAAATACAGTTTTATTAAATCAAAGGACTGCGATCAAGGCAGAAGGCTGGGCTAGTTGGTGTGTCATCATTATTCAAAAGACTAGCGCAAAAAGCCGGGACAAAGACAGAGAGGACGGCAGGACGAGCGCTAATCGCTCGTCCTGTCGTTAGCGCTCGTCCTGTCTGTCTTTGTCCCTGCTTTTTGCGCTAGTCTTTTGAATAATAATAACAAAGGACTGCATAGAGCGCGCTCTCGTGTTGTGCTACGTGAATTAAATCATTCGTTTCCTGCCTGCACAAACGTTTGCATCTCGAGTGGATTTCAAGCACACCGTATAATAACGTGCAGTTCCGTCGTGCTTCGCAGCACTATACACAAGCACTGCCGTAAAGCTAGTGGCAAAAGTACGATGTCATGAAACCAGATCAATGCATATACCACGCTCTTTTGGTGCGCTGCGTGAATGGAAACATTGCTTACCTGCCTGCACAAACGTTTGCATCTCGAGTTAATATCAAACAAACCATATAATATGTGCAGTTTGTTGAGCGCTTCACCGCACTGCATGCAAGCATTGCCGTAAAGCCTGTAGTATAAATAGGGTTTCATGAAGTCAAATGAATGCGTAAACCTCGCACTTGTGGTGTACAAGGTAAACAAAGAATTCGTTGCCATGTCTCCGCAGTAGTTGGTCACGTTGATTTGTGTGAACATATAGGTTCATGTGCCCCATCTACCTCTGTGATGAGAAAATAAGCAAGAATATCAGCTGCTATGTGTCGATGCATATGCTTTTTATTACTAGGTGTAGGAGGAGTACATCTTACAGCATGAGTAAACCACTCATGGAAACAGTACGTTCCTTGAACATTGTAGCTATTTAGTAGCCTAGGAAGCGCGCTATATTGGAAGTTGCAATTTTTTTTCTGTTCGCAAAATTCAGTAACTCAATGCTTTTGCTAAAAGCAAAAAAATATAAATTTCGCAAAGATATGTGTGCTGCGTGAGTAAGTTATGTAGGCAGCACATAATTAGGCTAAACCAGAGGAATATCTGCAGCTATAGGGATTTATACAAATGTACAGAGTATTTTAAAAAAATGTTTTCTCAAATGTTTTCAGTGTGGAGTAAGGAGTTGCATATGCGTCCAGCGCTGATTTCCAGCGCTTAATTTTTGTTGAACCTTGATGTAACAAAGACGTAACACTCAGCACTCTATTTTGTTACATCAATTTTTTTTTACAATGGAACACTGCATTCTACTATACGTGCCGCTCATGCGCCCCAAAATTTTGGCCCCTCTAAGGAAGTCACTGTTTTAAGTCACTGTTCTCTAAGTTTCGTCCGAAACTTAGATATCGCTACTTCCAACACTCGTGAAACCAGCAGCCACGTCGGCTTGCCGCCTTTACACCGGCCGCAAATTACTTTTTAAAAATGTGGCACGCGCGGGCCGTGTATATGCACTCTGCTGCGCGCGGACAGCCATATGCACGGGCACGGCCGGGCAAGAGGCGTCGCGCGCTCTCCTACCCTAGCGCGCGCTTGATCACGGGACGTGGACAGCGCGCATAAAGCTGCCATCCTTCTCGGCTCACCTTCGCACCCTTTCATTCGCAATTAACCCCAGCATGTGGGATGCAACGGGGCACTATATAATTTTCGTCACACTTGGACTTTAAACCAAACATCAGGGCGATGGCGAAAATTCGCTTAAGGTGTCCAAAAATTGCTATCGCAATAATACACTATGGAGAAAGGTATTATGTAAATTATATGTGGATGGGTCGAAACCCCCTAATTTCCCAAACACGCACCCATCCACTGGCACGCTGCACACATAGATACCGCGCGGCACGCTGCATCATTAAGGCGTATCGTTCTTCTCTAGCTCTATGATCATTTCTGCAGTAGTCACTTGGCGAGAAGCTTAATTTCCAACCTATGCGCAAGTGTCGTACTTGAATTTCGAAAGCACACGGACCATATATATGTTGGCGAAATAATCGGAACTCGCTATTTAGACTCGCCAAAATTATACTTAGCTGCTCACTTGAACTCATAAGAATATACTGCTCAGCCGAGCTCACTCGGGCTCAAACTCGCCAAAATACTGCTCAGCTGGGATCACTCAGACTCATGGGATGATCTGAGAGAGTGGACTAATCAGTGAGTTTGCCAGCGTATGATGTGTGCTGAACCACAAACCTGGCTTTCTTGAATAAAAATAGTTGGTCGCTGCAGCATATGGATGCACATAAGTGTAATTCAGAGAGCGCGGCATTGTAAAGGCTGCCACAGTTACCATGCCATGCTGCAGCTCATTTAAATCATGTCAAATGCAATACCCCTGCCAGCTTTTAGTCAGTCGATCAAATGTGATTGCTATTTATCTCATCACAACACCTCATTTTCCTGCCTAAAGCTTTGGGTGAATTTTCCTTGGCATCCATTTTGTTACTCTAACAGGTTACCAGTTATCCGTTGCCTATACGAAATTTGAAGTTGTGCACATGTCATGTGGACTCCATGCCAAACTCGTAGTACTGCATGTGTTTTTGCAGTTAGGTCTAGAGTTACAGAATCGCATGTGGGAGTTACTCTAGTTAGCAACTGTAGCTTTGGAACAAACATGTGCATGAGAGAGTGCTTAAGTGTTACCTGTCAAGACAGGGAGCACCAAGGCAACTTGTGCAGTAAAGGCATGGGCAGTACGAGCCCACAGATTTTACTAAGTGTGGCTGAGGTGATGCGTCTAGACTTCACTATGAAGAGAGCCAAATAAAAGGTTGCCTATCCATCATACCTATTCTGGAGCCTTTTCTTGAGCTTTTCTAAAACATTAAGCTCAGCGTGTACACTTTATCACAGCATAATTATTACATGTGATATAAAACATTGTATTGTGCAGTTTCTCCAACTCTTCGTGAAGGCATCTATCCATAGATTAAACAGGAATAGGCTCAATGTTGACATATCTCCACCGTAGCATCTCCAGGACCTCGTACTGTCACAATGCATCACAGACATTATTTAAGTGAACGCCAAAAGTGAAGCTCTTCGTTAACATTGGCTAAAATTGTATTTTTATATAGCAAAGTGATCATGCATAAATCTGTATGTCATGACAGAACACTTCGTTTCTCACGGACTTTAGTTCACAATTGTTTTCAAGGTCAGGAAAATTGTGCAGTGTGCTAGTTGGTTCAACATACTTAACACTGTTGTGCGGAGTGACGAAGGGACAGGACTTGAGCGACAAAACAACAGACACCTGAGCACAAACTATCAACTAGTGATTATCACAAGACAATGATTCTGCTGAAAAGTAGGAACCAAAGGAAAAGACAAGTCGTGGAAGCATACAACCTCAGGGTGGACCCACGGGGCTCATGTGTCAGCCCGCCGTCTATTGCACTCAGCAATAAAGAGATTAGCATAATCGCTGACAATAGAGGGTGTAGGTAGACCGGGAAGAGGACTCCTGTGCATGTGTGTAGGCTTTATGTACGCTTCACTTGCAGAAAAATAAACCAGTTCATAGTTTGCGCTCAGGTGTCATGTGTTGTTTTCTCGCTCAAATCCCGACCCTTCATCGCTCTGCGCAACAGTGTTAAGTTTTCAGGTTGTTCACTATGTGATGTAGGAAGGGTAAGATTGATGGGAAATCCCAATATTCTCGGGCATATCGCGAAAAATATGGCCCAAGTCAAGTGTCATTTCAGGCTTCACTGTCCCCTTATATAGGGTAAATAGTAATAGTTTGAATTCTATGGACGCTGGTTGCTTTTTCTGACTTAACCTAGGCAGTGCTCAACTCTCAGTTGAAAGGAACAGGTAAACAGGAGGACTTGCCACATAAGCAGGAGGTAGCACTCCAGACTTAAGCTTAATATACTGCGTGCTTCCACAGCCCTAGGGGGCTAGTCTGTAAGTGTTGACTAAGTGGACTGACCATTCCAGTACACGCTGAATGAATAGAGCACGAGAGCCCTCGGTGATGATTGCCGCTTGCTCTACAAGCTTAGAGCTCTACCTAGGGGTGTGCGAATATTCGAAATTTCGAATACGAATCGAATATTTTCCATATGCGAAGCGTATTCGATTCGACAAATGCATATTCGAAAATTCCCGAATATTCGAGGACGGCCGAATAACGGTAGAAATGGCGAATATTCAGACAGACTGCGACTAACTAAGCAATTAATGAATTACATGCTTGCTCCCCACTCTACTAAGAACATGTTTATTCACTTACAACTTCGCATGATCCGCTCATTATCTGTATGCTCTGTTTCAGTCTATCTGCATCACGCCCGTGAGACATGATCAGTTTCGGTTTCTTTTTTAGCAAGCTTTATTAGAGGGCTCTTCCATAACGATATATGATGTACTTTCGTGTTTTGTAAGCATCCGCGATAAAATATGCATCTCTAAAATGCTACCTGGACAATTTATAGATGTTTGAAAATTAAAAAGAAAAAAATATAGGTCCGAGGAAAACGTGGTATTGAAACCGACAACTACCGCCTTGTGTTCCCGCTTTTCTGAAGTGGTCGCCGGCTCTTTGCTACGTTAAGCGCTGCTGCTCTTTGAGGCAAACGCAAACCACGCTTACTTCACCGCTGCGCTATTTGCAACTATCTCAGTGCTGATACAGCCCTCGCTCAAGCGTGTTCTCCAAGAATGGCATCAACTGCGGATGATGAACCACCGCGCAAGCAAGAAAAGGAAGCCGGGAGAAGTCTTCTTCGGGGGTACTACACAAGCCTCTCGCCGTCGACAGCTCGGTGCAAGTAGTGCAAAAGTGTTCTTCAAACGCCGACAGGAACGACTGCTACTCTTCAAAAACACACGAAACAGCACCCTTTGTTGACGGAAGAGCACAAAAAAGACGCCGCTGCAAACGCGCCGTTGAAGAATCAACCAACACTGGATCATATACTACAGCAGAGACAGCAGCCATTGTCTGAGAAGAAAGAAAATGCACTTAACCAGAAAGGGGCAGAAATGGTCGCCTTAGATCTTCCCCCTTATAGCTTTGTAGAAAACAGGGGGTTCAAAACACTGAGGAAAGCAGCTGCATCGTACTACAGCCTGCCATCTCGAAAAAAACTGTCGCGTGTGCTCGTCCTACGCCTGCACGACGAAACAAGAGCAAAGGTGCCACACGAGCTGCGAAAAGCACTTGAACACGGAACAAGCACTCTCGCTTTTACGAGCGATATCTGGACGTCATGTGCCAACGAGGACTTTATAAGCCTCACGCGTCATTTTCTTTAGGTGAAGTTTGAGATGAAAAAGTTCACTTTAAGCACGCTACATATGCCGGAAAATCACATGACTGTGAACATAACTGCCTCATTGGAGCTGCTACGCACCGACTGGGAGATACCGATCGGCTGTGGGAAGTACATCGTGACGGACAACGGCCGCAATATCCGAGCGGCTGCCAGGAGACTGCCGTGGCTATAGCGGTCCTGCTTTGCGCACACTCGGCAGCTGGCGATCAGCGATGCAATGTCGTGTACTCTGGAAATCAACACAACAGACTCTGCAAGAAGGCGAAAACGATTGCAGGGCACTACAAGCACAGCCCTAGTGCGCAAAAATGACTGAACGATTTGCTGAGGCAGTTGAACGAAGACGTGCTCCATCTCGCGCAGGATGTTGATACAAGATGGAACAGTCAGTACCTCGTGCTCTCAAGGCTCCTTGAACTCAAAGAGTACCTCACACTTGAGCTCACCACTTCGGACACGAGCATATATGTACCTTTAACTCTGCAGAGTGAATATATGCAGTGGAGTTTGTGGAGGCACTGAAGCCCTTGTTTGTCGCAAGTGTAATTTTAAGTGCTGAAAAGTACCCCTCCTTGTCGTGTCAAATTCCAATTATTTTTGGAATGCTGCATTGCCTAGAAGGTTGCAAAGGCAACTCAGGGTTTGCTAACAATCTTGCAAAATGTATCAAGACTCGCCTTGCGGAGTGCGAATTGGACGAAGTGGCCAGCCTGACTATGTTTCTTGATCCCCGCTATAAGGCCACAGTTCCTCAGGCATCTGGTGAGATGATCTGGCTGAAAGACCTTGTGACAAGGGAGCTGCAGGCAGCTGACGTGGAACCCAACGGGGACACCGCCGTGCCCGCGTCGACTTTGTGTCCACTGGTGTTATCCAGTGTATGGAATGCTTTTGACGATCTAGTGATGAACAAGGAGAAGACACATTTGGCATCTGCCCCTGAGAGGGAAGTTACAGACTATGCCGAAAAGCGTCTTCTTGAAAGGGGCAAGGATCCTTGTGAGTGGTGGCAGACCATTGGCCGCTTCAAGTACTTGCTTTTAAGTGCACTCGCCCAGAATTACTTGGCCATCCCTGCCACCTCAGTTCCTAGTGAGCCTCTTCTACCGGTGGAAATGTTGTCACAGTGCATAGAGAGTGCTTACTTCCTGAACATGTTGACAGCAATTAATTTTCCTTCACGATAATCTGTAACAAGCGCATTACCTGACTGAGAGCATTACCTGACATTACCTGAGTGCATTACCTATAATGAGCGCATCTTTAATCTGAAGCAGCCTTGTAAAATGCAATATAATTTTTAAAAGGGTAATAAAGCTATTGTTACCTCGTTTTTCAACATTTTAATACTACACACATATTCGATATTCGATTCGATATTCGAAGATAGTTTTTTGCCTTATTCGCATTCGATTCGTATTCAAAAATTTCAATATTCGCACACCCCTAGCTCTACCTAATCAGTGTGTGCTGAAACAGTCCACTTAGTGGATCCTTACAGAATCCTTCCCTAGACTGATGTTTGTGTTGGTAGGTTGCAAGTATTGCACTTTCTTTCCTTTCATGTGGACAGTTCACACATATGGATGCAATTTAATATTGTATTCATATTGCCTTTGGTCTATACATATCTAATTCATGCTTATAACCATGCCTACCAGCTCTTGTCCTGCATATTTATATAGCCTTCTCATTGGAGAATGGAGTCATTCTCCATTACACCCTCAAGCACTTGAAGTAGACACTGCAATAACCCCAAGGGAGGGGGGACAGTAACGCAAAAACCTTATTAGGCTTGTAGTGCTGCTGAAGGATGCACACATACCATTTATGCTAAAATCCTCAGCAGACATTCCAAAGTTTGTACGAGTTCGACTTTAGCTGGCTAAACTGAATGATTCATATTGAAGGCAATTCTTGCAACATTTCGTCAAACTGAATGAAACTGGACAGCACAATTAGCTGTGTTCATCTACCATTTACACGACTGCTGCCCCGAGCATTTTGCCTGTTACTTTGCCTTTCGTTTCTGTACTATCAAGTTCAAGTACACATGTACTTTATCACTGTACAAGTAGAATGGCTTCAAGGCTTTTCCTGGGCATTCAACAGTCACTATTTATTCCTATAAACCTTCCTGCATGTGAAGGCAAAAGAAACTTATTAATTCATGCTGGAAGTATAAAAAGACAGGTATTTGCACAGAAAATGTTTATTTTGAGCACCGAGGTTCTTGCTGATGTAGATATGGTGCTGGCTCCCTCCTTGCCCGAAGCATGTGCTTGCTGTACACAGCACCAGATGATGGCTTCCTAGGTCAAAAGATCAAAGTGAAATAAGAGGCATTTTGTTTTAGCCCCGGAAAGAAAAAGCAGGATTGAGACATTAACATGTATAAAAAATGCTTGCCTAAAGAAAAATTATTACACAAGCAAATTCACTAAAGAGGTTCACTTTCAAGAGCAAAAGTATGGTTACGATGAAAATTACAAGGAAGCTTCACTGCTCATTGAGGTTTCGGTTCAGTAGTTGTTGAGCCACGAGGGTTAGCATGCTACATCTTGCATATTATGTTTTGTAGAACAATATTGCACTTTGAACAATGTAGTGCCTATTTAAATGAACTGACAAGGAACGCTGAAACTCCAGGCTAGTTTGGTCTGCACAAGATATGATACAGACACTGTACTGCATTCATTTAGTGTTTTTGTCACTGATCCCATGCACAAAGGTCATTCACACCTATCCTACATGAAATGCAGTTACTTCTTTGAAGCTTCATCTAGTCCTTGAATTTGCTGCATGCTTATGTCTAAGGGAGTTCGTTTGGTTCCTGTTAATGTAGTACATCTAAGCAAGTGTTATCAAATGCCCATAGTGTTCCCTTGCATGTACAAAACATTTTTGGCCCTTTCAATGCACAATACTCATTACATTTGACACTTGGGACTCGTGCAAGGTGCCATTTAGTATTATATGCTTGTCTACATCTGATAATACTTTCATAGCTGGGTCATTCCCATGCCAAATGCCTTGGTTATTACTGTGACCATCTCACACTTTTCCTTTAGAATCTTCTTGTCCACTTTTAAGGAAGCATCCCACGACACAATGTCTCCGTCCTAGTGGTGCTATGGAGTAAACTTATGTGCTAGTTGTAGCAGATGACGTCAACTGAAGGCCACTGAAGATAAAACTCTCTGCGACAATTCCCTTTGCACAAAAAATGCAAACAGCACAGAATAGTCAAAATGTAGTTATCTGGCAAGACCGGCTGCATCCATCATCTTTGTTTGGTGCAATTCTGAGGTGGCTCCATGTTACAAGACGCTTGGCGATTATTGCCGTGTGACTGTTCGGGACTCTATAAAACACAAGAATTGCCTTACTCTGGCCTTTCTCTTTGTGCAGCGGCCAACGTTATTATTAGTCCAATCGCACCGTGTACTGTTCGTGTGTCCATAGACTAAATTCTTTACCACATTGTTCTTGCGGTATTTCCTGAGTGACCCATAAACTCATCTTGGGGTGGGACTTCTTATCTTTGGCGTTCGCTTCTATCTCTTGTCGTCAGCGCCTCACACAACTGGATGCCACTGGCAATTCTCTTCCTAACCACGAAGAATGCATTCGTCTCGTCACCTCTTTCAATTACGTTCTTTGGCCACCTAGAGAAGAGATTATAGGTGTCAACTCCCGTAACATTGTGGATGGCGGCGTATTCATTCTGCCCTATGACCATACCCTATCTTGAGCAATTCTGATTAACCCTGGCCTTATTTGCTTCTCTGAGGGGTCTGCATTGCTTACTGCAATAAACCAAATCGAACCCCAACTGTTACCTCGTGGATCAACTGTCACTTGAGCTGTTGACACTCCTGTCGTTGCAATTGTTACGAAGACAGCTCAGTGTGTTCTTGCGTCTATTACCGTGCGCTGAACAAAATCGTGCGCAAAGATGTTCACCCCGTGTCACGGATGGATGATGCACTAGATTCACTCCACGGTGCCGAATATTTTTCTAGCCTTGACTTTAGACCAGGCTACTAGCAAATACCGATGTCCAAATCCGACAAAGCAAAAACGACATTTGCTACCCCTGATGGGCTCTACGAGTTCAGTGCGATGCCTTTTGGACTCTGCAATGTGCCTGCCACATTCGAACACATGATCGATAAGTCTTGTGTGGCTTGAAATGGAAAACCTGTCTGTGCTATCTCGACGACATTGCGTTTTCAACCATGTTCTCACAACATTTGCAACATCTTGATGAAGTCCTTGTCTGTCTTGCAAATGCTGGTTTGCAGCTCAACACATGCACATGCGCGTGCACACACACACACACACACACACACACAAATGCAGTTTGGCCAGCAAGGCCATCAAAGTTCTGGGGCACATAGTCTGCAAGGAAGGTATTCGACCGGACCCCGAGAAGCTTACTGCCATCCTCGAATGTTGTGTCCACTGCGTCAAAAAGACATGCACAGTTTTCTTGGACTTTCTTCTTCCGGCACTTCATATGCAACTTCGCTACACTTACGTCCCCGCTCTATCAACTCCTCCCCAGTAATGCGCCCTTTGTTTCGTCCGACGAATGTGAACATGCTTTCCTGCTTTTGCAACATGCTCTGACGTCAGACCCAGTACTGTGCCACTTTGATCCAACCGCGCCCACCATCTTTCACACCGACGCTAGCAGTCAGTCTCGGTGCCATTCTACTACAATGCGACAACACATTCCGCGAACGAGTAATTGCTTATAGTCGTGCACTAACCAGTGCAGAAAATTACTACACCATAACCAAGCAGGAGTGATTTGCTGTTGGGCAGTGCAAAAATTTCACCCATGTCTTCATGGTCGCCATTTCACAGTCGTTACCGACCATAACACACTGTACTGGCTTTCATCGCTAAAGAATTTATCAGGTCACCTGGGTTGCTGTGTGCTTCACCTACACGAGTACGATTTCAATGTCACCTACAGGGCTGCAAAGAAGCATCAAGACACCAATGCTCTCTCTTGCTACCCTCTGCCGAATCATGACGATTCACCATAACCTCTCCGTGATTGTGTACGTCCTGAGTCCTCTTCATTGGCTTTACCCAATGTAACCCTCGAATGGCTAAGACACAACAGCCAATCTGTCCTTGTGTCCCACTAACGCATCGACCCATACTGCTGAACTATTCTCCAACGCATGGAAGATTCTTCGTCACCTCCAAACGCCTGACGTCGTCGACAACTTAATCAATTCAAGCTGCACAATGGGGTTTTATCTCGCAACATTTATCACATCGATGGCAAGAAATGGGTCCCGGTCATACCATGTTCTCTGCAATGTGAGGTGCTTGAAGCCTTTCACGATCACGCAACGACTGGTCATCTAGGCTACCACAAGACTTACAACAGAATATGAAGTTGCTGCTCCTGGACTGGCCAATATTCAGCCGTTGCGAAGTATGTTGCACCCTGCGTTCATTGTCAAAGCAAACCCAACAGCTCCTTCTGGCTCTTTACAACCTCTGCCTTGTCCCGCTTCGCCTTTTGAAGTAGTTGGAATAGACTTGTACGGTCCTCTTCCCATGACCTTACATGGAAATCGTTGGATTGCGACGGCCATAGACCATCCAACACGCTATGCGGAGACAGCATCTGTACCATCCAGGGACTGCTGCTGAAGTTGCCGATTTCTTTCTACACAACATTATCTTACACCGCAGCGCTCCGCGCGTTCTCCTCAGTGACCGCAGCAGTCTTCCTCTCTTCTATCCTTACCGAAGTTCTGTGCGCCTCTAACACAATTCGCAAGACGACTTCCAGTTACCATCCGCAGACCAACAGCTTGATGATTGCGATGTACAGTCACGTGCAATATGAATTGCAACACCGGTGCCCGTGGTCGAAGGGGCTCCAAGGCTGTACGGCTGTGCAGACACATGGTAAGTTCCAGACCGAAACACAGCTTCAATTAGTGCTGTCTATTAAACTGCTATTTCGAACGTCAGAGCTGCTGCGCAGCCGTGGAGCCCCTTCAACCACGAAAAAGAGTGTTGCAAGTCATATTGCATGCGACTGTACATCTACCCTGGCCACACGAACAGGGATGCAATCCTGTCGTTCATGACATTCGCCTATAACATGGCTACGCAACGTACTACTGGATTTTAACATTTTTTCTTCATCTATGGCTGTTCACCAAGTTTCATTCTTGACGTATCATTCCTTTCGACTCCTGTACCCCCATCAGTTCCTTTCTTGGAACAATTTGTGTCTCGCCTCGCAGAGTGCAGACGCCTCGCCCCGCTTAACACCGACGTCTCCCAGGACGCTCGCAAGTTTCGTTACGACTCGACCCACCGTGCTGTGACTTTTTCTCCTGGCGACGAAGTTCTTTGGACTCCTGTGTCCTGGATTCCTGGCTTATGCAAAAAATTTCTCGTGTTCTATTCGACTTTCCACGGTCATTGAGCAGACACCTGTCAATTACCATGTCTCGCTTGTTAGAACGCCACCCGATTCCCGTTGCTGTGGCACAGAGATAGTGCATGTCTCCCGCTTAAAACCAAATACTTGACGCATTTTATAGTACTTACGCGCTGCCAGGCAGCCGCTTCCACAGCGAGAGAGAATTAGCATGGGCACAACACATGCCTGACTTTCAACTTCGTCATCTGCACATCTTTTCCATCTGCATCCCAAGTAACCACGGATATCCGTGGGACGTCCACCATAAGTCCCAACGTCCATCCATCCGGATATCCAACATGGACGTCCGTGGGACGTACAGGAGAAGTCCATATCCTGTTTGGATGTCCGAAGGACATCCCACCGGGATGTCCATGGGACATCCCGTTTTGAACGTCCGCTGGCTGTCCATAAATAGGCATGCCCAGGATATACACTAGTGAGTTATATATAAACTAGCATAAATATATTGCCGGAAATTTTAGTTTTTTCATATTATATTTGTTTATTTTTGTTCTCTATCGGACACAGTTCATTCTTTTTTCAAAGCAAAATAAATATATTTCCAACTTGATATAAATTCTGCCCACTTTAACATCGCAGTATTAAAATACGATTTTTTTTTTCTATCGATGGGTCATACAAACAATTTGTAGTTTGCTCTAAAAAAATGCTTGTGGATGACTAGCAGAATATATAAGCGCCCATTTGAAGCCACTTATTCGACCTAGAGCCAAGCACTCAAGTTACCCCTCATTATGAAAAGTTCCTGATCATAGAGTTTTGGTCCTGACCTCCGAACATGTAACTTGGACTTAGGCTATGTAGGTTCAGGTTTATCATTGAAACAGGAAGTAAAACACGTTGTTGGGCTAGTTGGTGCATTGTATTAGGAAAAAACCAGCAAAAAAAAAAGACGGACACAGGAAACATACACAAGACAGGCCTCTTCCAGCCTCTTTTCTGTCTTCTCGTATGTTTCCTGTGTGCGCCTGTTTTTGACTGGTTTCTTAAAACAGGAAGTTGTCTGCAGTGTTCAATTGTGCATACAATAATATCATTATAGGTAACAAAAACAAATCTCAAAGGCTACGCTTTTGGTGGCTGCGTGCGTTGAAAGCGATTACAAAAGCTATAATGCGTCAGAGCCGCCATGCATTGACAGTAATCTCAAAGGCTATGTTTTTCTGGCGCCGACAGCTTAGCAGAAACTAAAAACTCGAAAATCAGATACCGAATATTCCCAGAATAAGTAAATATTTCACTGTGTAATAATAGAATATTTTAAAAACCTATTTATGTTTGCGTAGATGCACGTGGAAGTGTTAGAACCTTGGCAAAGCAGAACGCTGCAGTCATCCAATCCAATCCAAGCTCTAGCCATCGTCGCCACGCCATTTTTCATTCTGCGATCGTTGTAAGGGCAGCGGAGCAGCGTTTGTCACCTTCCGTGCCTGCTGAAGTCTCCTACTCAGCTACCAATGTATGACAGCTACATCGATTTCTTTTTTAATTCGTTTGGGTATTGAAATGTGTTTTCTTCACAGGTGCCAGGATGCCTAGACTGCGGGAGAAGCCGCACGCGCGAAAACGAGCGTCGCTGGAAACAAAGACGATATTCGAGGACTTCGGATCTCGCACCGGCAGCCAGCAGTCAACAGCTCGAGAATTCGCAAGTCTAGAGCTGTGCAGTGGCGCGTATACCCCGCACGCATGCATTAACATGTGCGGTCGGGCTGTCCCTGCAAACATTTGTACGCCTTGTGATGCTGGTCGCTGCACCGAGGCGACATCGGAAGTTCAGGACGGTGGTTGTGAGACTACGCGCACTAAGGACAATGTGCCTTGCTTCCCTGATGGATATACTCTACATGACGCTTCGGATGGTTCACTTCGCTGTGAGAACGGAACAGGATCCCTTAGGAGAGGTGTACGCACAAGTCAATGCGGGTTTTCTGGTAAGCAGGACCCCGGAGTCTACATTTGCTTTAGCTACCGCGGACTCTTCATCGGCGCCCTTTGATTCTCCTGGCAAAAAGCTTCTCCTGGCTAATGCGCTCATGATCAGAGCTGTAGCCGTCAGTAGGGGCAAGATCGCCTGCTGATCTCTGCGAAAATAAAAAGCTCCTTTTAAAAAATTGAAGAATATATTAGTTGTTTTTATCTACAAGTTTGTTTAATATCGTGAGAATATGGTCACTACGGCCACGGCGGGGACATTGTAAACGAGAGTACGCATTCGATGGCCAAGTGAGTTTTAATAATTGTAAGAATGCACTACGCCACGAGAAAGAGCTATTGTTTAAAGAAAGTGAAGAATATATTGATTGTTCTTCACTAATAGTTCGTTTAGCCACGTCAGAATGTGGAGACATTGGGAACGAGAGTACGCATTTGACGGCAAGTTGACTTACGAGAACGCACTACGTCGCGAATAACATTTAAGCTGCAATACCATTAAGCATGTCCGTGTGGCACCCCGCGAATGACATTAAAGTTTAAGGCATTAGCGAGTTAATGTCGTTTGTTGTGCCCGTGTCGCAGAGTGCTAGTGAAGTGATGTAGTCAAGATTAATTCCTTCTTGTCATTTCTGTTGCTTTCGCTGCTTAATAATGCTAATTGATGTATTTTTGCTCTTTCTTTTTATTCCATGCTGCAAACTCAAATGTCAAAGCAGGGTGGGCAATAAGTATTTTTGTTCTGCTGTTCTCTACCTTGTGTTGTGCTATTGAAATTGCAAGTTTTCTTCTTTATCCGTGTATTTATTTGTTCTTTGAACAGTACGCACATATCTGCTTATTGGTCTTTTTATGTATATGTATAAGGTGACAATAAACGTTTAATTGTATGTGGAAGTTGGTGTACGTTCATTTCTCGTTTATTTAAAACAAAAATGCATTCAAGCATTAGACCAATGTAATATATATAATGGTCCGGTGCTTGAATGTGTCCCGGCCACTATTGTCGCTTCAAGGCATGTGTATATCTGGAATATCCCCGGGAAGACACACACACACACGCACACACACACACACACACACACACACACACACACACACACACACATATATATATATATATATATATATATATATATATATATATATATATATATATATATATATATATATATATATATATATATATATATGTCCTGAACGTCCGCTGAATGTCCATGCTGGATGTCCGCGTCGGACGTACTACGGATGCCAAAGCGATTACCTTTGGATTTCCCAGGGACGTCCCTCGGACGTACGTCGGACATTCATGGATATCCCACGGACATCCCGAATATCCAGAAAGGACGTCCGTCGGACGTCGCCCGGATATCCGTGGTTACTTGGGATATATCATCACCAGCAGCACAGTTTAATCCTCGAGGTAGTAGTCCGAGCTTGGCTGGAATAAAGCGGTTCCTTACGATACATATATATATATTTCTTGCACTTCAAGAAACTTCGCTTGACCTCGAAGACTTGAGCACTGAAGTGACGGCGCTAAGTATATACAAGACCTCATAGTAGGAGACAGTTCGATTTCACAGCCTGAGTCCCCTTGCTGGTGTAATCTTCCTTCGTGTAATTGTCGCATACTTGGCTATCACTAACACTGCTTCGCCTTTCTGCAAAACTGCAGCCTCTCTCTTTTTTTTCTGCTAGTCCGAGCATAAGTGCTGCCGCACATGACTGCTGTTGATTCTGATTTCGAGTGAATCTGGCTTGGCCTCATTACGGTTACTGAGTGAATTATAGAGAGAGAGAAATAGAAGAGAGGAAAGGCAGAGAGGTTAACCAGACGCATGTCCGTTTTTCTACCCTGCACTGGGGAAAGGGGTATAATGATGAAGAGAGAGAGTGTTCCACAGCTATCATGCACAAAGATTTAAAAAACAAACAGTTCCGTTACTCGAAGAAAACCTAGTGCATATTGTTTCCAGTAAAGTGGAGTAGTAGCCAGGAATTCTTTCGTTACTGAGATTTAATTTGGTAATTACAATGATCTAACTCGAGAAGTACTCTAATAATTTTTAATGTGTCAATGAGGCATTTGTTGGCATCCCAAAATGACATCTAACTGCAGTGTTTTCAGCGACATACTAATTGCGTACAATTTTACCGACTGGAAAATAA
The DNA here is from genome assembly GCF_038994185.2 of Dermacentor albipictus. Classification (NCBI taxonomy): domain Eukaryota; kingdom Metazoa; phylum Arthropoda; class Arachnida; order Ixodida; family Ixodidae; genus Dermacentor; species Dermacentor albipictus. Next base: position 517,538,456 of record NC_091821.1, read on the forward strand.
CCTCACGAACTATGAAAAATACCATGCGAGTGAACTCTCACCCGCATCATAAAGCAGTGCCCTCAAATAAGCTGATTGAAAGTAACTGCATTGCCTATCGCAAACCCGAATAGACAGCGCACCACCTTGATAATGGTACAGAAGGAGCCCCAACAGCAGGTTTCACAGCTTCGCAGCTACTCCTTTCTCTCTGCGTCACACTTACCCACATGAAAATGGGCTCTGAATTTCTAGCTAGAAATGGTCTTTCCAGCCAGGTTTCCAACTGGAATCAGCCCTTCCAGCTAGAAATTTTCCAGAGCCAGCTGGAAATGGCACTTTCCAGCTTGAAGTGGGATCCACCTCAGCTGGTTTTTCAGCTGGAAGCAGCACTGCCAGCTGGAAGTTTTCCAGCTTCAGCTGGAAACAACTGGATACAGCATTTTTTAGCTGGAAACAGCGCTTCCAACTGGAAACAACTGCATGGAGCATTTTCCAGCCGGAAGTAGAATCTATCGACTGGAAAGTGGAGCTTCCCACTTGCATTAAGACATTTTTTGTATCTGCAACATGCCCATATTTAGCCCAAGGTGGTGTTTGTATAAGAACGAAGAGCTTTTACTCTTGCAGCAGCAAAAAAAAAAATATATTTTTTTTCGTTTGTGTTGTGACAACAATCGTAATTGCATGAACTGCATGGAAATGCTCGTCACTCCGGGTACCTTTGATCGCGATCGGGACCGATAGCAATCTAAAGTCTCCTGTGTGATCGAGTTGCCAAAAAAATATATCTCCAGGAAAAACTGCCACTTTTATTGAACCTTGCTTGTAGTAAACAAAAGCGACGCGCTCTTGGTCGACACTGTGTTATCTTGCTACATTGTCGACGTCGTCTAGCGAGGAGCTCGCCCGATTGGTCATGATGAGCCGTTGCGCAAACGGCTAGTGTTTACAGCATAGCAATTCCTTCTCTAACAAAAAAGAGCCTTAACACGTGGCACCTTCAGCAGTTCAGGCTGCAATGACCGCTGCTCCTATTTTTTCCTGTCTGCACGACGCCGCTACAATCGCCGCCATATTTGTTGAATACTTGGGAGCTTTAGTCTCGTATCTTGTCTTGATCTGCTCTTTTGGCACTAATAATAAGATAATAGCGTGTTATTGCAATATCAGTATTTCTCAGAAAAGCTCGGGTTTTTATTCACAGCAAACAGCAGCATTACAAAGGCAGGCCGAATATAAAAAATGTCACGACGCCACGGGGCCCTAGTTTCGTACAGCACATGGCGGAAACTGTCACGGCGAGGCAATTTTGCGAGACAACGAGAGTCTCTCGGGTGTGCGTGTGATCAAGTTTTTGTGAGGAACCTGCATGATCTTGCGCATGAAGTAATTATTTTTGGACAGTTCCTTCTCTGGACGGTGTTACAAGTACAGGCAAGCGGCTATCAACGGTTGTTATTGCTGTACTTAGTGGTGTTGTGATTCACCAGTGCGGATCGAAGAGCACCGTTTTCTCCAGCCCTGATTCTACAATTTGGAGGTAATTATTTCACTTGCTTATGTTTTGAGCGTAAGTTAATGTTTATTTTTATCCGGTATGTTGGCACGCTTGAGCATGATATCATAGGCCCCTGCTGTACGTGATGTTCGTATACAGGTTGATCATTTTTATGTTTTGCGGAATTTGGTAGAAATGGCCTGTGGCAGATATAATTCTTGTCGCTGAGCGGAATTATTCGAAAAGGTGGTCATTATTAGCATGCGAAATCGAAAGACATCTTCAAGTAATTAGCAAAAATTGACAAATTAACTTATTACCTTGCTGCACATATTGCAATGTACGAATTGTAGCCTGTGAGTTTGCAAGATGGATCCACCTTAAATGAATTTCCAGAATTACATCAGTTTCGATATATTATATTCTAAAGTGTGAGACGAATAAGTGGGCGTTCCAGTTACTTTTGTGCTCCAATACATAAAAGAGCGTTTTGTTAAAAAAGTAATTAAGTAGACCAACAGTGCACTTTTACGACGAGTTTGATGACATATTTCTAACTGGTGTCATTCTGGAAAGTAAGTCCAAGTGGATACGCCTGGCAATCTCAATGGCTACAATTCGTAGATTGCGATATGTGCCGTAATGTAATAAATTAGGAAGTTCATTATTGAATTTTTTAAAATTAGTTCAATATGTGTTCCGATTTTTCGTGCAATAATCTCCTCCTCTGAAGGATCCAGTTCAAGGACTAGAATTACGGTATCTTCAACAGGCGATTTGTTAAAAATTGCATAAAACTTAAAATTATCACGCAGCATATGTGAAGTGCTTGCCAGTTTGCGTAAGCCCCTTTTGTCTCCAATAGCCCACTTGAATATATTGCCGTGCAGTGTTTGTGCCCAATGTTGCACATACGTACGTCTATTAAATACCAGTGGGTATATGTCAATCTGCCCAACGCAATAGAAGCACATTTATGGCGTGCTTTCACTGCAAGTGCGTGCTCGCAAACACGTTGCGTCGAATGGCAGGCATTTGAATTGGTGCAAAACAACAATAACATAAAAAGATTGGCCCTCAAGCTTCTGTGTTATTCAGCAGAGAAATGCTTCTTGGGAGGCTGTTGAGTTACATCACACGCCTAGTTCAAAATACAAATGAGCTCATTTGAATTCTATTTGCACTATAGCCACAGTCAATGGCGCTAAACAATTTAACAATCATTGCATAGCGTCTGCAGCTCAAGTTGAGAGCCTCTTGAGAGCTCAGGTTGAGGCCTTGCGCCAAATAAACTGTAGAAGGGTCTGTGATGAAGGTAAACTGTGGTACTGTCCAAAGGCTGTTGATACAATCCACGTGATTTTGGTAAAGGTCACTGTTTACTAGAACTGAGTGGATTAAAGTGATGATTGTTTTAAAGTTCACTCACTATGTCTAAATATTTTTTTCAGGTGGGGTACAAGGAGAAGTGCAAGTGTATTCCACATCTTGAGGGAGATGCAAGATATGCTTCCGCAATCCTTGCTGCAAGTGTTCAAATAAATGGTTGCAAGTTTCAGCACCGTGCCGTTTTTGCTGCATGTATTTTCACCGGACCAGTTGGTCTTCCGGCCAATTACATTAGGAACTAACTGTGACTTGCGACAGCAAGCTAAGATCCATGCGAGTTCTGGCCAGTTTGTATCCTGCTTGATGCGAGCTTACATCCTGGGATTTCACCTAAGCATGGCTCAACACCATGGTGTTGTCGCCAAGGCTCAACACCATGACGACCGGTGCTGTGTGCCAGCCCGGTCAGTGGGTCTGTATACCCACAGTCCGGGCTGGAGATTCTAGCTGGAACCTCTTCCAGCTGAATTACAGCTGGCATTTCTTGCAGCTGGATCCAGCTGGAAGACCTTCCAGTTGGAACATATTCCAGCTGGATTATGGAACCGGAAATTTCACCCAGCTGGATTTTTTCCAGCTGCCTTCCCAGCTAGAAAAGTATCCAGCTGGGTGAAATTTCCGGTTCCATAATCCAGCTGGAAGTAAAAACATTTTCATCTGGGTTATTATCCCTCTCTCAAGGCCGACTGATAAATGATAACAAAAGCCCCTTGATAAGTGCAGCTCTGACCACACACGAAATGTGAAGAGCAATGTAATAGGCACAGAATGTTTCAAAATCCAGACTTTGCTCGCACCGCATCGAAAGAGTGCGGCCGAAGTTATATTTCACACCAGAAACTTGCTTCGGACCAAAGCCAATGCGCGTTTTATTTTTGATGAAAGTGTATACGTGCTGCTAAAGCAGGTTCGTGTTAACAAATAAAAGCGAAATAAACACACTGGAAAGCGACCAACTTGTAGAGAAAAGGCAAAACCAATGCATCGACGAAATTAAATATACCACTTCTATGAGCCGAACTGGCAATCAGAATGTCGGCACACACAACCTTTGTCACATCTGCACAGAGCACTCGAGCGCTACGCTGCGGAGAAAGGTTACCAGAGAATGGCTGTTGACAGCGCAGCGGTATTGCTATGTAAAGGCTCATATTACTATGTAAACGAACGCTGTTTCCCGCGCGTGCAATGACGCCGCAAAGCACTCATTTAGCGACTTCATTCACTACCGCCCTTAGTCGGCGGACGGCAGACCTGAACCATGTGTGCAGTCAGGAATGTGCGTTTACATTGCGAGATAAATGATGAATACTTTTTTATTTTCTCTAAACAAGTGCGCGCACATGCCGCACTTGGGTCATCTGCCATTTACACATTCTGCCGTGTAGCAGCACCGTAACCAGGTACTGTTACGTTCAAGTGGTTGTGAAAAAGGCTCTTACCAGCACACTGCAGCACTGGCTGATCGGTGCGGCGGTCCGCGGGATGCGTCACAAGGAAAATAAGCTGGTAAGGAACCTGGAAATGAAGTATCAGGCAGCCGAAAGCGTAGGTTTGCATAGTAGAGGCACATCGAATGGAAAAGTGAAGTACTTACGATAGCTTACGCTAGCACAAGCCCCAAAAAATAAACGATCCACATCTTTGTCCAGTTGTTTGAGCGTAGCTCACCTTTGAGCTTGCCATTCTGCCGCCAAAACCAAGGACGGATGTGACATCAGGGACGCGAAAAACAAAGAATGAATGCGACATCCCGGATGTGACGTTTGGGTGAACCTAACGCCTGCGTTCCGTCGACCGGGTGAACGTAGACACAACCCACCTTGAAGACGCGCTTGGCAAGTACCGTTCCGTCTGTCACAATGATTCATTTTCTACTAGAACAGCACGTGAAAAGCTGTTTTAGCTTTACTATCACGCAAAAACATGCTTTGTTTAACTATGAGAACTTGTTATTGTGCGTACGACTACATGTTACGTAAAAAGGATCAGCGGGTCGCTAAAGTTGGAGGACAGACGAAAGGTTCGCGCTCGCTTTGAAACAGTTGGTCGTCTGTTCTTGCTTTTCTTCGCTTGGTCATCCATTGTAGGTGAGTAAAGATGTAATATGCGTGAATGGAAACATGTTATGAAGATTTTACTTTGAGAACGCGTTATTTGTGTAGCCATATCCACGTTTTAGACGAAGCTTCTTACAACACCAGCCAACACGAGCCTCGCAGATATATACTACTACAGTGTGCTAGAATAGGGGTAGTGGGCTCAGATGACGGCTCCGCTTGAGGCTCTTGATGTCGCCTCCGAGAGATGGCGCTACAAACATTTTCACCTGAAACGTTTTGCAATCCTGCGCCGACGCTATGCGGGTTATTTCACCGCATAGCGTAAGTTGTTGCTAGCTGTATTACCGGACAGGCGTCAATTCGCATTTCGTGCTATATATATATATATATATATATATATATATATATATATATATATATATATATATATATATATATATATATATATATGCTTTACCATTGTTACTGCGACGGCTCGGGAGTCGATGACCTCGCGAGTACATAAATTTGGGTGCTGGTTCGCCACCATAGTGGGCAGCTTGCGGTTGTTTGTAGCAGTTACTGTAACGATAATGTTAGCGCGATGATTCGTTTTATCTATATCTAGTACCACTAAACACCGTGTAATCGTCCACTGCGGTCCGCTAAGGCCAGCGTCGAGCGTGCGCCGCTCTTTTTAGCAGTGGACCGTTGCACAAGCTGACCGCACTTGGTCAAGTTGCGGACAGTTTTCTTGCGCCATAAATGCGACGTGTGGCTACACATCGCCGGAAAGAAATATACGGTGTATATACTTACAAAAAATTATTTTCTGCAAAATATCAAAGAAGCTTATTTCTAATTGTACACAATAATTCCAGCAAAGATTTCAACGAGCAGGCGACAATTAATTGTTCTCTGAGCGCATCTGAATGCACTTTCAATTGCGTACATTTTATTAGGAACAGCATTGAAACAAAAACGGTGTACAATATTGTTGCAGGAGTGAAAAATAAGCAAAATCAGCCCTACCGAAAAATACTCAAAGAACGGCACAGATACCAAAAATATTACAAATCTCACTGTTAGTGCGTGCAGGAAATATTTCTTTTCGCAATAACAATGTTTACAAAATAAAACAAACGATTTTTTTTCTAAGAGCATGTCTAAGAATATGGAGTAAGAAGAAATGATATATATATATATATATATATATATATATATATATATATATATATATATATATATATATATATGTGTGTGTGTGTGTTTGTGTGTGTGTGTGTGTGTGTGTGTGTGTGTGTGTGTGTGTGTGTGTGTGTGTGTGTATACAAAATTCCCATTAAGGTCATAGTGAACCAGACTCCTCAAGAGTTCAAGAACGGTGTTGGTCCTTTCATGCCCTTTTTCATATGGTGCAACACCGCGACATATGGGCTTCATTCACGTTGACATATAATTTAGTTTTTAGATCTGCCTGCCCCCTCTTCATTCAAAACAAACACAACATTAATTGATTTTTTTTAATGGAGCAAACGTTTTGAACATGTACTGCACAGCTTTCTCATACAGTTTTACTTATTTTCCTATGCTCAGCTGCTTCCCTTCTGCTTCGTTGCTCTGTGTTGATGCCTTTCACGAAAAAAATGGAGCCGTGTAGTTAAATAGAAGCTGATAACTTTTCTTGTAACTTCAGCTGCGTGCTCATTGCAACGAATGTTGCTCATGCACCTTGCCATCACGAGGGTGTGTATATCCATAGTACTTTAGGCATGCAGTTCTTGCTTACTAAAACATTCTGTAAACAGGTTTTCAAGCATTTCGCAATTCGCACACTGCACATGTTTAGTCAAGCTTCTTGTCTTCACGGTGTAAGTTTCTTTCCCACTGATGCCTCCTTTCTTCGTCTTGTGGGTCGCTGAAAAGAGACGCCTTCAGCGAGTCTTTCACTCGACTATAGCATGTCTGGCACTCTGGTGCAGAACAGTTTGCGCCGGCGACTAGGCATAGTTGCTCAGCGCACCGCAGAACGAGCACAAAGGATGTCCGAGGATGTTGCTGAGACAAGTCTACGAACGTTGCACTTTACAAAAACAATGAAAATCAAATCGATTTGCATCCTCGTGTGCAGGCTGCAGCAAGTGAATGGCAATGACGAGCGCACGCGCTGGCACGGGTCTTCAGGTGGAACTAGCTCCAGCGCCCCTGGCTGTTTCGTTATGTCTCGTATAGAGGACGATAGAACACTGGACTTTTGTTAACGGAGGTTAACTGGGTTTATTGAGCAGGAGTACACAGGAATGGGTGTGGTTACATGGAGGTACAGAGAGTAGAGTGTCTTGAGACGGGGCGGCGGCCGCCCAGCAGGAAAGGAGCGGGAGAGCCAGACGCAACTTGATATGTCGTCTGCTCAGAGTTCATAGAGGAGGAGGGCTGCCGCGACGGTGGGAGCGGAGGTTTCAGAAGGGGCATGCGGCTAGCACGTGCGGGATGGTGGCGCCATCTCTTGAGCCTTCTTGTAACATCCTTCCTTTTTTGGTGATAACCTTTCAACCGACGACAAAATCTTCGAACCGCTTGGGAAGTCTTGTGTTTCTTTGAGGTCTGGTGGTGGTGCGGTTTGCCTGATTTGTCGCGCTGGTATCCTCTTCTGGTGGTGGCGTAGTGTCGGGCTGTTCTTGTTGGCTTTTGTCGGCAGTCGCGGAAGGTCTTGGTCTGATAAATACTCGGTTCCTTCGCAGTACGCTTTCACCAACTTGAACTTCATACGACCTTTCGTCAATTCTTCTAGTTATTGTTCCTTTGACCCATGTCCCGCCTTTCAGTGGTCGAACTGTGACACTTTCACCTTCGCTTAGGCTCGGCAAATCCTTGGCTTGTCTGTTGTAGTACAGCGTTGCTTTTCGCCTTTTCGCCTTTCTTTTTTCGCTCACGTCGACTGCTTTAGGTTGCAGTAGCTCCGATGGTGTTGGCAAAGTCGTTCTAGTGCGGCGACTCATGAGTAATTGCACTGGACTAGCGTTGAGTCCTTGCAGCGGAGTGTTTCTGTAATCAAGAAACGCCATTTGTGGGTCTGAGTGGCTGTCTTCTGCTTTCTTCAGCAGCATTTTTGCCGTCTTTACGGCTGATTCAGCCATTCCATTGGAACGCGGGTATCCTGGGCTTGACGTTTTATGTTCAAAGTTCCAGCTTTTCGAAAAGTTGTCGAATTCCTCGCTGGTGAATTGAGGTCCGTTGTCGCTTATCAGGATTCTTGGTATTCCGTGTCTTGCAAAGTGAGACTTCAGTTTGAGTATTACTTGAGTGGAGCTCATTGATTTCAGTTGGTCCACTTCCCAAAAGTTGCTGTAGTAATCCACTGTGATCAAGAAGTTATTTCCGTTCAATTCGAAAATGTCGCATCCAACTCGCTCCCATGGATAGCTTGGTTCAGGGTGAGGACAGAGAGTTTCACGTTGCTGGGAGTGTGCGTGCTTTTGACACACTTCGCACCCTGCGATGAGGTCTTTTAATTCTGCATTCATTCCAGGCCAAAAGACACATTCACGAGCGCGTCTTAGACAGCCCTCAATCCCAAGATGTGATGAGTGAAGCGTTGCTTTGATCTCACCTCTCAGAGAAACTGGTACGATTAGACGTAATCCCTTGAAAATGAGGTTGTCTTCAACTGTAAGCTCATCTCTGTATGTGAAGTACGTGCGCGTGTCTTGGGGTAGTTGACGCTTATCTTGTGGCCAACCTGACAAGATGATTGCTTTCAACCTTTGCAGTGATTCATCTCTCTCAGTCGCAGACCGAATCTTTTCCAGGGTTTCTTTTCTCACAGGAAGGTAGTGCAAGACGTTGATGTTTTCCAGTTCTTGTTCATTGCTTTCGTTGGGAAGGAACGCACGTGACATCGTATCAGCCAAAAGTAATTCTTTGCCTGGTCTGTGCTCGATGACAATGTTGTATCTTTGCGTCTGAAGAATCATGCCTTGTAGTCGTCTTGGAACTTGATCCAATCGTTTCTTCAGGATCGCTTGTAGTGGCTTGTGATCGCTGATGATCGTTGTTTCTCTTCCGAATGTGTACTGGTGGAACTTGTTTAGTGCGAAAACGATAGCCAACATTTCCTTTTCAATTTGTGCATAGCGGCTTTCTGTCGGTGTAAGTGCTCTGCTGGCGAACGAGATTGGCTGCCCGTCTTGAAGAAGAGCTGCTCCGAGTCCAAGATCGCTTGCATCACACTGAATTTCTAACTGCTTTCGTGAGTCGAAGTAGGCCAGAATTGGAGTTCTTGTCACAGCGTCTTTTGCCTTTTGAAATGCTTCTTCTTGCGGTTTTCCCCAGTGCCATGGTGTATCCTTGACAGTGAGCTTTCTCAATGGCTCTAATACACGCGAAATTTTCGGCAAGAATCTGGAGAGATAGTTGATCATTCCGCAGAAGCGTTGTATTCCTTGGACGTCGACTGGCTTTGGCATTTGGTCAATTGCCTTGACTTTATTTGGATCAACTTTTAGTCCTTCTTTTGTCAGCAGGTGTCCCAGGAAGACAGTTGATGAGGCTCTGAGCTGAGTTTTTTCTTTGTTGAGACGAATTCCGATTTGTCGGCATCTCTGGAGTAGACTCTCTAAGTTCTTGTCATGATCTTTGACAGCATCCTTTTCAGTTTCGCCCACTCCATAGACAAGAATGTCGTCTGCAACGCAGAGAACCCCGCTAAGTCCTTCAAGTGCCACTTGAAGTCTTTTCTGAAAAATTTCGCTGCTTACCGCAAGTCCAAATGGCAGGCGGAGCCATCGATAACGACCTTTTGGTGTTTGAAATGTGGTCATAAAGCTTGACTCATTATCGAGAGAACATTGCCAGTAGCCTTCCCGCAAGTCTAGTTTTGAGAAGATTTTTGCTTTGGCAAGATCGGGTAGCACATCATCGAGGATGGGCAATGTATGACGTTCTCGTTCGAGAGCCTCGTTCAGTGCTTGTGGGTCAATGCATATTCGCATTTCGCCATTTTTTTTGGTTGCGACAACCAATCTGCTCACCCACTGCGTTGGCTCTGTTACACTTTTAATGACACCTCTTTTTTCCAGACTTGCCAATGTTTGTTCTAATTGCGGTTTAATGCTGACAGGCACTCTGCAACTGGTTATCGCTTTCGGAAGCATATCTGGCTTGGTCACCAAGTGTACTTTCCCCGGGAGTGTTCCTAGAGTGTCACCAAAAACATCTGGGTATTTTTCCACTATGTGATGCGTGAAATTTTGTTCTGGAATTTCGTTGATTCCAGCCACAAGGTTATAGTCAATGGTTATCAGACCCATTTTCTCAGCTGTAGATCTTCCGATGAGAGGAGTGAAGTCATCTTTAACCACTATAAATTCCACAGAATGTCTCTGTCCGTTTGCGGTTGTAACATCTAGCTGCGCCTTGCCTGAACAGTGAACTTTGCTGCCATTCCACATTCGCAGTGTTGTTGTGAACGGTTGTATTTGCTGTTGCGTGACGTGTCTAGCCGGGATGACGTCAACAGCTGCACCGCTGTCCACTTGAAACTTTACTTGAGTTCCGTTCACTCGCAGAGACGTGTGAACTGAGCTTGGTTTGTGGCTTTGAACTGCCAGTATGTCTTCATCCTCGCCATCTACTGCCAGGCCAGCAATTACCTTGCTGCTTTTGCAAACTGCCGCGAAGTGATTTCGTTTTTTGCACTTGCTGCATGTTTGTTTCCAAGCCGGGCATATTTCTCTTTTGCGCTCGTGGCTACCACCGCAATACCTGCATTTTGGTACGTTAGCTTTTTGTGGTTTTCCTTTTACGCTTTTCGAGTTGGCGTTGTTGCGATGGACGAATTTCTTAACTGCGTGTACTGTCTCGCTGTTTGATGGAGTACCCTCTTTATATGCCTTCATTTGAATTTTCGTGGCTTCGTGTGCTCGACACACCTTTTCAACCTTCTCTAGGGTCGGATCTTCTAACTTGAGAATGTCTGCACGGGCCTTTTCGTCATAGATACCACAGACGATCTGGTCGCGGATCATTTTTTCTCTTTCGTTTCCGAATCCACAATCGCGCGCCTTGAGCTTCAAATCTGTTACGAAGCTGTCGAACTGCTCTTCCTCCCGTTGCATGCGAGTTCGGAAGACGTATCGCGAGTACAGCTCGTTGTGCTTCGGTAAGAAATGCGCGTCGAGGAGGCTGATGACATGTGCGTAGTTAAATTCTGGGTTTGGTCTTTCCTCAGTCGATCCCCCGAAGTCCAAAGTGTTGTAGATATCAAGCAGTGAAGAACCACCGACGGTCAAAAGAAGTGCTACTTGCCGGTCAGATGGTGCTCTCGCTGTGTTAGTTGCTTTGAGGTACAGCGTGAAGCTCTGCTTGAAGGCTCGCCATTGTTCCGCAGCGTTTCCTCTGGAGTCGAATTTCGCAGGTGCAGGAATCTTCTCCATTGCTGATGGGCTGACGTTGGAACTAGTTCACTTCTGACACCATGTTTCGTTATGTCTCGTATAGAGGACGATAGAACACTGGACTTTTGTTAACGGAGGTTAACTGGGTTTATTGAGCAGGAGTACACAGGAATGGGTGTGGTTACATGGAGGTACAGAGAGTAGAGTGTCTTGAGACGGGGCGGCGGCCGCCCAGCAGGAAAGGAGCGGGAGAGCCAGACGCAACTTGATATGTCGTCTGCTCAGAGTTCATAGAGGAGGAGGGCTGCCGCGACGGTGGGAGCGGAGGTTTCAGAAGGGGCATGCGGCTAGCACGTGCGGGATGGTGGCGCCATCTCTTGAGCCTTCTTGTAACACTGGCGGCCTCCGGCTCCGGCGACATGCGCGGCTTCAGCAGGAAGCGTGCGCCGCATAGGGCAGAGAGCACACTACCCAATATTCTAGTACACTGTAATACTACAGTGTACTAGATAGGGGCAGTGTGTTCAGACGGCGCAGCACGCCATGCACGGCTTTGAAGCCGGGAGCGTAGACAAGTCCCGGATGTATGCGGCGGCGCTGCAGTCGCACGGGCTGTACGGACGCGTTCTCCGTGTGTTGCGTTCTGTGGTGTTGCGGCCAGTTGCAGCGTGCTTGCCATATATGTGCTTGCTCTGAAGGGCTCTGAAGGAATTTCTCGAGTTTCTGTCTCGTTGGGAGTCACATGCAAAAAGATTGCCATTTGGTGGGCGTGTTGGTAGACTGACTTGGAAAACATATTTAGCGCCAGCGAAGAAGGACAGAAGGAAGACGACACCACAATGCGCTAACTTTAACTTGATTGTCAGGAAACAGCCGCCTATTTAACTGTGCATGGGTTAAATTGGTGGCTGTTTCCTGAAAATCAAGTTGTTGAAGTTAGCGCATTGTGGTGTCGTCTCCCTTCTGTCCCTGTTCGCTGGCGCTAAATATGCTTTCCATTGCAAAAGGACTTTGCGGCTTGAGCCAGTCGACGGCAGATAGGCTCCGTGTGACATTGTGCAGCACTTTGGCTCTGCTAGAATACTTGGAAGGAGAGTGTTTTAAATACCTATTGATATCTAGACTAAGCCAATAAAAGTTGGAGAACTTCTTGTGAGGTAGTCGTGCGGATCCAACGATCACCCAACGCCGCCTCAATTTTTTATTGTTCGGAATTGCCTTTTTATATCTTGGCGAAGGCAATGTAAACAGGGAACACAGAGGTCAGTAGACATTTGGTATCGCTACTTCACTCACCTGATAATTCTGACAAGGAAGGGGACGTTGCGTCACAATTGACGAGTTAGTTGAAGCTGCAAATCTTACGCTGGTAGAGCAAAGGCTAAACAAAAACTGGAGGACGCTTAAGTTTCGCCTTCAAGAGTGGAACGCGACAGCGTTCCCGTCGACCCGCCAAGGGATGTAAGACAGTGGGCTTCGGCGCAGCGACTACGCGCCCCGCATCGGACGCGGTGAGCGTCGAGCAACGCAGCGTTCGGCGCGGCAACGAAATGTGCGCCTGAGCAAGCGACGCACGCCTCCAAGGCAACACCGCATTCACTAGAGGCGCGTTTGTACCGCTTTGAAGCATGGAACCCGTGGCTCTTTGCAGCTAGACCTGGAGAAGGCATTTGACCGTGTGGCTCATGATATTCTCTTCGAGATTTTAGAATACACGAACATAGGATCAGTGATTATTGATGGCTTAAAAATGGTGTACACAGATTGCAGCACACGGCTAATTATTAACAAGAGTCTCACGAGAAGCGTCAATGTCTGCTCATCTCTGAAACAGGGGTGCCCAATTTCGTCATTGCTTTTCGCAATATACCTGGAGCCTTTTTGCTTAGCCATTAAAGAGAACGAGAAAATAAGAGGTTTCAAATTACAGCAAAGTGAGGTGAAAGTGCTTTCCTATGCAGACGATCTAGCAGTGTTTTGCGATGACTATGACAGTGTCAGCGAAGTGGTAACTCTGGCGAAAACTTATTGTGAAAAAACAGGTAGTGCCATAAACTGGGATAAGTGCATCGGGTTTTGGCATGGCGCGTGGCAAAGCAAACCACGCAGTTTCGCAAAGATACAGTGGGTGACCACGCCTGTGAGATATCTTGGCGTGCCGCTTGAGCATTACAAAGACAGTAAGCAGTTCTGGGAACAGGAAACACAGACGGCGAAGGAACAAGCGCTGGCATGGCAAGGCCGCAATCTCTCAATGTTCGCGCGCTCCACTGTGTGCAACATTTTTCTGGTTGCAAAAATATGGTACATACTACAAGTGCTATTCATGTCGCGAGTGAATGTACAAAAACTGCATCGAGTGTTTGCTGTGTTCATTTGGAACTCAACCTGGGAACGCTGCAGCCGCTCTAATCTGTTCAGATCAGTTCGCAGCGGTGGTCTTGGACTATCACACCTATTTGTACGCCAGATTGTATCGCGGTTTATGTTCTTGCGGAACCACAGTGATCCATTTTTGCGCACCATGACACAAGTGCGATTAGGTAATCTGTTACCTGACTTCCTTGTTTCGTGTTCGACTGTTCACTCCCCTCCAGTGAAAGGTTTCCTTCAGGAAGTAGTGCTATCTTTCCGTATGCTTAGTGTTCGATTCTCGCTAGAATATTTAAGTTCCGTCAAAAGAAAGAAATTGTACCATGATATGATAGACTCATTAATGCCAGTTCCAATGTATAGGCTAGCATACTATGGAGGTTCAGGCGATGATGTCCTCAAAAGGGTCAAAAGAATGCCTGTGAAACCATCGGTAAAATCATTCTTCTTCAAACTCCACACAAATACCTTGCCTGTAAAGACTTGGCTGGCCGACAAGGGAATATATGTGCCGTGGACCACCGATTGTATAAAGTGTAAAAAACCAGAGACTGTCGATCACGTCTTCATTGATTGTTGGGATCCCTTTTTTCATTGGGACATCTTACAACGAACATTAAAGAAAGCATTACCAATAACCCCACGTGGTATCAGATACTTAGACACAGGCAATAACGATATTCCATATGACCTTATTATGCTGCTGAGCCTCCATAGTATATGGTCCACAAGAATGTCGGTATGTCATGCTGATGTGAATGCCCATTCTGTACGAGAAAACTTTATTGAAAGTGTCGTCTACATGCGTGAAGTGTACAAAGCCCAGAAAGAACCGCCCGATTGGTTGCCGCTGTTCGATGAGTTGGCGAAATTCAAGCAATATTAATTTCAGAGAGTCAGCATAAGCTAAGCTGATTCTCTTTTAACAATGTATTCGCATGGCATTTCTGTGACAAGGAAATAAAGAAAAAAAAAAAGAACCCGTGGCTCAGTGGTAGCGCCTCCGTCTCACACTCCGGAGACCCTGGTTCGATTCCCACCCAGCCCATCTTGGAAGTTGCTTTTTATTTATGGAGTGCCTGCCATGATTTATCGCTCATGGTCAACGCCGGGCGCAAACGCCGACACCGACGCCGACGACACCGGCTTTTCTGCGACACGAGATCCTTAACGCTATCGCGTTAATACTCCGGCAGAGCACCGGGCTTATGTGGAGGAAAAGAGCGGTGACCGCCTCATCCGTTTATATGGCAGGGTATGTCGCGCAGAAATTTTTCGCTCGCAAGAAATGTGAGGACTGCCGCTCTCTTCTTTTGCAGAACTCTAGTGTCAGTAGCAGTCTCAAAATTCACGAAATTTGTGACAGGGGAGGATTGCTGTATCCATCCAAGTTGCTTTTCGAAGCACTATAAAGAAACTTGAGGGAATATATTTACAACCTTCTTCCGCAAAGAGGAGCTTTGCAGCGACAGCATAGTTGATGTCATGATTCTAGTGAAAGCTTTAAATTTGGCTATGCCATATATGCTGCAAATTACATGCTGATGATTTCACACCAGCAGTTATGCGTTTTTATGTCCTAACAAGGCTGCACTTTTCCGTAAAAAGTGTTAATCAGTGAAGAGAAGCATGTAAAGTTCGCTATACTGTTCTTAGCAGGCTGGTGCAACAAATGTATGCTTACCCTTCTTTGTTTTTTCATCTGAATGCGCAACTTTTTCTGGTGCATTCAAAAAGCTAATTTTGTTAATATAATTAAAAATGAATCAAGTAATTTATTTGCGCATATAAATTCCGCTGTAGGTCTCCGTTGTTTGGGTAGGAATGTACTTGCACTGTTTTTCTGTGTTTTGGCATACTGTGTGTAGTTTTGCAGAGATGCCTTTTACTTAGCGTCTTTCCTACCTGTTTTATTCCTTCCATTCAAATGTAGGATGTCGGTGGGTCTCATACTCACACATGGGCCTGACGTTCAGGAACACTTCATGATGTAAGTAAAAAAATCACGAATAAACTTAGGTAGTTGCTCGCTAAACAGAACGAGGGACAAATGCTTATCGCGAAAGAAGGTAAACGCCAAGCAGGGAAGCTCTTTGGCTTTGGGCTATGTACGTGCATGTTGTTTTGCTTTCTCTTCTACAACAGCGGCTGAGGAACTAAATGCTTGACGTTGGGTCGCGGATGCCGCGGCCGCTTCTTTATGAATGCGAACCGCAAAAGAAAATGTGCGCACCTGGAATCCGAGTTGGTTTAAATCAATTCGATGTCCTTTACTACGGCGTTATTTGCAGCCAACTTTTCCGTTAGAATAATTTCTGGTTACGTGGCAACGTGGCTCAAAACAACGTTAACGGCTTTACGCCATTACTTCTGTGTCTGCAAAACCTTTGCTGTCAGGTTAATAAATGCGTCTAATGGGCGTTCAAATGCGCTAGGAGTGCACATACAATTCATCTCTTATATGTAGTGAGTTTCGGGGATGCATCTTAACATCCGCCGAGCATTTGCGCGTCTATTTGATTGCAACAGAAAACGATTATCAAAATATCAGCGTGCAGCGCTGGCACTGCGCCGTGCGTTCCGTACAGCCCATTAGGGTGCCTCGATGCGGCGCGGCGGGCAGGCATCGAGGCACCCTAAGGTACCTCGATGCCTCGAGGTACAGTAATAGAGCAGCAACTCCCAGGTTTATTTTATGCAGACGACATTGTGTTGCTCGCAAACAACCAAAGTGATTTGCAACGTCTGGCTAATATTTGTGGACAGGAAGGCAACAATTTAG
Source organism: Dermacentor albipictus (assembly GCF_038994185.2). Taxonomy (NCBI): domain Eukaryota; kingdom Metazoa; phylum Arthropoda; class Arachnida; order Ixodida; family Ixodidae; genus Dermacentor; species Dermacentor albipictus. Next base: position 517,554,917 of record NC_091821.1, read on the forward strand.
GTTTGAAATTTAGTGTTAGAAAATCAGGTGTTATTGTATTCAATGAAAACAGTGAACAGACAGTGGAGATACAGGGCCAAGAAATACCTCGGGTAACAGAATATAAATACCTTGGTATATGGATAAACGAAGGCAACGGATATATGGAAACACAGAAAAAAACCATAACAGTCAAGGGGAAGAGAAATGCAGCCATAATGAAGCACAGAGCGCTATGGGGATCGATACAATAGGTACGAGGTCCTCCGAGGTATGTGGAAAGGGGTAATGGTTCCAGGACTTACTTTTGCAAATGCGGTTGTTTGCTTTAAATCAGGGGTACAATCAGGACTCGACGGGAACCAAAGGTCAGTGGGTCGCCTCGCATTGGGCGCTCACGGGAAGACTACAAATGAAGCTGTGCATGCAAGGGGATATGGGCTGGACTAGTTTTGAAGTGAGGGAAGCTCGCAGTAAAATTGAGTATGAAGAACGGCTGAGGAATATGGAGGAAAGTAAATGGGCTGGGAGAGTGTTCAGGTATCTGTACAGGCAAAACATTGATTCACAGTGGAGGAAAAGAACTAGGAAGCTTACCAGCAAGTATGCGGCCTGTGGGGTGGGCAACACAGCAACAAAGAAGGTCAAGCGGAAAGTCAGAGAGGCTGAATTAATCTCATGGGTGGCGGCAATGGAAAAGAAACCTGCCATGAGTAACTACTTAAGGGGAAAAAACGAAATTAGGAAAGAAACCATTTATGATAACTCAAAGGGAAGCTCATTACTTTTCGAAGCGAGATCGGGATGCCTTAGAACACGCACGTATAAAGCGAGATATAAGAAGGAAGAAGAAGCATGTGCTTGCTGCGGTAAAGCTAGGGAAACGACGGAGCATATTTTATTAGAATGTGAAGACATCTATCCAGCGGTCGATTTAGGCACCACTGGCCTCCTTGAAGCCCTTGGGTTCAGCGGGAGCAGTGGAAAAGCAAACAGGTCCGCAATAGACATCAGTAAGAGGCGATTGGAGGATTGGTGGAAGAAAAGTAGGGAAACGACAAAGGACGGAGACGTACAAAAGCACAGTTCGCAATAGGGTATCAGAAAATTTGGACGTGGTAGTTCATAGTGTGTTTTTTTGTTCTCATGGGTTAACCTAGGTAGGATATTAGGCAGCATAGTAGCAAGAGCTTGGTGGCGCAAGCCACCGCCCCGTTCCAAAGGGGACGCTCATAACATCCATCCATCCATCCATCCGAGGCACCCTAAGCCCATAAGCCCATTAGAGTCACTAGAAGCCCATGTTCCTACAGCGCCATCTCGTGTTATCTACATGAAGCGCCTCAGCGGTGAGCGCTTCCTGAACACACTGCCCCTATCTAGTACACTGTACATATACCACGGCCGCTCAATCATTGAGCGGCCGTGCATATACCGTCATTCCCATGACTACAGTGTTTTAGCAGGGGGCAGTGCGCTCACTGTCGTATCCCTGCGCCGCTCCGCCGCGGCGCACTCAGCGTCGACTTCCTGCATGCCCGCCAGGGGCGCTGACGCATGTTTCACCTAGGGTGCCTCGATGCACGCCCGCACATCGAGGCACCCTAGTTTCACCTGAAAAACTTCTCTTGCCTCGTGTTGCGGTTGCGCTGGTGCGCTCGGTTGGTTCGGCGTTGTCGGCGCTCGACTGCAAATACCGCCGGCGTTGTATGCGTGGCAATATCTCTCTGTGCCTGTGCTGTGCTTGGTGCTTGGCTCAATGTGCAGTATGTGACTGGGCTGACTGGACTGGATTGTGACAGCGACTGGGCTGCGTGTCACAATCTCAAGCACTCTTGAGCTTCTTTCGTACCTTACAAATTTAGGTTATTCGTATTTTATGACATCCCGGCTTAGTCATGAGAATTTGTTTGGGAGTGTCAGACAAGCCTCGGGCTGTAACGATCATCCGACGCCCACCCAATTTCTCATTACGATGAACTGCATGTCTTTTTACAGTTTAGTGAAAACCGTGAGATATGGTAATGCGGATCCATGTGCGGTAGCTGCCTTGCTAAACACACAGCAGAGCAGCGCAAGTTGCTCTCCCAGCAACAACTTAATTGTGGGACCAGGTAGATGCTCTGATCATTGTTTCGGGGAATTTACCAGGCGCCTAAGTAGTGTTGTCTTTGGTCGATCACGACCAGCACATAGAGAGCAGCGACTCTCGGATATGTCGCACGAAAGTGCGTAATGAAAACCAACTGCCAGGATTGCATGAATGCGCTAACCGTGTCGTCCGAAGATGAGAATCCTGGGCTTACTGCGTTGACACTGCACAGGGATAGAGGCGGGCTTCTCTACCCACGTGGAACACTTTTTTCGTTTGTAAAAATGCTTGAAGACATGTTTACTGAATGCTTCAGCAAAAAAATGGCTGTGGCTTAGCTAAGGTTAAGCCCAGGATGCGAAGCATACTAGCCTTTATTTTAACGCGACAGCGTTAAGGAGCTCGTGTCGCAGAAAAGCCGGTGTCGTCGGCGTCGGCTCAGGCGTGCGGCGCTTGCTCAGGCGCACATTTCGTTGTCGCGCCGAACGCTGCGTTGCTCGACGCGCACCGCGTCCGATGCGGGGCGCGACGCCGCGAGCGACGGCGGGCGTTGGAGCGCCGGTTCTCCTCTGTCGTGACGTCACGGTGTCACGTGATTTCATGGTCACCGCCGCGCCTGAGGAGCTGGGTTGAGCCCTCGTAATATGCTTCGCATAAAAACAACTACATGCTGATAGCATCTTGGATGTGCTTAGTCTGGTGAAAGCAAAGTGCTCGCACAAAATTGGTTGCAGTCAGCGTTCAGCCGAACTCACCAAGAATGTAATAAGCTTTTATATTACAACGCGGCTCCATTTTTTTACAAAGGGCATTAACTCGGAAAAACACGAGAGAAGGAAAACAGTGCACAGGAAGATCGCGAAAACTTCCTGAGGCGAGTCTGCAGATGCATGTTTATATCGATTTGTAAACATCTCCACTTATAAACGTTCAGCCTTCTTGAGCCTGATTTTTCTGGTCCACATTCCTTCCTCGTTTCTTTGTAAATAAACATTGCATAAATGTACCTGAATTTTATATTTCATTTCTATATGCTGTGTCGTGTTAACAGTGCGAACGATGTCATGCATATAAATCATGAGCTTAACATTCGAAAAAGCGATTATCTAATGTTAAGTGTCGTGGAAAAAAATTTGCTTTGTAGCGTGCATTCCCGCTGCAGGCCAGCGATTACGAAAAAAAAGGCAATGCTAAAATTCTGTCCAATATGACTGCTGCATTAGCAAAGCCACATTGCACATTTTAATAGCAGGAAATAAAAGAGGATCGTCCGTTGCTTCGCGCCCTGTATATGCGTTAATAGCCAGGCGCGTTCATCCGCGCTTCCGGTACAAGACATCACCTACGCTCCGTAGATCAGCCACAGCGACGGTAATTCTTTTCTCTGTACACTGATAAGACGCACCAGAACAAGTATCGCGCATTGCACATCGTGAGTGTTGCATTTCTTTCGGGAACTGCAGCAATGCGCGGTACCCGTTCTACTCTGACATGGCAGCGAGTTTCAGGTGACGCTGCGAACCGCGCCACCTGTCGGCGGCGACACGAAGTGCATCAAGCGCCGCCACCATGTGAGCGCACTACCTCCTTCTAGAACACTGTACACGGAGCCTTTGGGGCTGTGCATAGAGTTTCTCACTATAAATGGGGCTGTGATGCGAGCGTTTTAGCTGTGATGCGAGCGTTTTATGCACGGCGGGCTTTTTTTATGCGAGCGGCGCTCGCAGCGCCCCTGTAGGTCGTTCTCGGGGCTAATAGCAGCTATCTTTTAAGCATGTTTCACGTCTTTTCTAAAACAAAAACAATATGATTTACAAGCATTCAAATTATCAACAAAAATAAGAGTAATAGTGAATAACATTATATAGTTTTATACAACTACGAAACAGCGCCAATGGCGCCAAGTTGTCATCGTCACTATTTTTTCTGCTTATCTTTGAATCCATAGATGTTTGAATCGACTTGTATCGTTCGTGTTTCGATTGAGAAAACCGTGGGATTTGCGAGTGGTGTCATGTTGTTTGTGTGTGTCGTCCAAGCTTCTTGCCGCAAACCTCCCCCGTCACCTTGGCAGCTTACGTGATACGTGAGGATTTTTGCGTTGGAAAACGGCTGCGACGAGCACTACGTACCCATGTCTGCCGTCGTCAAGGTAAGTGGGTTGTTTTGAGCTTGTTCGTTCAATGTATTCGCAGGTGGTAGCCCAGACAGCGCTCGTCTGTCGTCTCGCTTCTCCTGTGTTTTTCTGTGCTACGATTTGTCTATGTTTTACTGCCCACAACGGAACGCGGCCGCTGGAGAGAGACAACTTTATTGAAAGTCCTTGCTCCGGTTGGTGCAGGCAACTCCCTTGGTCGGCCGCTGGAGTCCAGTTATTATGTTGTCAATTGTTATTTTGTGCGAATTTCTGTACAAGAAGTTATATGGACTGTGCTCCAGGGCGCGGTTCTAGGGCAGCTTAAGGACATTACCGGTGCGTATGACAGCGTGGACAGATGGTGGGCAGATTGTTCTAGAAAAACTGGCCACCCTCTATACGCAATGCCTCATGACTTCGAGCGTACCGGAATCTTGGAAGAACGCTAACATAATCCTAATCCATAAGAAAGGGGACGCCAAAGACTTGAAAAATTATAGACCGATCAGCTTACTGTCCGTTGCCTACAAAGTATTCACTAAGGTAATCGCAAATAGAATCAAGAACACCTTAGACTTCTGTCAACCAAAGGCTACTCAACAATTGACCATATTCACACTATCAATGTGGTGATAGAGGAATGTGCGGAATATAACCAACCCTTATAGGCAGGTTGCGAACGTAGTTCCCGCGCCTACTAGGGCGCCCCTCGCGGCGGCGAGCGCGGAACCGGCAGTATACGACTGGCCCGCTTGCGTTCGGAAAGCCTGTCTGCGCACTGTTTCGCACGTAGCTGTTGCCTTTTCTGAGCAATGCCGAAGTGCCACCCGAGCTGTTTCGTAGTGGGCCCCAACAGCACGTACACCAACTGACGAGGAGCAAAGTTTTACAGGTTTCCAAGCCGACTGTATGAAGCAGAATGGCGTCAACACTGTATAGCGCTCGTCCGACGGCATAAGCTGTTTTGTGTTCCGACGTTATGCCAAGTGCGTTACCGCTGAATTCTTTGCTTTTACAGCAATGATGGCAGCAACGGGACACCTGCAGTGCGTACCAGAATATGCAGCAAACAAAGTAGTTTGTTTCCACACTGTACCGCAGTAAAACTGTGGAACTGTTTCCCAATCCTCTCCCATTCAAACAGCGCTAGAGCTTGCTGAGAGATTTGAGAAGTGGTTGCAGCTTGCTGAGTTGGCGTACACCCTTCTGCGTCCAGCATATCAACTAAGGGGCCGATGAGGTCACCAAAATTTTTGACGACGTGGTTTATAGGAACCTCCTTTGCACGCACTGAAAAATCGCAACATAAAAGTATCGCACTTTCAGTAACTTGGGCGAAAATATTTTCCCAGCGTAGCCTAACACAACTGGTAAGTCCCTCACCTTTATTTGTGTTTGGGGAGAGCAACGTTAGAATACGTCGGGTAGGCCTTATGAGTCATTCGTACGACCCACATTCTTGGAGGAGATGTTTTCAATTCGCATTTGCCGTCCTGTATGTACAGGGAAACTACCGCGGCGTCCTTGCACTTCCCTGCGATGCCAGCACGGCAATCGCAGCTCCCCATCCCCGCTAGGATTTGCCTGCTGTCGCCGACCTTCAAGAATCAATGTCACCTATAATTTCATGCGTCCACACCGTAGATAACGAAATAACTTACACTGAGCTTCACGCATCTCGCTGGTGCGTTATTTTTAGTTTGCGGAATACACCTAGCAGTCACTTCCGATCAGTGCGAGTTCAACACTTTCCTCATGTCGTAGACGTGCCCCACTTCAAATAGACGACTTCCTTTCTCTAAATTCTTTTCACGAGAAAAGCTGTCAAAATCTTGTAATTCCCGAAGCCCGGTTAAAGTTAATATCGGCACGCTGTTTCGCGCCATCGCTACCGTTTGACAGGGTGCCAAACAAGCAGCGCGAGCTGCTGACACCGTGAGTAATCCTACCGCATTCGTGCAACTATTCGTCAGATGGCGTTAGGAGTGGGAAAGACAGGGCGCCGCCTAGTTCTTGCAACGTGCCCATATGTAGCTTTCATTGATTACGAGAAAGCGTTTGATTCAGTTGAAACCTCAGCAGTCATGGAGGCATTACGGAATCGGGGTGTAGACGAGCCATATGTAAAAATACTGAAAGATATCTATAGCCGCTCCACAGCCACCGTAGTCCTCCACAAAGAAAGCAACGAAATCCCGATAAAGAAATGCGTCAGGCAGGGAGATATGATCTCTCCAATGCTATTCACAGCGTGGTTACAGGAGGTATTCATAGACCTGGATTGGGAAGAATTGGGGACAACAGTTAAATACTTTAGTAACTTGCGATTCGCTGATGATATTGCCTTGCTTAGTAACTCAGGGGACCAATTGCAATGCATGCTCACTGACCTGGAGAGTCAAAGCAGAAGGGTGGGTCTAAAAATTAATCTGCAGGAAAGTAAGGTAATGTTTAACAGTCTTAGAAGAGAGCAGCAGCTTACGATAGGTAGCGAGGCACTGGAAGTCATAAGGGAATACATCTACTTAGGACAGGTAGTGACCGCAGATCCGTGTCATGAGACTGAAATAAACGGAAGAATATGAATGGGCCTGGGTGCGTTTGGCAGGCATTCTCAGATCATAAACAGCAAGTTGCCATTATCCCTCAAGAGAAAAGTATATAATAGCTGTGTCTTACCAGTACTCACGTACAGGGTAGAAATCTGGAGGCTTACGAAAACGGCTGTACTTAAATTGAGGACGACGCAATGAGCTATGGAAAGAAGAATGATGGGTGTAACGTTAAGAGATAAGAAAAGAGCAGATTGGGTGAGGCAACAAACGCGAGTTAATGACATCTTAGTTGAAATCAAGAAAAAGAGATGGGCATGGGCAGGAGATGTAATGAGGAAGGAAGATAACCGATGGTCATTAAGGGTTACGGACTGGATTCCAGGGGAAGGGAAGCATAGAAGGGGATGGCAGAAAGTTAGGTGGGAGGATGAGATTAAGAAGTTTGCAGGGACAAAATGGCCACAATTAGTACATCACCGAGGTAGTTGGACAAGTATGGGAGAGGCCTTTGCCCTGCAGTGGCCGTAACCAGGCTGATGATGATGACAACAAGGACCGCAACATTTTGTGGGGCGTTCTGGAGCGGGAAGGCTTAGGTGACGATTGTATACAGCCTTTGAGAGCAATTTACCTTGACAATACCATTTGCGTTGAATTGGAATGGAGGAGGAGTGAGGAGAAAGTTAATATCAACAAGGTACTGAGACAGTGGTACCCTTCATCCCCACTGCTGTTTATAATGTACATACATGCTAAGCATGGAAAGGGTACTAGAAGGAATGAAGGTTGGGTTTAATCTCTCATACAAACAGGCGGGTACAATATTATAGCAGCACATTCCGTGTTTGTTTTATACGGACGACATTGTGTTGCTTGCTAACAGGCAAAGTGATATGCAACATCTGGCTGATATGTGTGGACAGAAAGGTGAAAATATAGGATTGAAATTTAGCCTGAAAAAAATCTGGTTTTATGGTATTCCATAAAAACAGTGAACAGACAGTGTCATTACAGGGCCAGGAAATACCACAGGTACAATAATTCAAATCCCTTGGTGTCTGGATAAACGAGGGCAATATATATATATATATATATATATATATATATATATATATATATATATATATATATATATATATATATATATATATATATATATATATATATATATATGGAAATACAGGACAAAACAATGACAGCAAGGGGGAAGAGAAATGTGGCCATAATGAAACTCAAAGTGCTGTACCCCACAGCACTTTGGTACGATAGGCACGAGATGCTCCAGGGTATGTGGAAAGGTATAATGGTTAGGGACTTGCATTTCTATTTACGCCTAAGCCCAGTGCCCGACTGCTATGCCGCTCGCATGTACCATGTTTCTAGGTCTTCTTTCACCAAAGCACTGCGGCACACGCCGCAGATCCTTCTAGGTATTTGGGTTTACGTCCCTTGCTGTGCCTGGGTGGGCAGTCTGGTGAGCCCAGCCCACATTTGCAGAGTTTAGGTGGTGTAGGTAAGTTTTAATTTTAAATGCGTAAGCATTTGTGTGCTTAACCAAGGAGAAAACCGTCCCTACTACCTTGCTGTAAAAAGTCGACTGCAGCAGTGAACGAATTTGCCTTTGCGCAACCTCCTGCCTCAACACCAACGAAGTGGCGAGAACACAGCACTGACGGTGCTCTCAGCACACGCCTCACTCTGCCACTTTCGCAAATTGCTTTCAAGTTATGAGTGTGCGTGTCCCTTGAGCACTAAGTGAGCGGCGAGAACATAGCGCGTGAAGCTATGAGCAATCGGCTATGAGTAGTCTCTTTATAGGTATCGCAGATTGCTTTCAAGGTGTGGCCCACGTGGCAGTGCCATATGAAACCGCCACCTGAGTACGTTTACGGTTCATAATGGTTCAACGTGGATTGATAAGGCGCTAAAGAGCGATAATGGCTTATAATGATCGGAACATTATCAGCGCACCTGGTGCCTCCACCTGCAGTACTTTGTGTCATCAGTGCTCCTTGCGCCGCTGTGAGCAGTAGTTAGTCGCCACTGCGCTGTTGTTAGCACTGGCCTAATCAAGTTACATAAAATTGGTAATGACACCGGTCTGTGTGGAGATGAGCAAGTGGCACAATGCTTATGCTTACTTAGACGACTCCCAGAGGACTTTTCGCAGGACTTTTTTTTTTGTTTTTGGATGTTGTGTGATAGTTGGTTTAATATGTGTTGTGTGTGGTGTCTCCTCCTCGCTATTGTTTCGGCTGGAAGAGAAATAGTGATGTAAGGAAGGAAAGGACGCTTGATTGCAGCGATGGTGTGGCTCATGTTGCAAGAAGCCCTCCAGGCCCTACAATTATTCCAGCTTTTATAGATCGAAGCAGCTCGCACACTGCGACCAGCTTCTTATGGTATCCCTTTATCCCCTTATCCAGACTAAAAAATTTCATCCAGTGTTACTTCAGCTTCCACACGCAACTTTTATTTCGAAATAGCCTAGGTGGCATGTTTTGAAAAACCTATTTTCTCTTAGCAACAGATGGCTGAGTGGATTCTGCACCCAGGCATATGTCCCACCATGTAAATAGAATTTAGGGCACTTGCTGCGGTGCTTCGGGGAAAAAAGTACCTAGAAACATGGTCCACATGAGCAGCGCATGGAGGTGCAGCGATTGAGCACTGGGCTTGGACGAAAATAAAAACATGCTTCTAGGACTTACATTTGGAAATGCGGTTGTTTGCGTAAAGTCAGCGGTACAATTGGGACTCGATGGCAACCAAAGGTCAGTGGGACGCCTCACATTGGGAATTCACGGGAAAAACTACAAATGAAGCTGTGCAGTGTGATATGGGCTGGACAAATTTTGAAGTGAGGGAAGCTCAGAGTGAAATTTATTACGAAGAACAACTGAGGGAATATGGAAGAAAGTAAATGGACTGCAAGAGTGTTCATATATTTGTACAGGAAAAAATTGTCTCAGCCTCTCTGACTTTGCGTATGACGTTTTGTTGCCATGTTGCTTACTATACCAGTCACATACTTGCTTGTAAGCTTCCTAGTTCTTTTCCTTCACTGTGAATCAAACTCCTAGGTGGTGGCAATGGAAACAAAAGCTGCCATGAGTAAGTACCTAATAGGAAAAAACATAATCAGGAAACAACAATTTATAACTTAAAGGGAAGCTCCTTACTTTTCGAAGCAAGATCAGGATTTCTTAGAATGCCTGATTATAAAACGAAGTACACCAAGGAAGAAGAAGTGTGTGCTTGCGGTGGTAAAGCTAGAGATACAGTGGAACATGTTTTATTAGAATGTGAAGCTATCTACCCAGCTGTCTGTTTAAGCTCTTCTGGCTTCCTTGGAGCCCTTTGGTTCAGGGGTAATAGGGAGAAAGTAAACATGTCCGCAGTAGAGATTAGCGAAGGGCGATTGGAGGTTTGGTGGCAGAAAAGCAGGGAGACCAAGAAAAACGGAAGCGTACAAATACAAAATTCCCAATAGTAGTTTGAAAGGTTTGATGCTGGGAATTATTTGTGTGTGAGTGTTTTTAAATATAGGTAGGGCCTTAGGCAAAATAAAAACAAAAGCTTGGTGGTGCAACCCACTACTCTATTTCAAAAGGGGTGCTCATAGCAGCCATCCATCCATCAATCCAAAAAGTGGGGGAGGGGGGGGGGTGCATGTACTTAGATGGTTCTAGGCTTAGACAGCTCCCCCTGCATCCGCCATTTACTTGTAAAGCACTTTGAGAAGTTGAAGTATTGACATGCCGGTACTGTTTGGAAAGTCTGCGCAGTTTTACCAACAAATAAATGCCATTGTCAAATGCTGCTGCAGCCATGCGCATGATACCATGGATCACGCAATTTATTCCAGTATTTCACACGACCACCACCTAGATTTTAATTTAATTACATTTTAGTTAGTTACTGTTAGTAATAAATTGCCAATTTTCTGTGCAATAAAGTATAGATTAATGCTTGTGATTGTGTAGAAATTAGAAGTATGCTGCCAGGGGACGGATGGCAGTCATTTTCTGCCTCGTCGTGCATGCACCCAAGGCCTATAAATGCTCTCAGGTCGTAGTCATCCTTAAAATAGCAAATGTTTGATATCAGTTCTTATGCTTTCAGTGTACTTGCCACCCATTCACTGGCACCCTGAAACTTACTGGTGTGTTTCAGCGATTATGCTGCTGGCTTTATAGGCCATTCATGTTGGCACAAGCAAATATAGGTGTGGCCATCTAGGGTGCTGTAAAGTACTTGTGAGCATGTAATAGACAGAGAATATACATTCTGATTGTGTTCACTTTGGAGATGTGCCACATCATCCACCTTACTGAACGTATAATGGTTTCCAGCAAGTATGGACGCGAGCACAAGTAAGTAGAAACGGACAGGGCAACGCTGGATTACATCTTACTGCCCTTACTTACTTAACAGTAAGTCCTTACAGACTTACTCTTCGTTTCTACTTACTTATGTTGGCGTCCATACTTGCTGGAAACCATTATACGTTCACCATGCACCAACTGGCCCAGCAAACTACTCTACTAAATCCACCTTACTATTTTTTCTCGCTGCAGCTCCCAAGTATCGATGACTTTGTAGTGCTCAAGCCAATCAGCCGAGGTGCCTTCGGGTGAGTTAGCAGTTGCAGGTGGTGTGTCAGCATCGAACATTTTCCCCATACTTGCACAATTGTGGGTTCTAGGCTGTACAGGAGAGGACAAAGACGTTGGCGACAAGATGGCATGAATGAATAAACCTTTTTATTTATTCTACTGACAGGAGGCAGTTACTTGCCTACATTATTCCTGTACCTTGTACTGTGAAACGGGCTGCTCATAATGATGCAAAATGATCATGATTGTATTGCGCTAAGTGTTGAACTGATGGAAAAACTAATGAAAGAACATAAAGAAGCACAATGCAGACGTACATTTCCTTATTTTCTTCCATTAGTTCTTCCATTAGTGTAACACTAAGCGCAATGCAATCATGGACGAATCAAGACGAATTTTTCTTCAACTGCCAAGCTTTTCTTTCGAGGAGCCCACATGGGTTTCCTTTGTACCAATTGCTACAAACAGGTGGATGTCTAACTTTCCCTTTATTAATTACCTGTCTCCACCTTGCAGGTTTCCGCAGAACTATTTCATCAACATCTTTTTTGGGATGCAACGGTGGCGTAGGGGTAGAGCATCCGCCTCGCGTGCAAGAGGACCGTGGTTCGAATCCCGGTGCTGCACAATTTTCCACCAGATTAAAAAAAGAAAAATCCACGTGTTGATAAAATTGCATAAACAGGCCTGGAGTGGGGCCTGATCCCGGTGACCAGAACCAGTAACGCACTTCCTCAGCAGAGCAGGATTGGCCACAACCTCTCTTATGAAAACAACAATCAAACCCCGGCCCTCAGTCCCCAGCAGCTGCGAAGCAACTGACCACGGCGGCGGTCAGACCTGTGACGCAGCAGAGGGTGCTAAGAATACCTGGGTCCGAACAGGCCGCCATTGGAATCAGAACCTGGCAATGTTTAATGCTAGAACGTTATCTAGTGAAGCAACTCTAGCAGTGCTATTGGAGGAATTAGAGGGCAGTAAATGGGGTATAATAAAGCTCAGTGAAGTTAGGAGGACAAAAGAAGCATATACAGTGCTAAAAAGCGGGCACGTTCTGTGCTACCGGGGCTTAGCGGACAGACGAGAACTAAAAGTCGGATTCCTGGTTAATAAAGATAAATAGCTGGTAACATACAGGAATTCTATAGCATTAACGAGAGGGTGGCAGGTCTTGTTGCGAAACTTAAGAGGTACAAATTGAAGGTTGTAGAGGTCTACGCCCCTACATCCAGTCATGATGACCAGGAAGTTGAAAGCTCTTATGAAGACGTGGAATACGCGATAGCTAAAGTAAAAACAAAATACACTATACTGACGGGAGACTTCAATGCCAGGGTAGGCAGGAAGCAGGCTGGAGACGAGGCAGTGGGGCAATATGGCATAGGCTCTAGAAATAGCAGGGAAGAGTTATTAGTAGAGTTTGCAGAACAGAATAATATACGGATAATGAATACCTTCTTCCGCAAGCGGGATAACCGAAAGTGGACGTGGAGGAGTCTGAATGGCGAGACTAGAAATTAAATAGACTTTATACTCTGAGCTAACCCTGGCATCATACAAGATGTGGATGTGCTCTGCAAGGTGCGCTGCAGTGACCATAGGATGGCAAGAACACGAATCAGCCTAGACTTGAGGAGGAAACGGAAGAAACTGGTACATCAGAAGCCGATCAATGAGTTAGCGGTAAGAGGGAAAAAAAGAAGAATTCCGGATCAAGCTACAGAACAGGTATTCGGAAGAGGACTCTAGTGTGGAAGATATGAAAACAATCTTACGGGCATCATCCAATAGAAGATGGTGGTCACTCCGTTAGACAGGATGCCAGTAAGCTGTCGCAGGAGACGAAAGATCTGATCAAGAAACGCCAATGTATGAAAGCCTCTAACCCTACAGCTAGAATAGAACTGGCAGAACATTACACGTTAATCAAGAAGCGTAAGACAGCTGACATAAGGAAGTATAATATGGATAAATTTGAACATGCTCTCAGGAATGGAGGAAGCCTAAAAACAGTGAAGAAGAAATTAGGAATAAGCAAGAATTAGATGTATGCGTTAAGAGACAAAGCCAGCAATATCGTTACTAATATGGATGAGATAGTTCAAGTGGCTGAAGAGTTCTATAGAGATTTATATGGTACCAGTGGGACCCACGACCGTAATGGAAGAGAGAATAGTCTAGAGGAATTTGAAATCCCACAAGTAATGCCGGAAGAAGTAAAGAAAGCCTTTGGAGCTATGCAAAGGGGGAAGGCAGCTGGGGAGGATCATGTTACAGCAGATTTGTTGAAGGATGGTGGGCAGATTGTTCTAGAAAAACTGGCGACCCTGTATACGCAATGCCTCATGACTTCGAGCGTACCGAAATCTTGGAAGAACGCTAACATAATCCTAATCCATAAGAAAGGGGACGCCAAAGACTTGAAAAATTATAGACTGATCAGCTTACTGTCCATTGCCTACAAAGTATTTACTAAGGTAATCCCAAATAGAATCAGGAACACCTTAGACTTCTGTCAACCAAAGGACCAGGCAGGATTTTGTAAAGGCTACTCAACAATAGACCATATTCACACTATGAATCAGGTGATAGAAAAATGTTGGGAATATAACCAACCCTTATATATATTTTTCATTGGTTACGAGAAAGCGTTTGATTCAGGCGAAACCTCAGCAGTCACGGAGGCATTACGGAATCGGGGTGTAGACGAGCCGTATGTAAAAATACTGAAAGATATCTATAGCGGCTCCACAGCCACCGTAGTCCTCCATAAAGAAAGCAACAAAATCCCGATAAAGAAAGGCGCCAGGCAGGGAGATAGGATCTCTCCAATGCTATTCACAGCGTGTTTACAGGAGGTATTCAGAGACTTGGATTGGGAAGAATTGGGGATAAGAGTTAATGGAGAATACCTTAGTAACTTGCGATTCGCTGATGATATTGCCTTGCTTAGTAACTCAGGGGACCAACTGCAATGCATGCTCACTGACCTAGAGGGGCAAAGCAGAAGGGTGGGTCTAAAGTTAACCTGCAAACTAAAGTAATGTTTAACAGTCTCGGAAGAGAACAGCAGTTTATGATAGGTAGCGAGGCACTGGAAGTGGTAAGGGAATGCATCTACTTAGGACAAATAGTGACCGCGGATCCGGATCATGAGACGGAAATAATCAGAAGAATAAGAATGGGCTGGTGTGCATTTGGCAGGCATTCTCAGATCATGAACAGCAGGTTGCCATTATCCCTCAAGAGAAAAGTGTATAACAGCTGTCTCTTACCAATACTCACCTACGGGGCAGAAACCTGGAGCCTTACGAAAAAGGTTCTTCTTAAATTGAGGACGACGCAACGAGCTATGGAAAGAAGAATGATGGGTGCAATGTTAAGGGATAAGAAAAAAGCAGATTGGGTGAGGGAACAAATGCCAGTAAATGACGGTGTAGTTGAAATCAAGAAAAAGAAATGGGCATTGGCAGGACATGTAAGGAGGAGGGAAGATAACCGATGGTCATTAAGGGTTACTGATTGGATTCCAAGGGAAGGGAAGCGTAGCAGGGGGCGGCAGAAAGTTAGGTGGGTGGATGAGATTAAGAAGTTCACAGGGACAACATGGCCACATTTAGTACATGACCGGTGTAGTTGGAGAAGTATGGGAGAGGCCTTTGCCCTGCAGTGTGCGTAATCAGGCTGCTGCTGATGATGATGGTGATGATGATTTTATCAAACCCTTGCCTTTGCTTCAAATTGTTGACAAATTCGACTTTGTCCTGCCATCTGCTAGCCGCCTGGTTAGCTCAGATGCTAGAGTGGCTGCCCTGGAAAGGTGATGGTCCCGGGTTCGAGTCCCGGACCTGGATGAATTTTTCTTCAACTGCCAGGCTTTTCTTTCGAAGAACCCGTATGGGTTTCCTTTGTAGCAATTGCTATGAACGGGTGCAAGTCTTAAGATTTCCTTTATTAATACAATCATGAACATCCACCAACTAGCCCCGTTCATTACTCAACAAAGTTATCTGTAAATTGACTATCAGATAATGTAGAAGAGGCTATCGATAGTATAGGTATTGATAGCACCATTGATGGTACAGTTAAACCTCAATGTAACAGTCAGTAAAATAGGAACTTTAGTTCATTATATTGAAATTCGACCTTTCATGCAAATAAGTGCAGTCGCCAACTGATATTTCTCACATGAAAGGGGCTTTAAAATTTTCAAAATTATTGGGCAATTGTAAAAAAGTGAATTTCAATGATAAAAGATACTGTTTGTTGAATCTGAGACTTGGCTGCTAAAGATACGGTTTCATGCCATTTCAACAATATTTTCACATCAGCGGCACAAAGCAAAGCTTGTGAAACTTTTACGTCCACTCCGCTGTTGTATCTTATAGTGTCACCCACAGTAGAACGACGCTATCGTGAAGAGCGCAGGCAAAGGGGCGCAAACACTTCTGCCTCTTGCCTCAGCGCATCTCTGAAACTCCAGGTTATGCTACTGCTGCAGTAAACACACAGGAAAATAGCACACATGAAGCCACAGCAATCTTGGATCGCCCAACCTGAACATCCACCATAGATTACCTGCAAGATATGGCACATGCTATGTGCTCAGCTGCGCTGACAGCCATGTGCAGCTACAGCAAGGATCAAAGAGGAAACACGTGCTCACCTGCGCCCGTCACATCCCTAGTGCATGCTTGATCATGTACGTCTGCATGCCAGGCTGCTGCTTGCAAGCAGCTCTTGTGCAAGCCGTTCAAGGTCACCTTGCGAAAGTTGAGTGAGAGGTTTTGTGAGCAGTAACAATCCGGACAAGTAAGGTTCAAGCATGGGACTTTGGCACATGTGCATTGGTCAAGGCATGAATGTATTTCTTGTGAATAGTGTATTTATTGACTGCCAACAGATTGTACAGTAAGATGTGAGGGAATAAAGGTGCTCTAGTTGCTTGTCTAGTTGAGCTATCCATTGTGCTTGTAGAAAAATTGAACTTGAGCCATGCTTAAAAGGCATTCTAGGGGATGATTGTCCCATGGTAAGGTGTATGTGTAGCAGGCAGCACGGCGTTTTTAGGGGGATATGAATACGTCTTGTAGTGATAACAAGCCTTATTGGCAACCATAGGCAAATTGTAATAGCTTATTCAATTTTAAGGTGCTGTTGAATTAAACAAAAATCTTAAGCAGAAATTGTGGCATAGCCACGTATAATTGCATGACTAAATCAGTGACATCAGTTTGTTTACAGAAAAAAATACTTTATTTAACGTCCATGTCAACATTATCATAGCAATGCACTCCTTGACACATCTGTTAACATACTAAGGACCAGAGCTACTTTAAAATGCTCTAAGGGCCATGTCTTTGAACACACAGCACACATAAATGCTGTATTATAAATTCTGTATGAAATTATTGCTTGTTAAAATTTGATACAGCCAAATTAGAATCGAAAGACAGCAAACTGAATATGAATTGAATTAGTAAAGGCAAGGGGCAGAAGACAAGCACTCAAGATGAAACGCCATTGACAGGACCGGCGACAAGGTTTCATCTTGAGTCCTCGTCTTCTGTGCCTTGCTTTTACTAATTCAAGCATGAACCAACTAGCCCAAGCAAGAGTTTTACTTGAGCAAACTGAATATGTTACCAGGTGAGGGGATGCTCAACTCTCACCCTCCCCCGTGACGTTTTCCCCGCATGGCTCTCGCATCTATTGTTAGCAGGCTTCTCTACATACGTAAGCGCCGGCGGTGGTTGGCGTAGTTGCAGCATATTGCAAGAGATGGTGCAAGTGTTGTGCTGCTAGCACTACCTAATGGAAGGGTTACTAAGGCGTGAAAGGGAGTTCCTCTTCAGCGAGGGGTCGGCAAGCGGTGTGGACATTTTGCGTGCCATTTGTGGGACCATCCCGCAAAAAGCTTAGGAGCAGGACACCGGAATGGATGAACATGATCGTTCGAATGTGCCACCATTTGCATGATCGTACACGCAAATGATTAGGCATTGGTGGGCAGCATGGGCCTTGCTTAGTAACTCAGGGGACCAATTGCAATGCATGCTCACTGACCTGGAGAGGCAAAGCAGAAGAGTGGGTCTAAAAATTAATCTGCAGAAAACTAAAGTAATGCTTAGCAGTCTCGGAAGAGAACAGCAATTTACAATAGGCAGCGAGGCACTGGAAGTCGTAAGGGAATACATCTACTTAGGGCAGGTAGTGACGGTGGATCCGGATCATGAGACGGAAATAATCGGAAGAATAAGAATGGGCTGGGTTGCGTTTGGCAGGCATTCTCAGATCATGAACAGCAAGTTGCCATTATCCCTCAAGAGAAAAGTATATAATAGCTGTGTCTTACCAGTACTCACCTACGGGGCAGAAACCTGGAGGCGAAAAGGGTTCTACTCAAATTGA
Organism: Dermacentor albipictus; assembly: GCF_038994185.2. Classification (NCBI taxonomy): domain Eukaryota; kingdom Metazoa; phylum Arthropoda; class Arachnida; order Ixodida; family Ixodidae; genus Dermacentor; species Dermacentor albipictus. The sequence continues at coordinate 517,572,710 of NC_091821.1, forward strand.
GGACGACGCAACGAGCTATGGAAAGAAGAATGATAGGTGTAACATTAAGAAAAGAGCAGATTGGGTCAGGGAACAAACGCGAGTTAATGACATCTTAGTTGAAATCAAGAAAAATAAATAGGCATGGGCAGGACATGTAATGAGGAGAGAAGATAACCGATGCTCATTAAGGGTTACGGAATGGATTCCAAGGGAAGGGAAGCGTAGCAGAGGGCGGCAGAAAGTTAGGTGGGTGGATGAGATTAAGAAGTTTGCAGGCACGGCATGGCCACAATTAGTACATGACCAGGGTTGTTGGAGAAGTATGGGAGAGGCCTTTGCCCTGCAGTGGGCGTAACCAGGCTGATGATGATGATGATGATAAGGGCAAACACATTCGCTTGCTGTCCGTTCGCAATGAGTCTGATGTCCTTGATTTGTTGCATGCTCATTGGCATTTTCTATGGGTAGTCATTTGGCCTGCAGTATGAAAAATTTGGTCATGTATGGAAAATGCAATAAGTTCTCTTGTGATTGTTGTCGTTACTTTGTCCTAAGAGCATGTGTGAGACCCCACACAAGGGAAGGTGGTTTTAATGTTGCAAAAATCAGTGTCCTATCAGAGCACATGAATGCATCTCTTCGGTGATTTCAAGAATGTGACTTTTTTATTCTCTGAGAATGTGCAAAAGCTTAGTGATGCTTGCAGAATGTTTAATCATGTGCCATTGTGTCCAAGAACTGAAGATTGCTCGTACAGTTTGCACAGCTACCTGTATTGACCTCTTCCTTTGCTGGGTCAATTATTTTTCTGGCTATGAATATTGCCTAATTGAACTGAGTGGCTGCTTAGTACAGACTACATCTGAGAAAGTGCCATTTTCTGTGCCACTTGCTGCCTACTTGGCATTCGATTGGTGATACCGAAAGGGACACTAAAGAAAAGTACTGAGTTAGATTGACAAAGTATTCATCTCAGAGTCTATCGTCATTTTCTGTGCACCAATATATCACTTTGTTGCGTGCCGAAAGTCCTGCTGCTGCTCAGTCTAAATCTGCTAGGGTTCAGGATGCGGCCACTTGAGCCTCTGCAGCCCCAGCGGTATTAGATCTTGCCGTTGAGTGCAGTAGTTGGCCGACCTTGAGGCAGATTTTAAGAACTGAAGGTTTATTTACATTATTTACAGTAATAACACAACGTAATGAACAGTCATACAGTCATCGACAGCCGGCAGCAAATCGGACGCTGCCGCCCATGGCAAGAAGGACAAAAAAAAACTCTTCTCCCTGTCTTTTGCTTTTAACCCCTTCTGTCTCTCGGGGTCACGTCATTTTTGGCCAGTCATTGAGCCAGCTCAGGTGTCGTCATTTTTCTCCAACGGCAGGCGCCCATGCAAATGCCGTCACATTTGGCCAATGAGGACCTGCAAGGGCTCCATTGTTCGAGGGTTGACTTGCTTCCGGCATCGCCTCCTCGCCTGGAAGCGCTCAGCTGGAGGAGACTGGTTGTTCTCGAACCACCTTCCAGAGCCGCAAAATAGCTTTGCTCGGGACTAAGATCAAGTACCTGGAACTGTGCCAGCATCCCGTTGCACTTTCGGGAAGAGTCAAGCAAGGGGGAGACAATAGACAATAGCGGCGCATGAGGTGGGGGTTGCCAACCTGTCTGATGGGTCCGTTAACATGGTGGACGGGCCCCGGCACACAATAATTGGAATGTGACGGCGATTGGATGTGGTCGGGGAACTTCAGTGATGCGAGGAAAAGGGTCTGAATCTAACAGCTCCTCCACATCTCGGAAGTTCGGAATGGCCGGTGGACTCAATTCGCTGGCCATGAGGAACGCTGACGGAACATGTAGTGTACTGCTGACAAGCCTCATGTGACGAATTTCTGGATCCCGGGCCCTTGAGAACGTACGTAAAACAACAAATCAGCATAGCGCAGCACCATGTGCATGCGCAGGCTCTTCATCCTTGACTCGCCAGGCTATTAGTATGTCAAAATCAACCCTGCTTTCTTTTTCTTCCAAATTTTTTTAAAGCAGTTCCAACCACATTTATAAACAGCTTTCCATATGTCCCCAAATGCCGATAAGGCCAGAGTGGCGTTGTCGTTGCAAAAGAAATGGGAGAAACGTAAACAATTAACGAAAAAAATTTTTATAACTATACACAAGTAAAGTTTTGAAACTACAAGTATGCCTTTCAGCCCATAATAACACTTCCTACATCGTTAGAAAAAGGCAGGAAGGTAATAAGTCGGTTTACCGAAACAATGGCTCAAACCATCCGCGTTCCATTTAACTTGCCCCTTTTGTAACGGACGGTGAAGTTCTATTCCTGGAGAATAAGACTCCATCTGAGCAAGTGTCCGTTCTTAGGGGACATGTGTCTGAACCAGGTCAGAGAACAGTGGTCGGTCTCGAAAGTGAATTTCACCCCGTACAGATAACAAGATAATTTCTGGACCGCCCAAACTAAGCAGGCGCATTCTTTTTCGGAAGCACTGTACGCCTCCTCTCTGCACGTAAATTTTCGGCTAGCATACAGTGCTGTATGCTCCTCCACGTCTTCGCTCACCTGGTTGAGGATGACTCCCAGTCCTCACTCACTAGCGTCGGGCTGCACGATAAATTCCTTAGAATAATCGAGGGTCTGAAGTACTGGTCCTTAGCTCAGAACCTTTCAGGGGCTGAAATGTGCTTTCTTTGGCCTCATTCCATTGAACTTTTTCGGGATCTGCCTTTTGGAGGGTGTCTGTAAGGGGGCTTGCTACCTGTGAGAAATTTGGAATGTACCACTGGTAATATCCCACGAGTCCTAGAAAGGCTCTGACATCCATCTTAGTTCGCGGTTCAGGAAAGTTATTGATAGGCCCTATCTTTAGTTCGGAGGGCTGCTGCGTTCTTTGTTGTAAGACATGCCCTAGGACATGCCCTAGGTAGGTAACTTGCGAACACCCGAAGTTGCGCTTTTTGGCCTTTACTGTGAGACCCGCGTCTCGTAGACGTGCCAGCACGTTCCTTAATTGCTCCATGTGATCGTTCCAACTGCTAGAAAAGATGGCCGCATCATCTAAAAAGGGGATCGTGTAATCTTGTAGGTCTTTCAAAACAATATCCATCAGCTTGGAAAAGCTAAACAGTGCGTTCTTAAGCCCGAAACCTAACATTAGTGGTCGAAATAAGCCAAGCGGGGAAGTGGATGCTGCGTAGCAACTTGAGCTTTCTGACATGGGCACCAGCCAGTATTCCCTAATTAAGTAGATTGTTGAAATGTGCTGGGCTCCGCCCACCCGTTCAACTCATTCTTCTATGTTAGGTATAGGGTAAAGTTGGTCCCTCGTAATCGCATTCAGTTTCCTATAGTCCACACATGGACGTGACTCTTTCCCGCACGCCTCTACGAGAACCATCGGGGAAGTGTAGTCACTGTCTGCTGGCTCAATGATTCCCAACTCAAGCATTCGTTTGATCTCTACTTCCGTTATTTCTCATTGACAAGGTGAGACACGGTACAGTTTGGATTGGATAGGCTCGTCTGATGTCAACTCCATCTCATGAGTAATAAGCAGGGCCGACTGCTGAAGCATTGGCGAAATACCTCAGAGTTTCCGGAGGTCGCTTACTTGATCGGCCTCGAGAGCCAGTCAGTTTATAGAAGAATTCAGGTTGTCCTCTATGGAGCGTTCCGCATCTGTCACTGCTGTTAAAACTGGAAGTTCGGCCGCTACTTCTTCAGACGTGTTTACCACCATGTTCACAACGTCTTCTTTTCCACAATAAGGTTTCTTTAAATTGCAGTGGTAAATGATTCCTTTATTCCTTTTGCCGGGAACTTCTAGGGTGTAAGTGCCTCATAATCAGAAAGTGGTTTTGGCACGTAAAACCCCAAATATTATTATTATTCTAGGGTGTAATTAGTCTCCGATATCTTCTGGGTAACCTTTACGGGTCCGTCCCACTATACCTCTAGTTTGTTTTTTCGTGAAGGCCTTAGGATCATTACCCTGTCGCCTACCTTAATTGTTCGCCTACGTACATTTCTGTCATAGTATGCCTTCGTTCGGCCGCTACTTTTTCAGACGTGTTTACCACCATGTTCACAACGTCTTCTTTTCCACAATAAGGTTTCTTTAAATTGCAGTGGTAAATGATTCCTTTATTCCTTTTGCCGGGAACTTCTAAGGTGTAATTAGTCTCCGATATCTTCTGGGTAACCTTTACGGGTTCGTCCCACTATACCTCTAGTTTGTTTTTTCGTGAAGGCCTTAGGATCATTACCCTGTCGCCTACCTTAATTGTTCGCCTACGTACATTTCTGTCATAGTATGCCTTCGCGATTTCCTGGGCCTCTTTGAGGTTTTTTTCAACCAGTTCTCGCAAGACACTTAAGCGATCCAGCAATTTTAAAACGTAACCCACCACCGGTGGGATTTCACCTGTTCCTTCCCACATTTCTCTTAACATTCTGGGGGGGGGAGCGGATCATCCGACCTTACACCAGCTGGGAAGGAGTGAACCCCATTGGCTTATGTGGGACTGTTCTCAATGCGAACAGGGTTGCGGGTAAACAGTCCTCTCAGTCTGCTTTGTGTTCATGGCACAATGCACGTAACATTCCCTTAAGCACCGAGTGAATTTTTTCAACGCTGTTTGATTGTGGATGGTACACGGAGCCATGTATCAGTCGCACACCACACCTTTCTAGGAACGTCGTGGTGAAAACACTTGTAAATATTGTCCCCTGGTCAGCCTGAATCTCTGCAGGAAAACTGATTTGCACAAACGCGGACAACAGAGCATCGACTATCTCGGTGGAGCTCAGTTCCTTCAAAGGAATCGCTTCAGGAAACTTTGTCGCGGGACAGAGCATGGTCAAAAGGTACTTGCACCCTGATCAGCTCGGCGGCAAAGGCCCGACTGTGTCGATCACTAGCCGACGGAATGGCTCCGTGATTAAGGGAACCAACTTTAAAGGGAAGCTGAAGAGTCTGTTGAATTCAATAAGACGCTCATATACGGATGCGGGAACCTTATAAACCATGTAGGTAAAATTTTTTTTTTTAATTAGAGAGAGAGAGAGAGTAAACGTTTATTGGAATAGAGACTGTTTGGCTATGGTGGGTGGAGCCCCTCCTCCAGGGCCCCACTGGTTACAGCGGCTCGCCGGGCCTGGTCAAGGGTCGCCAGTTGGCTTCCCAATTCCACTTCCGCGAGTCGCGCCTCCCACGACCAGTTATGGAGAGTGTTGTCTAGCAGCGGCGAGGTGGCAGCCGCCGGACGTGACGCGCACTGGAATGTTATGTGTTCCAATGTCGGTGTTCTTTCGCACCACGGGCATGTGTTGCTGTATTTGTCTGGGTACATTTTGTGTAGCCTGTATAAATGTGGGAAAGTGTTTGTTTGCAGGCGGCGCCAGTCCCGTGCTTGCCTCCTGTCTAGGTCTAGGTGAGGAAGGGCTTTGGTTCGCCTACTTAGCCGTTGTAACTCAAGGATTTCTCTTGGCGCACCGGGTGTCGAGGTGTTCTCCCGGGCGGTGTGGCCCGCGGCTCGGCCTGTCATGCCTCGAGCCAAGCGGTCCGCCCGTTCGTTCCCCGCTATCCCTGTGTGCGCCGGGCACCAGGTCACGCAATGATCCATGGTGAGGTTCGTTCCTAGGATGCGGAAGACGCAGCCCGGCAAAGCCCCCCCAAGGAAGAGGCGGCAGGCGTCCTGCGAGTCTGTCAGCACGTAGGCCGATTGGCCCTTAGCTTCCGCGGCACGTATAGCAAGGGCTATGGCCACAGCTTCGGCCGTTGCAACCGATTTCGTGTGTATAGATGCTGCTACGGTTGTTCGTCCTTGGCTAGTCACGACTGCTGCAAATGTATTGAGGGTGCCTGTATTCTTGTGATACGAACTCGCGTCTGTAAAGTAAGTATCCGGGTCGCTTCGCCGCCTTAGTAAGGTGGCTGCCGGCGCGCGTCTCCGTGCCGCATGATGGACTGGGTGCATGTGACGGGGGATCGGCGCCACGTGGATCCGCTCTCGGATTTCAGATGGCAGTAGGATTGTTTCATCGCCACAATATTGTGGTGTCAGTGGATAGTTAAGTCTTTGTAAAACCGAGACTGCGGCTACGCTATGCGAAATTCGCAACCGGAGACTGCGCGCCGCGTGTAATTCTACTCGGAAAGCTCGTACGTGTGAAGACGTGATACGTAGACGCGTTCGCTTGGTCCTATTTAAGTTCAAGCATTGTAGGATTCATGTCTAGCCGGCGCACCCCAGGACGCTACGCTCCCCCCTTCTCTCGTGCACAGCGAGAAACCAACCGTCTCACGTAGCCGGCGGAATTCGCCGCCTTTACGACTTCGGTTACGAGTAGTGTGCGGATGGTGCACAGATGAAGGTCACCGCACGTACTGCATGAACCGGGAAGCTTTTCACGCATATAAACCATCTTTGTAGATTGCCGACAGCTTTGGACAGCGCATAAATGCCGACGATCGCATCCCCGCTTATGTTCCACGAGGAGGCATGCAGGAACACAACACTACAGTTGTTTGACCGGAAACGAGCTCACTAGATCGGTGAGAGATCGGCGAGATCACTAGATCGCTTTGCAAAAAACATACTCGCCAAAGAGCATTTCCAACACGAGGAGATCCCAAGACTGCGCTTTCATTTGCGTCGAAAGCACTGCTCGCACCAGCATCGTTTGCTTCTTCGAGAGGCCGGCTCTTCGCAATCGGCTCGTACATGTAGGGAGCAACGCCGAACTCTTCAGAAAAACGCAGTCTCTCTAAATTTTCTATTACCTCTTAATTTTCCATTACGGCACCAAACTACCTGGCACCGCTCTTCATGTGTAGCGGCAGCGGTCGGTTCGGACGAACACTAGTGTTGACGTCACGAGGCGCCCGACCAATCACAGGCGTAAACAAGACGCACGAGCTGGGCGTGTCCGCTGCTGCACTTTTCGTCGAAATAAAATATATTTGCACTTTCTTTCGCTCAATTTCGATATGATATTCGAATTCGGAGGGTTGAAAACCATTATGTACAGATGTTCACTCATTTTTTCTGGAAAACCTTTCAGCTTCCCTTTAAAGGTGCCTCCTGTTTATCTGCCGGCTTCCCAACTCGCTGACACGCGTCACAGGACCTTAGATAATTTTCCACATACTTAACCCTTTGAGGGTCGAATTATTTTGAAAAAAACTTTCCCGGATGGTCAAATTATTTTATTGCGGATATTGAATGTACAAGATGTATAACGTCGGGAATAAATAGTAAAAAAAAATTAGGAACAGTATTTTGGTGTCGGCATCACGCAGAACTGCAATATGTTCCATAGTATTTTAGAGTGTGGTACTCCTTGAAACACGAGTCTCCGCGCAGCCGCAGAGAGCGAGAATACCTCATGAGCGGCGGTGATAAACGAGCTAAGAGCCGTGCCAATCAAGATAGAAATCAACTTCCGCCGCCCCTGCGATAGCGTGCTGACAAAGATAAAAATCACGTTTCGCGCGCCTCCGTTGCGGCGGAACTGAAACCGCGAAAGCGCGCTGCCACTGAGAGCGAGAATACCTCGCGAGCGGTGGTTATAAACAAGCTAAGAGCAGCGCCAATCAAGATAGAAATCAACTTCCACAGCATTTGCAAGAGAGTGCCGACAAAGAGAAAAATGACGTTTCGCGCGCCTCCGTTGCGATTACGCGGCGAAACCGAAACCGCAAAAGGGGTGTGGCCGCTGTCTGCGCGACGCGCTGAAGCTTGAAGTCAGTTCTGTTTATCTCCCCAAGAAGGTAGCAGAAATTTCAAACGCTTCTTGTAAGTCCTAAGAGGTGGCAGCACCTCCCAGTAAGCATGCATCGTCATTATGGCGCGAAATTTCAAACGGAAGGTCGAAACCGCACCCGTACGGCGAAGACCTTGCGGGACAGAAAACCGCCGCCGTACATGTACGGCGAAAACCGTCAAAGGGTTAAGGCATCCTGGCCAGTAATATTCTAACAAGAGCCTCTCCTTCGTTTTGTTGATTCGTAGATGGCCAACCAGCCATATCCGTGACACAAAGTCAGAAGATCCGCCCGATACCTCCGGAACTATTAACTAATCGAGGATACGGCCCCTACGATCTTGGTAGTGTCTATACAACAGTCCTCTCTTTTCATGGATGGTAACGTTGCGCCTAGCGTTGCCCTCTTTTGCATTGTAGTGTAAATGTGTCAGAGTCTGGTCCCTCTGTTGTTCCGCGCTGAGCGACTCCCTGTCCACCTGGAGAAGCCTGTCAAAGCCCCCAGAGGCAGGTACAGAGCTGCTCTCCCTTTTTGTTACTTCCACTGACGACCTTGCTTCACTACGGGAGTTTTCTACGGGGATCATTTTAATTGTCATCTCTGCTGTCACACTGTTTTCTTTTTCCTCCATTGGCCAAGGTTCTACTAGGGAATGCGCTGAGCGCATCTCCCTAGTCAACTGAGTGGTGATTTGGCGTGCTCGAGAGCGGGTTAATGCCTGCACCCTTCCTTCTCCAAACTCCTGACCACGCTCCCGTAACAAACGCTCCGAATGGTTTGAAAAGAGATTCGAGTAGTCCATTGGTAGCGTCTTCAAAACGCCTGCCTCTGTTTCTAGTTCTCCGAAAGGACCGGAAATTGTCACTCATGGTATTGGCAGACACATGCTGTGTTCCTCCAGCACTGACTTGATCCAAGTTACCTTCCCTGTATAGTCTTCAGCGTTTACAAAAGAAGAGTGAACAAGGTCTATGGTTGCTCCACGTTCCCTTAATACCTCACAGGGTTTTCATAGCTCCTGGAGGTATGTACAAAGAAGCTCCAAGCTTTCTTTGCGTCCGCCCAGGTAGGAAAGCACTACCGGCTTTTTTTTTGCAATCCGAGGCATAGTGACCTAAGCCCTGGCACTGATAACATCGGTCTGGTTGCCTCTTCTCGAACTCTCGTGTATCAACTTTCTTTGTCCCCTCCTCCACAAGGCTGGTAGCTCCTTTATCGTTGTTCCCTTCCTGAGTTTTTTCATCGGCTTGGCCCTCTCAGTAGCTTTTACCTGTGTCTGTTTTTTGTGGTGGATATACCTTCTCGGATTATCCCTTCCATTTGGACGCTCGTCGCCGGTAGTGAGTTTTTGTTGCATCACGTACTCATCAGCTAGCCGAGCCGCCTTATCTACCGTGACTGTGGAATGCTGTGGTAGAATTTTTTTAGACAAATACACTCTATAATTTTGTCTCTACATTCATAGACTTCAGCACCCTTAAGCCACTCAACAAGCTTTGTTTTCAAACCGTATGAAAACTCGTGAGTAGCCCTCAACGCTCTTTTTGCTCACGTCTCTGAATCGCTGCCTAAATGCTTCCGGGGAAATTCTGTACCTCCTCAACATTGCTGCCTTTACTTGCCCGTAGTCTTCCGCATCATTTGCCATTACTCTGACGACTACGTTCGCTGCCTCACAAGGCAACAAAGACGCTAAACGCTGTGCCCTGAGCGAAATTACACCTTTCACAAGTTCTCTCGAAATGAACCAAGAATAAGGCAATGTCATCTCCAACCTTGTGCAGTTTCATCCACTGGTCCATCCGACATGGCTCGACCTCGCTTGATGTGCTACGGTTGTCCCCATCACTGCCCGCCACTGAACGCAATTTCTGAAGTTCAACCTGTAGCTCTGCCATCTTTCTTGTGCTTTTCCTGTTCTCGCTTACGCTCACACTAACTTTCACATACTTGATGCTCATGACCCCGTGTTTCTTGTATCATCTCCCAAGCAATCTTAATGCTTTCATCATCATTGCCACTATCTTGAATTGCCTTTTGGATAGCTGGCTTTTTCATCTTTTCGTCCGCCTCAACTCCCAACTTGTCGCACAATATCAAGTCTGACCTCGTCAACCTTCTAAGGTCCATGGCAGCTGCCCTGACTTGTGGTTAGAGCTGTTTTCCTTAAATAATTAATGCAAACACAAAATATGCAACAAATTCCTGATTCCTAGAACCACCAAAATAAACCCACAAAATTTGAAGTCTGGCGAATCAAAAGGAAAAAACCATGCGCTCACTCACGCACGCAGCACCACACCATCCGGTTCATCTGTCCGCTGTTTCCGGTTCCTCGGGACTCCCTGGGTTGAAGGTTCTTGCTTCTTTGCTGTTCCTAGTTCCTCAGGACTTCTTTGGACGAAGGTTCATCCTTACCGCTGCCACCAGTTATTAGATCTTGCTGGTGAGTGTGGGAGTTGGCCAACGTTGAGGAGGATTTTGAGAACTGAACGTTTGTTTACATTATTTACAGTAATAACACGAAGTAATGAACAGTCATAAAGTCATCGACGGCCGGCAGCAAATCAGACACTGAAGAATGAAAAAACTCTTCTCCCTGGTTCTCGCTTTTAACCCATTCGGTCCCTCGGGGTCATGTCATTTTCAGCCAATTGTTGAGCCAGCTCAGGTGTCGTCATTATTCTCCAATTGTACGCACCCGTGCAAGTGCCGTCACATTCAGCCAATGGGGACGCTCCAGGGGCTCCATTGTCTGAGGGTTCACTTGCCTCCGGCGTCGCCTCCTCGCCTGGAAGCACTCAGATGGAGGAGACGGGTTGTCCTCGAACGACCTTCCGGAGGTTAGATTTATCAAAAGAATAAGAATGGGCTGGGCTGCGTTTGGCAGGCATTCTCAGATCATCAACAGCAGGTTGCCATTATCCCTCAAGAGAAAAGTGTATAATAGCTGCGTCTTACCTGTACTCACCTACAGGGCAAAAACCTGGAGGCTTACGAAAAGGGTTCTACTTCAATTGAGGACGACGCAATGAGCTATGGAAAGAAGAATGATGGGTGTAACGTTAAGGGATAAGAAAAGAGCAGATTGGGTGAGGTAACAAACGCGAGTTAATGACATCTTAGTTAAATCAAGAAAAAGAAATGGGCATGGGCAGGACATGTAATGAGGAGGGAAGATAACCAATGGTCATTAAGGGTTACGGACTAAATTCCAAGGGAAGGGAAGCATAGCAGGGGGCACCGAAAAGTTAGGTGGGTGGATGAGATTAAGAAGTTTGCAGGGATGACATGGCCACAATTAGTACATGACCGGGGTTGCTGGAGAAGTTTCGGAGAGGCCTTTGCCCTGCAGTGGGCATAACCAGGCTGCTGCTGATGATGACGACCTTCCAGAGCCGCAAAACAGCTTTACTCGGAACCAAGATCAACTACCTGGAACCGTGCCAGCCTCCCGTTGCACTTTTGGGAAGAGTCAAGCAGGGAGTGAGACAATAGGTCGACATACGGTGCATGAAGTGGGGGTCGCCAACCTGACGAGTCCGGTAACGTGGTAGACGCGCATTGGTGCAACATAATTGGAATGCGATGGCGATTGGATGTGGTCGGCGAACTTGAGTGATGCCAGGAAAAGGGTCTGTATCCAACAGCGGGCAGGGCATGTTGCTGCCTCGGCAGCATTAAGCAAAGCAAAGCCATGCTGATTGCAGTGGCAGGACAGGGCTGCTCTCTGTGAATCAGAAGGGATAATATTATGCATCCTTATTTATTTTATTTGGGATCTAGGGCATTCAAAAAGATGATGCAGGTGGGGTTACATAGACACAAAAAGAATTGTCTTTGTTGTTTCATACAGCAGTATAAGCTGCTGTAATTTTACAAATTGAACAAACAACATGAGGTATCATAGTTGGCAACAAATGGTGCCACTTCTATTTTCATTTTCATCATTTTCTTGCTTACAAAAGCCCTGTTTTTATTACAAATGACAAATTCATTATTAGAAGTCTAATCATTCAATCTAGCTCTTCTTAATATTTTCCTTTAATGTCCCTTGAACAACAAAGTCAATTATGTGAAAGGTAATTGTTCAGTTGGTTGGTCTTGCATTACTGACGAGGAAAATTAGTGCAAACATAAAGAACAACTCGTATGGAAAGAAAAGATGGACAGCTTTTTGTCTTCTTTCTGTGTTGGTTGCCGTTTTCTTTGTGCTAATTTTTGTAGTGAGCAAAAGCAATTATGCGAAGCCGAGATAACCCCTTCGGTTTGCATAGGTAATAGGTGATGATTCTTCACTCCAGATTGGGGGTGTGGAGCACCTGATTGTACATGCTTGAAAGCGCCCTTGTGTCACAAGATACGTGAATCTTGGGTTAGCATGTGGAGCTTTGCAAAGTATTCTTGTTCTAGGTGTGTCTTGTTCACAAAGCGCTTCTGTAGCATACTAAAGGCATCTCAGCCCTCGGTTGTTTGAAGGCCTGCAACTCAGTATCTTCTTTTACAGTTGCTTGAAGGTAAGAAAGTTTCTCTGTGGCACTGAGACTTCTGTTATTATACACTATGTGGTCATTGTTCCAAACTTGCTCTGTTTGCATAGGTAATAAGAGAAGGGAGTCATTTTTGGCAGTTTGGGTCCATTCTTGTCTGAGGATGTGGCAACTGCCTGAGTAACCACCAAGCTGATAATCTCTGAAAAGATCAAAGTTTCAGTTGCTTCGTATTGAAACATCATGTCATATTCAGTCTGTAAGTTAATCGGGGACATTTGCAACCACATGGGGAAGGGGGGTGGAATCCAACCGAAAAGAAGCCAGGAAAATCTCGGGGGTAATTTATTGCTCTCTTTAATTTAATTGTAGAAGCAACAAGGAAAAGAAAAATGAAAGTGGATGAAAAACTTCCACAGGTGAGAGCCAAACCCACATCTTCCACATTATGCGTTCTATGATCTACCATTGAGCTTTCACTAGCTTTCTCCGACTTCACTATCTGATTGTCAACTAAAAAAAAGTTTCGCAGTCGCTTTCGCTTACGATAAATAGGATGAAGGCAAAAGCCTGCATGCTCACGAGACATTCATGTAATTACTTGACATTCTGATTAGAATGCTTTGTTACTTTCTATTGTTTCCTCCCACAAAAGGGTGTAGGTTTGGGTGCCTTAATTAACTTCACCTTAACTAACACCAGAGGTTGTGGGTCTGACTTCTACCAAGGGGTGCGAGTTCGAGTGCCTTATTTACTCTATCTTAATTAACTGTGCCTTAATTAACACCAAGGATTGTGGGCTACACACCCACCAAAGGTCGTGGGTTCGTGTGCCTAAATAACTATTTTAATTACCTGTGCCTTCAATAACCTCACTTTAATTAACCCCAAAGGTTGTGGATTTGACTCCCACCAATGGTCGTAAGTTCGACCATCAGTGGTGGCACAATAAATTTTGGTGTCATGGAATTTTAGTCCCACCAAATGTTGTGGTTTCAAGTGCCTTAGTTAACACCAAAGGTTAGGCCACTAATGGTCATGGGTACGACCATCAATGGTGGCACCGTAAAATTTGGTGCCATTGAAATTTGGTCGTGTTATTTGGCACCACCAAAGGCCATGAGTTTGACACCCACAATCGTCGTGGGTTTGACCATAAATGGTGGCACCATCCCCTACTCCTACAGCTCCACCCCTCAATTATGGCCACGTAGTACCTATGTGCAGACCACGAGTCGCCATCCCGTTTCACCTGGTGCAACGGCCACTGAGTCCTGTGATGTGGACTTGACCTGCCGTCGCAAGCTCATGGCGTACATCCGACAATCAGCCAATATTGTTACGTGGTAGTGATGGTGAAGAAAACAGCAAAACTGTCATTGTGAAACTAGTGTTTTATTGGGTGAACTTATGGCCTCAAAACAGGCTACACTTAAAGCACTACGATAACAGCGAACACAGCTGGCAATCATAGAAAATCTGACCTGCCAGTCTAGCGCGTTGGCTTTAATACAAGAGATATCGAAGGTGCCAGAGTAATCGGTGGTGCCCGTATGTCTTCGGGAAAATACTGCACAATTTGCGTCACACATGCTATCCGATTCCAGAAGGTTCGGTAACAACAAAACAATTGATAACATTCAAGAAACTTCTGGTCCATGCGGGTGCGTCCTGTGCTGAGCGATAGCATTTATTAGACGGTAAAAAGCACTCACCCGTAAAAGATAAACAAGTTCATGTGTCAATATCCTTTGCCTGTGGCTACACCGGTCGCATCGCTCGCTTTTGTTGACGTGCTCATTCGACTGCTGCTGCACCACCAGTGACGTCCTGTGATACAGGCATGCCAAGGCCATTTTGCAGCTCAATGGTGGCACCGTAAAATTTGGTGCCATTGAAATTTGGTCGTGTTATTTGGCACCACCAAAGGCCATGAGTTTGACACCCACAATCGTCGTGGGTTTGACCATAAATGGTGGCACCATCCCCTACTTGTCAGTTCTACTTGTCATCCTACTTCAGTTCTATTGTCAGTTCTACTTGTCATCCCCTACTTGTCAGCGTTCTAGTTCTGCTGTCGGCGAGGGTCTTGTTCAGGCGCTCCCCTAAGACCATTCGTCTGCGGGTGGTAGGCAGTTGTTCTCCTGTGGTTTGTCTGGCTGTATTGCAGAATGGCTTGGGTGAGTTCTGCTGTAAAGGTCGTTACTCTGTAAATGATGGACTTCAGGGGCACCATGTTGCAGCAAGATGTTCCAGACAAAGAATTTTGCCACTTCAGCTGCACTACCTTTCGGCAGAGCTTTAGTTTCAGCGCAGTGGGTGAGGTAGTCCGATGCCACGACTATCCACTTATTACTGGATGGTGACATTGGAAAGGGTCCCACTTTTAGGGCACACTTAATCTTTTAAACCTTGACACTAGACGCAAGTTCTTATGTTTGTCTTTTTTCCACTCATTATATTGTCACATGGTAGTAACGTTAAAGAACACAGTAGCAATACTGTGAAAGACAAAACTAACTTTTATTGGGCGAACCTGTGCCCACAAAAACAGGCTACACTTAAAGCACAAAGATAGTGGCGAACACAGTCGGTGATTGGCGAAAATCTGATCAGCGGGTCAAGCACATGTGTCAAGCACATGTGTCAAGCATATGTGTCAATGCCGCCTTCTTAAAAAGCATCATCCCGATGCTACAAACATAACAAGCGAGTGAAACACAAAAGGACACAACAAAGAAACAAAGTCCAAGGCTAACACACTCCAAAGGAAAAGTCCAAAGTTCAGCTATGCAAATTCTCAAAGTTCATTAGCGCTGGTAGACTGGCTTAAGTTGCACAACATGGACTATGTGAGGTCGTGAATGGTGCCACTGTGATAGTCAAATGCCGCCTGGCACGGCCTCGTAGTCGACTGCACCAATACGTCGGACGTTGTAGGATCCGAAATAGTGGCGTAAAAGCTTCTCGCTAAGTCCTCGTAGGCGTATTGGGGTCAAAACCGAAACACGGTCACCGGGCTGGTACTAGACGCAGCGTCGTCGAAGGTTGTAGTATCAGCTGTTGGTCCTCTGCTGGTTCTCGATTCGCAGTTGGGCGAGCTGTTCGGCTTCTTCAGTGCACTAGAAATAGGTGGCCGCGTCAAGATTCTTTTCATTGGCGACGTGCGGCAGCATGGCATCGAGAGTCGTCGTCAGGTTGCTGCTGTAAACCAGCTTGAACCACATGATTTATGTTTCTTGCACCACTGTGTTGAAAGCAGAGGTTACGTACGCCAGGACGGCATCCCAGGTCTTGTGTTCGACGTTGACATACATTTGGGAGTATTTTTCACATCTGACTTAGCTTGGGACATACACGTAGATTATGTAACGAAAAAAGCCTTTAAAAAGCTAGGCCCCCTTAGCACCGACTATCACTTGCAAACTTGGAAACGAAAATGCATGCATACACATCCCTGATAAGGTCTTCCTTAGAGTGCACATCAGTCATATGGCATCCAAATAACGCTAATCTTACAAAATGCCTGGAATCAGTTAAGAATAAGGCTGCTAGGTTTATTTTATCTTCTTACTCAACATACGCCAGCGTTCCCCTTTTAAAGTGCACACTTAATCTTTTAAACCTTGACACTAGACGCAAGTTCTTATGTTTGTCTTTTTTCCACTCATTATATTGTCACATGGTAGTAACGTTAAAGAACACAGTAGCAATACTGTGAAAGACAAAACTAACTTTTATTGGGCGAACCTGTGCCCACAAAAACAGGCTACACTTAAAGCACAAAGATAGTGGCGAACACAGTCGGTGATTGGCGAAAATCTGATCAGCGGGTCAAGCACATTGGCTTTTATACATCAGTTGTCGAATGTCCCAGAGTAATCGCTGGGACCCGCATGCCTTTCACAAAGCTCTACACCATTCACGTCGCGCATACATGCAATCAGATTACACAAGGTTCGGTGACAACAGACAGTGGATAGAAGCATAGATAATTCTAGAAACCTCCAATACATGTAGGCACGTCCTGCGCTGAGTGATAACATTTCTTAGACAGTAAAAGCACTCACCCATAAAAGATAGTTCACCTGTCAATATTTTGGTGACTCTGGATTCGTGGCAATATGCATTGTTCCTGCGCATCATATTTCCACACGGACCGATCACATGCACAAGGTATCGCCTACTTTTGCAAAAACAGTAAAATATCAAACTTCCCCCCTTTTGTTATCAATTAAAGAATGGAATGCGTTACCGGAAAGCGTTGTGACAATAAGAGAACCTGCTTCTTTCCAGAAAGCCTTACTTGCCCCTTTTCAACCAAGAATAGTGCAGTAATTTGAATGTGAAGACTATGACTTCATTCATGTAAGACTTCCATGTTAGCAGAGTACATACTTATCGAATTGTGTTATGCCAAGCCGAATGTTTCATTGCCGTGATGTTTTCTCCCTTTTCAAACTGTACGTTGTACTGGTTTTCTGTGCGTGCCTCTCTTTTTTCTGTTTTATGTGATGCAAATTTGGATTGTGTAAATTCCCCCCTATGTAATGCACCTAGGGACCCCTTAGGGTATGTAAATAAGTAAAAATAAGTAAATAAAATTGCTATCACGTCGGCGAGGGTCTTGTTCAGGCGCTCCCCTAAGACCATTCGTCTGCGGGTGGTAGGCAGTTGTTCTCCTGTGGTTTGTCTGGCTGTATTGCAGAATGGCTTGGGTGAGTTCTGCTGTAAAGGTCGTTACTCTGTAAATGATGGACTTCAGGGGCACCATGTTGCAGCAAGATGTTCCAGACAAAGAATTTTGCCACTTCAGCTGCACTACCTTTCGGCAGAGCTTTAGTTTCAGCGCAGTGGGTGAGGTAGTCCGATGCCACGACTATCCACTTATTACTGGATGGTGACATTGGAAAGGGTCCCAACAAATCCACCCCGCTCTTCTAAAATGGTTGGCAAGGAGATTCGATTGGCTGTAGCAATCCTGCTGGCCTTGTTAGTGGTGCCTTGCGTCGCTGACAGTCTCGGCATGTCTTGATGTAACGGGCGACGTTCGGCGGTCAGGTGCAGCAAGTAATGCCTTTCCTGTATCCTCGATAGTGTCTGGGAGAATCCAAGGTGCCCCGCGGTCGGGTTGTCATGCAGAGCGTGCAGTACTTCTGGACGGAGCTTTGAGGTAACAAGAAGATAGTTGGCGCGGACTGGTGAGAAGGTCTCCTTCATGAGTAGGGGCTTTTGAAGCGAGAACGAAGACAATCTCCACCTAAATGCCCTAGGAACAGCGTTGATGTTCCCTTCCAAATACTTGACGAGGCTTTTTAGCTATAGGTCTGCTCATTGCGGTTCAGCGAAGCCTTCCGCGCTTATATTCCAAGGAAGGCGTCGTCATCCTTGTTGTCCTGCGGCGGTGGATTAGTAGGGTGCGTGATAGGCAATCGGTATCAGTGTTTTCGTCCAGACTTGTAGATTACAGTGATGTCATACTCATGCAGTCTGCGGCTCCACTGCGCCAGATGTCCTGTAGGGTCCTTTAAGTTGGCCATTTGGACATGTCGGCATTCATTTATAAGGGCCACTTGCCCTAACAACTGCTGGTAACCGCTGGACCATTGTCGCAGTTAATCACCTCATGTAATATGCTGAAATGGCCCCCTTACCGGCAGCTACAGTGTGCAACGTTATGTTATTCCTTCTTCGCAGCTTTATTCTCTGACACGGCACACCTCAGAAACTGCTCAGTGATCGCAGGTGCGCTTTTTGTCTGAAGTCATTGAGGCCATCCTCGATCAGTGTCGTGTTCATCAGACAACTAATGCACATCATCCTCAAACCAACATACAATGAGCACCACTGTACTTGACGACATGCTTGCAATGTATGTTGCCTCTGACCATACAGATTGGGTCCCCACTCTACCCTTTGTCACCTATGCATACAATATTGCAGTACAGAGCACCACTGTTTTTTCACCATTTTTCTTATTGTATGGCCGCCATCCATCGCACACTACCGACGCAACTCTTCCATGCTGGCCTGATGCATCGAAGTGTGTGCCCATTTTGCCACTGTGAGGCATGCTGAAGAGTGCTGCGAACTCGCATGGGCCCTAACTTTATATGACCAGGAATGCTTGAAAAGCAGCCGCCCCGATAACACTAATGTGCCCACTTTCCTTCCTAGCTTGTGTGGCTGTCAATTCCTGCCAATGCAGCTGGTCTCTCTTCAAAACTACTGCCCAAGAACGAAGACCCTTACTGCATCATTGAGCACACATCTCCCATTAATTATGTAATCGAACCAGTCACACCGTCTTCAGACTTGTGCTGCCGGGAACCACATATTGTCTATGTGCGATGCCTGAAGACGTACTACTACGTGCTCATCGGGGTGAATTTTTAGGTCACCAGGATGGCTTCTTTTCCTTTCTGGGTAATTGTAGTGAACATGACAAGCGCTAGCCAATCATGATCACCAGCATTGGGAATGAGATTTGCCGCTCTTGCTGGGACTGTTGCTGCTGCTTGATCGCCGTATTAGTTGCTCTCAGTCCGTAGCCAGTAAACCTCTTCATAAAAGGTTTATTGGCTGTTCGCCTGCTGTTAAGTTCACATACTATGCTATGCTAGTGGTTTAAAGGATGTTGCACATTTGCCTTCGTGGTGTTGAGGGGCGCTTGATGTAGTACACAAGCACAAGAAAGCCGACACGAGGATGGCTGCCATGAAAGCATACTGGTAGAGTATCACATGCATAATATAGAATATGAACCCACCAGTTGCCGTTTTTGTCTGCCGTTACTTTTCCTTGTGAAAGGGAGAAGAGCACCACAGCCAGTTGAATAGACAGTGTGCAGCTCAGGAAGGAAACAGTCAGACGCTGTGCAGCTCTTATGCTTTGTACCAGTGGTTCTCCCATACAATAAACCTTATAATTGGCAGAGGTGCGGGGTACTCGCTGCAGGCACCATCCTGGAACTCCGTCCTGGCACTGCGACTACCATGCCCAGTGTCGTTCAGCAGATGTTGTTGACATAGCCCGTCATCTCTGGTGCCCTTCACAAAGAGATCCAGCCAGATTTAGCAATACAGACAGTGACTTCAAAAGCAGACTATCATCATATGGGAGGGAGAGCGCTGCAGCCAGTGGAATGATGCCATAAAGTTAAACAAAACAAACCTGGAGGACCTTGCGAACCTGCAATTTAACCATCACAAGGGAAACTTCCCCTTCAAGGCCATCTTTGCTGATGTGTTTGATTTTCCAGCTGTTTGCAAAGTATATGTTGAACAACATTTGAGTTAACGGGATCAATAGCCGGATGGGACACTGACAAGCTATATTGTCATAGAGGGCAAATGCGGCATTGTGTCGACGCAAAAGCCTGATAATGTCCAACAAGTGATTAAGGGCATTGACAGTGTTTCGCACATGATCCTTTCCAAGGGCCCAGGAACTGTTTCGGAAGTTATACAGCCGTGCCAAAGCTACGATGAGCTGTGAAAGCAACATATTTTGCTGGCAGCACTTTTCTGTATGATGGGTCACTTTCCCAACTGACTGTCACTCCAAATCGGTCTTTGCTGAAGCCAAAGCAATTGTTCAGGAGGAAGTAATATGGCCATCCTTACTGCCTTTTTGTCATTGGTAGCGGGAGAGAGAAAAGATGGCGTAAGAAGGCAAGGAAATGCTATTACTATAGACACACAGTGGTTGCGGTCAAACTGAAGGTGCAGTATGGTACGTTTCTGCTATTTCTGAAAAATAAACACCATGCAAATTTGTCAAGTGGACAACTGATGCAGGGCATGCAACTACAAAGCCTCATTAAAGCATCATAGGATCTAGGCGACACTACGGAAGTGGTCGCATGCCAAATCAACCCTTCTGTACCCACCGCAGTAGCTTTGCGGCTATGGCATTGCTCAAGGTTACGGATTCAATCCCAACCACGGCAGCTGCATTTCGACGGGAGAGAAATGCAATAACTCTTAGATTTAGGTGCACGTTAAAGAACACCAGGGTGTCAAAATTTATCCGGAGGCCATTGCTACGGTGAGCTTCATAATTTGATTGTTGTTTTGGCTCGTACAGCCCCATAATTCAATTAAAGTTTAAGGCTTCTGCCACAATTTGATGTGCCATTTGAGGCAATAACAATGCTCAGCCCTCTCAGAGGTTATGAAAAATGGCGCAGACAAACAGCAGTGGTGCAAGCAAGCTAACGTTTAACATCAACCCACCACTCTTGTATTGGACTACACGCTGAAGAAATTGCACATTCCTCATCAACATGACCTTTAATTATCGCCAATCAAAGCACACAGATCAGAAAGTTTTACTTCGTGGAATCTGCATAATTCTTTTTTCCCTGAACCACCGCTGCTGGTGCAGATCTTTGGTACATACCAGACAATCAGCCTATAGGCTTTGCTTGTGGCTGCCTGGGCATGTTGACCTTGCTTAGAATCGCCTGCTGCCACTTCCAGAATGACTTGCTGCGCTCACGAGCTACAGCCATCATTACTCTGGTGACACACTTCCGACACCTAGTTCTCCATCATCCGTCCCCTGCTGGTCATCCTTACCACATCATCATTCATTCTCTTCAATGCATTGTTGTGCTGCACCTTCCAAACGGGAAAACTAAGTGCTACAGTTTCTGTGGCCAGAGCTGGGTCACCATAAAAATTCTGAAGTCCTCACTTGTTGTCTACAAGCATTGTAAAAGTTGTTGTTGAAGATATTTCTACATTGACATGTGGACACTGTAACTGCAGTTTCATCATCATCATCATCATCATCATCGTCATCATCATTTATTGACCCTTAAGGACCCTTTTCAGGGTATTACATAGGGGGGGGGGGCAAAAGCATCAAGATACGCTATGATCATTATTATACAATGGTTAACTCATTTGTTCAACGGTAAACAAAACTTAATATCCATGCTAGTAGATGACGGGCAAGAAAAAAAAAGAAACAAAGTAAGGTACGAACCGGAAGTAGTAATGGCAACACAACCAGCAATATAACAGAAAAGTGCAAAAAAAAGAACTTAGACGTTAGAGTAACAGCATAGTACTGGTAGGTTAAGGGTTTAGAAAACATGACAAGAGGTGCCTAAATTTATCTGGATTACTTTCATTTACTATGCTGTTGGGTAGCGCGTTCCACAATTCAACAGCACTGGGTAAGAAAGAGTTGTTGAAGGCATTAGAGGAACGAACCATGGAGACGTTGTAGACTCAGGTTGTTAAAGAGATGCTTAGAAAAGCGGTTGGGTGGAAGTAAGAGAGTGTTTCTGAGGTGTGGGAAATTGTAATAGAGTTTGTGCTAAAGGGAAAGTTGTGAAATCTTCCTACGAAGTGTTAGGCTAGGGATGCTGAGGGATGATTTAATGCCGCTTATATTTGTATGTCAGTCATAGTTTGAAGCGATAAAACGTGCTGCGTGATTCTGGTGAGGGTTCCAAATCGCTGAGGCATACTCAAGTTTAGTCCAAATGAATGTGTCATAGGCGAGCTTGCGTATGGGAACAAGAGACAGAAAAATCTATCTTTTGAGTAGGCCAAGTGATTTAGAACAGTCGTTTATAAGTTGAGTTATGTGTGCAGACCACGTAAGCTGATTAGTGATAGTAACGCCTAGATAACGGTAAGTCAACTTTAGTCAAGGGTGTGGAATTAAGAAAGTACTGGTGGTTAATGATGTCCCGCTTGCAAGTTGCACACATGTACTTGCACTTGGAAACGTTGAGGGACATGAGCCAAATAGAGCACCAATTTGCTATTTTGCTTAGGTTTTCCTGGTTAAAAAGAATTACGTTACTTGGACGCGGCATCACACGACACGTAACTATGTTACATGATTTCGCACTTCCTTTCCGTGTAAGCGCATGCGCGATCTACGTGCATGCCATGTATAAAATGACGCAGTGGCACAATAAACTTAGTTGATAGTTTGCGCTTGGTGTGTCGTCTTCCTTCACGTCCGTGTCGTTTTTGTATGTCGCGCAATATCATTTAAACAATGGATTACCAACTTGCCCGGAATGCTGCTCTCATTAAGTTTTCCTGGAGTATTAGTTGGTCATTATGGGAGGATATGTGCCGATACAAGACGCAGTCATCAGCGAATAACCGAATTGATGAAAGAATGCTATTAGGGAAGTCATTTATAAAAATTAGAAACAAAAGAGATCCGAGCACAGAGCCCTGTGGTACACCGGATAAGACTGGCCTACTTGTCGACTTGAGGTTATCGATGACAGTGTGTTGTGAGCGGTTTGTGAGAAAACATTCAATCCAGGAGAATACAAGTGGGTCGAGATTAAGGCAGGCAAGTTTCGTGTTAAGACGTAGATGGGCGACACGATCAAACGCCTTTGCAAAGTCGAGATAGATAACGTCGGTTTGGAAACGGGAGTCAAGGTGGAGGTGAAGGTCTGTGGTGAATTCGAACAGCTGCGTTTCACATGAGTGGCCTCGTCTAAATCCATGTTGATTGGGAAAGAAGAAAGAGTGCTTGTCTAAATGAGTTGCAATGCTGGAGTACAATATATGCTCTGGAATATTACAAGGTATGCAAGTTAGGGAAATAGGGCGGTAATTACTTGGACAAGAACGACTAGAAGATTTATACACAGGTACAATACTGCTAATTTTCCAATAATTCGGAATAGTGGAAGAGGCAATAAACTGAGTTAAAATCAATTTCAAGAAGCGGCTAGATTGATATTTGGTGCCCTTTAAAGCTTTGGTCGTTATGCCGGCTGGGCCTGGCACACTGGAAAGTTTAAGGTTATCGATTAAATTGGAGATTCCTTGAGTATTTATAATAACAGCCGGCATTTCCGAAAAGTGAGTAGATGTCAATGTAGGAATATCACTGGGAGGTTCATTAGTGAAAACCGAGCAAAAATAAGAGTTCATAGCATCAGGACGCTGATTCACTGAAACAGGAGACCCGTCCGAGTTGATTAATGCGATACTATGACATGAAGTACGTTTAAGTGATAATGAGCTCCAGAATTTGCGAGGGTTGACACGCAGAATGCTCAACAGATCCTGGTGGAAATATTTGCGTTTAGATTGTCTCAGCAAACTTGTGTATTCCCGCAATACTGTCAAGTATCTTTCCCATTTTTGCGGATTGTTGCGTCGTTTGAGTTCGCAGAAAATGCGCTTTTTTTTCCTACATAGTTTTTTAAGGTTGTTTGAATACCAGGGTCTGCCGGCATCCCTGCGAATACATACAAGAGGAACATGGGCATCAAGAAGAGACAAAAGTTTATGTTTGTAGAGTAACCAGTTTTGCTCAACTGTTCTGGAAGGGGCTGATTGGTGGAAGTCTACAAAAAAAGATTCTAGCTTATTGTTAATTTCTGCAAAGTTTGCTTTATTGTAATCTCGGATGTATTTAGTAGACGGCTGGCGGCTAGGAAGTTCTATAGCTGTTAAAAAACAAAATGTTGGGATCGCTAACACCTTTAACATACTGTAATGAATTTATTAGTTCATTATTGGTAGTAACCACTAATTCAAGAATGTTGTTACTGCGAGTAGGTCTGGTAACTGCTTGGCTAAGGTTGTACGTAAGAACTGCTCCTAGGAAATCTTTAGACGTGCGGGTTGAAGCCATGCAGCTTTCCCAGTCAATATCCGGAAAGTTGAAGTTGCCGCATAGCATGAGACTAGCACGAGGAAAACGGGAGATTAGGTTGGATATGATGGAATTAAGTTCGTTTGTGAATGTAATGTCACAATCAGGGGGACGGTAACAAGAAATCAGTATGGTAGTGCTTGTCGGCAGTACTACCTTGAGACAAAGGATCTCGTGGTGACTTTCAGTAGATAAGCGAAAAGAGACTAGCCATTGTTTGACAAATACCAGACCCCCCCCCCCGACGACCGGTCCTATCTTGCCTATAAACGGTATACGATGGGTTGTTCAGAAGTTCGTGGTCCTCGATATCAGAGTTTAGCCATGACTCTGTGATAACAACAATGTCAGTGTCATCATCCGTGATGATCATTTCTAGTGTTTCTTTTTTCGGCATGAAGCTTCGAGCATTGGTTACTATAACTTTCATCGCGTGAAACGTGGGGCTCCTTGACGGCGCATAACTGGGTAGGGCAGAGTGGGAAAATGGAAGAAATTTCGTGCCGTAATGCACGAAAACCTTTGTCACTTATTAAGAGAGGTCACAACTTCAGTGGATGGATTGTTGCTCCAAACAGCATGCGCACAAGCCTTTTGACCTCTAGCAGCCTGCATGGCTCCCGTTATGCAGGCTTGCCGCTGTGCCGGTATGCAGGCTTGCCGCTGGCCAAGTGTGCCGCTGGCCCATACCACCTTTGCCACTCACCCTACGTCGCTGCCGCTCAGTTATGCAGCCGTGGTTGCGCGGCCACCTGCACAGACAGCTTCCTTTTCATCGCCCATGCATCTGGCTTCATTTCCAGTTGCCCGACCGTCACCACAGTTTTTGCGTCCCACCGAGATGTGGCGCACTCAAGACAACCGGCCTACCTGCTTCGCCTGAGGCATTGCTGGTCATGTAGCGCGCTTCTGTCGCCGCCGCGCCCCAACTGAGCGTACCAGCTTTGACACGCCCAGCTACGCGCCACAATACGCCGCCCCACCTCCATTTTCACCGTGACGTCTTGACACTGATCGCCGGTCGGAAACTCGGCGCTCTCCTTCTCCTCGTCGGCGTTCAATTTCGCCCCTGCGCCGTCGAGTTTCCACTGAAGAGGGAAACTGACTGCTGCAGTTCCTTAGGCAAGAACTGCAAATACATCGACGTTCTCAAGACCTCAATCTTCGCCGCAAAATGTTATTAGCGTTTTTGTAGAGGGAGTACCCGCAGTCGCACTAGTCGATACCGGAGCAGCCATTTCCATCATTCACGAGAGCCTTTGCCGCAAGCTACGAAAAGTGACTACAGTTCGCTCTGGCCTGGTGCTCGCCACTGCCAGTTCGCAGCGAATTCACCCTTCAGCTGTATGCACGGCCTGTGTCGTCATCAACAACATTCTGTACATTATCGAGTGTTTCGTGCTACCATCTTACTTTCACGACCTCATCCTTGGTTGGGATTTCCTGTCACGTCATCATGCTGTCATTGACTGTTCGCGAGCAGAAGTGTCGCTTTTACCACTATGTGAATCACTGCCGACTAGCTCTCCTCACTTTGCCGACAAACTCGCTGTTGATGCCGACACAACCATACCTCCTGAGTCGTCGACGGCTGTTGTCTTGTCGTCTGATGCCACATCTGATGCCACTGTGCTGTTCACGCCGTCCGATGTGTTTGCTCAACGCAAGGGCATTGTTTTTCCGTTTGTCGTGCTTACTGTAACATCTGGGTCAACTGTGATGCTGGTCACCAACTACTACCAGTACCCGATCGGCCTACTGCGTGGAGAGACCGTGGGATACTTCCAGGCAGTCGACGACGTCGACGACCTCTATGTTCCTACCGACTCCCTCCGTCATGTTGACGCCATCACTTCGGTGTCCGGCTCATCACCTTCAGTGGTTTTTGACAACGCCATCGACCCTGCTCTTTCCCCACCTCGTTGACGCCAACTTCTCGCTCTCCTTCACCAGTTTGTCAACTCCTTCAACTGTAATCAGACGTCACTGGGCCGTGCCACTGGTGTTTCTCACACCATCGAAACCGGTTCCCACTCCCCCTTGTGACAGCGCCCGTATCGTGTCTCCGCCGAAGAGTGCCGACTCATCACGGAGCAAGTGGATGACATGCTCAAACGTAGAGTCATCCGTCCCTTTCAAAGTCCTTGGTCTTCACCTGTCGTATTGTTGAGAAAAAAAGATGGCTCCATTCGCTTTTGTGTCGACTACAGACGCCTAAACAAGATAACGAGAAAAGACGTTTATCCACTGCCTGAAATCGATGACGCTCTCGATTGTTTACAAGGCGCAGAATACTTCAGTTCCTTGGATCTGCGCTCCGGGTACTGGCAAGTTCCAATGGCCGAGCCTGACCGTCTGAAAACCGCATTCGTTACACCCGATGGCCTCTACGAGTTTAACGTCATGCCCTTCGGGTTGTGACACGCGCCAGCTACTTTTGAGCGTATGATCGACACCATCCTTCGCGGTCACAAATGGAAGACCTGTTTATGTTACCTAGACGACATCGTCGTTTTCTCAACCGATTTTCTGACACACCTCGCTCGCCTGCATGAGATTCTGACCTGTCTCGCATCTGCTGGCCTACAGCTTAACCTCAAGAAGTGCCGTTTTGCTGCAAGAAAACTAACTATATTGGGTCACATTATTTCAAAAGACGGCGTCCTCTCGGACCCAGACAAGCTCCGTGCCGTTGCCGACTCTCCAACGCCCACCCACAAAACCCTCAGAAGTTTTATTGGATTATGTCCCTATTTTCATCGCTTCATGCGCAATTTCGCATCCATCATGGCACCTTTGACAAGTTTACTTTCCGCCAGTAACGGCATAGCAGCGTGGTCACCTGAATGTGATGCAGCGTTTCGGCAGTTACGCCACTTGTTGACCTCACCACCGATTCTTCACCACTACGACCCTGATGCTCCCACGGAAGTCCATACTGACGCCAGCGGAGTTGGCCATGGCGTGGTCTTAGCACAACGGGGCATTGTAATAAAGCAGACGCGCCCCTGCATATGTGCCGTCTGAAGAGGAAGACGAAGGGCCGTGCCGTGATCACGAGCGAGCCCCGTGCTACGGACAGCCCTTGCAGTGCTTTGATTTATCTAGCGTTCCACACCATTGTGAACGACAATAAACCTCATCGCAATAGTAAAGCTTTCTCAAAGATTTGCCACCGTGCAAGCTGCGTCGGCCATGTCTACATTTGCACCGCCTTCTGTTGGTCGGCGTTCCAAGTGCTTTTGTATCTAGTTTCCTTTCCTGCCACTCTCCTGTGGGGATGGTCGCGTTGAAACGTCACACATGTCTGCTTTGCTCCCGGGCTGTCGTTTGACCTTGGACCGTTGTTGTTGGACTTCGCTACAAAGGGGCCACTTGACCTAGTGGGAGAGGAAAAGAACTCCACAGGGAGAAACGGGTTGGAGGGACGCCTTTCTCCCTCTGAGAATGCTATCTTGTACGATAATCTTATACAGTTGTCATACAGTGCATTTTTGATGATCGAGCCAGACCGACGTAGAATTTTTCGACAATTGATTCCACCCTGCGGCAAAAAAAAAAAAAAAAACAGTTATGCTGGCGGTTTGCAGCCAATGAACAGTGCCCAGTGGTTGAAACGCGATACTAGGAGTGCATGGCTGCCGGCACTTCTAGTCCCACCAAGAAGTGCCGGCAGGCACATCAATTGTCAAACCAATCCAACCAGTTGTCAAAATGATTGCAGCGCCCGCATCTCCAGTGGTGGGCCTTGCGCCCAATATACGGAGCTTTGGATTAGTGCTTCCACACATGGTACTGTATGGCATATAGTCATTACTGGCACGCAAAAATGGGGTGGAGCAACTTGCATGCGAAAAAAAAAATGTATGGCAAAACACAAATAGAAACCTTGCACGCAAAAAAAAAAAGAAATTGGGATAACCACTGAAAAAAAAAGCACTCCTAAAGCAGGCTCACCACGTGAAGCATCCAAAGCGAAAATGAGGTGAAAGAGTGGTGAAACAAAAGATTTACAATATAGACTGCTTATGAAGTTTGACTTGCATGATGCAACACTCGGCGTAACTAACACTGCTTTGCTGTTCGACCATCTTCATGGAGTGGAAGAGGCAGTGATTTTTTTGTTTTGTGTGGTGCTGCGCTGAACTAAAACTGAACGGAAGAAAAAGGTATTCTGCAGTCCCAGGTTGCTTGACCAGCCTGGTCAGCAAATGTGGAAAGAAGTGAACTAGGGTGGTTGCTTGGGCTAGGTGGTAATTCATGATCAAAAATAACGCACTGCGCGAAGGACAAGGACTGCGAGAGACGACATACACAGCGCTGTGCTGTGTATGTCGTGTAAAGAAGACTGCAAAATTTGAGTTGAGGGCATGCGTCTTTTTTCTTGTATTTTGAAATTTCTTGGCTGGATAACTTAAACTGCATACCCCTATCACTGCCATTCCTTTTGCATAACTGTGGGTCAGCCTAGTTGGAACAGATTCATTTTTAGAGAAACTTTTTGTGTGCAAAACGAACAGGGACAAAGAAAAGGATCAACACAAGGATGAGCGCTTTCTAACAACTGGTTTTATTTCCAAAGAACCACCTGTTTAATACCCACAGATCTGTGCGATCCAGTCAACACAACACGCTAATAGCATGTATAACAACACTTGTGATAACATGTCTTGGATCAGCGCTACCCGGTCAACATAAAAACAGTAAAGCGCATAAAACAAGCACTTCAGATGAAAATGCGTTAAAGATATGATGACAAGAGTGAATTCTCTTTAACAATGAAATAGAAATAGGACTGATACATTTTCCCTTTAGTTTTGCAATACAGTGAGCTTGCACAATTTCTCTCGTGGTTTGATTTCTATGCCTAAACAATATGTCGGTGCTTCTAAGACAGGGTGAGCAAGCATGTTCTTGACAATGCATTGCCAAATGCATACTAGGACAACCTTTAAGACAAGACAAGTGTTCCCTTAGTCTCATGTTAGTGCATCTCGCAGTCTGCCCTATGTAGACACGACCACACGTCATAAGAATCTGATACACAACGTTCTTCGCGCAATCGACAAATTGGTTCTTATGCGGATGTTTAATTCTACATTCTTTCTTTGCATCATCCTTACTTTCGAACTTACTTTTTACCCTAGAACACACACTACCTATATTGTTTTTTGCCGAAAATACCACTTTTACTTCATAACTCCGAGCCACCTTTTTAAGCCTGTGTAAAAGGCCGTGCACATACGGAATCACTCAAACCTTGGAAGCTAAATTTTTCTGCCTTTGATTCTTTGTGCGTAGTTCTTTATCCTGTTTAAGTTTTTTGTTTAGTCTAGCGCATGACACCAGCGTCACAGCGAGCGGGTACCCAGCCTTTCTGAAACGATCAACTTGCTCATGAAATGCAATGTTTACAGTGTGGTAACATGACTTCAACAACACTGACTGGAAACATGAAATGACTATACCATGCTTCACAAGCCTGGATTGGTTTCAGGCATAGTTCATTAGCAGTTTTCCAGCTTTGGGTGAGAATGACCAACACACATGTTTCGGTAGAAATTCTAACTTGACATCAAGAAACTGTAGCTCATTATCTACTGGTACTTCCAAAGTAAATGTCAAGCCCTTGCCCAGAGAATTAAAGGCTTTTACTACCCTATTCCTGAAAGCATCCTTGTCTACGTGACAACCCAAAATCAAGTAGTCATCTACATATCTGTATACCTCATATACTACACCTTCTAAATCTTTTGCCAGCTTTCTGTCTATGCTTCACAGAAAAATGCTACTAAGGATGGGAGCTACCTTTGACCCGATGCACACACCCCTTGCCTTCATATACGTTTCATCACAGAATCCTACGCATGTATTTGCTAAATAAAAATGTAGAAGTTCAAGAAAAGATTCAACAGCCATCCCGCACATGTTGCAGAATGACACCTCGTCGTTCTCATTTGTTATGCAATCACTAACACTGCACATTACGGGCCCATGCCACAAGGAATAGTAGAGATCTTGAACATCTATACTGAATCCCCAGCTGCAACTTTTATGATATGATGCCAGAAAATTCACAAGGCCTTCAGAGCTTTTCAATAAGTACGGATCCTGTACTTCTAAGGGATTCAACATTTTCTGCAGGAACCCCGCGACCAGAATCTGCCAACACCCTCGCTCGGACACAATTGGCCTAAACGGCATAGAAATCAAACCGCGAGAGAAATTGTGGAAGCTCACTGGATTGTAAAACTAAAGGAAAAATGCATCAGTCATCCTTCTGTTTCATTGTTAGATAAAGGGAATTGGCTCCTGTCATCATATCTTTAATGCATTTTCATCTGAAGTGCTTGTTCTATGTGCTTTACTGTTTTTATGCTGACCGGGTAGCACTGATCCAAGACATTTTATCACAAGTGTTGTTATACGCGCTATTAGTGTGCTCTGTTGACTGGATCGCACAGATCTGTGGGTATTAAGCAGGTGGTTCTTCGAAAATAAAACTAGTTGTTATAAAGCGCTTGTCCTTGTGTTGCTCCTTTTCTTTGTCCCTGTATGTTTTGCGCACAAAAAGTTGTTCTAGAAATGGACATTCCTGTTGCATTTATCTCTCAAACCATCAATCCACGTAACCTGCCACCAAAAAACAGTGGCTGGAAAAGTGTTTGACGGGCCCTTTAATAAAGCATGCTACAGTCCCCTGTATGGCGCAGTATAGTGCATGTGCCAAGAAATAAACTGAGAAAGAACCTTGTCAAAGGGGAAGGACACCCTACCTCGATGCAATTTTTCTGGTGTTACAATTTACCATGTGCAGATTGCAAACCATCTATATCAGTGAGACTGAAAATTTAAACAGACATTTGGGAAACAACACTAGAATGAAGTCAAGAAAGGAAACATGTTGACAAATGCCTTAGTGAAGCACATTCAGGCTTCTGAACAGACCATAGATTGGGATAGTGCAAGCATATTGTTATGGGGGTGTTAGTAGTATATAAAGACTGCATTTACTCTATATATACAGGATGAGTCAGCGTAGACAAGATGGCTTACCGCCAACAACGTGCAGCAGCCAGCGTCTCGCGATCTTCTTCTTCTCTTCGTTCATCTTTCCATAACAATATTGGCAAGACCCAAATGTGTCATCACGGCTTCGTCTAGAATCGCTCATCATTCAGACTACTGACAACACAACAGAATCGATGGCAATCTCCACCTCAGCTATGCAAAGTCACTTTGGCACATATTCAAGAGTACATTACTTGTTCCAGCAATGACCATTTTGAATTTCTGTTTTGTAAACAAGGTACTGTTATAAAGAGTTGGGCTTATAAAAAGACGGACACAGGACAGAGTTTTTTTCCTGTGTTCATTCTTTCGTACGTGCACCTCTTCCTAACATAGCCGTGCACCAACACGCCGAGAAAAAGTTCTAAACAAAGTACAGGCATCAAAACTTCAATTTCGTAGTTTTACTGGTCCATAACAGTACTTATAATTCTTCTACTATGACTTTACCTGGCCAGGTTGTTTCCTGTTAAACCATTGACTCCATGTATAAAAGTACAGTTCAGTGCATTTTTGTACAAAAAAGCGTTTCACATTTAAGAACTTAGACTGGCTTGGGTAAAAAGAACCTGACTTGTGTACAACCAAAGCAGTTGAACAGGAAACCACAAAAGCATGAACTTTTTATTGAAAGGATGAATTTTTCTTCAACTGCAAAGCTTTTTTTCTGAAGAATCCGTATGGGTTTCCTCTGCAGCTTCGTGCTACAGTCGGGTGGATGACGATTTTTCCCTTTCGGAAGCTTTCTTCCATCTTGCAGGCTCTCGCAGAACTGCTTTGCCATAGCTATTATTGCCAACAACAATTCAACATTTCAGGAAGCATGAACCACATGAAAATCAGCTTGATAAAAAAAATACACATTTTTTTATGGCTAGGGTGGCACTAATCACCTGCTTCCCATAAATGCCAATGTACAATTGCTGTCGTGCCCACCTGTCACTGTTTGCAGCATCAGCCTGTTTTTGTGTCCACTGCAGGACAAAGGCCTCTCCCAGCGATCTTAAATTACCCCTGTTTTTGCGCTGATTCCAACTCACACCTGCAAATTTCCTCATTTCATCACCCCACCAAATTTTCTGCTGTCATTACAGCATAAGAATGCGTAAAAGCTATCGAGTCTACAAATTGAAAAATTTTGAACAATATTCTATGTCATTCTTCATGTTACCATGGTAGCATTGGACAGTCTGACCACTAAGCTTTCCTTTATTCTAAAAAAAAAAAATGGACATCATAAATGTTGGTTGTTGGCCCCACTAATTACTTGTTGTCTTCATATGATTGGTTGTCTCAAAATGACACATTCATTGTCTCACTCACCGATTAAATATGTTCATGCAGCAAAGTGTACCTGGCACAGAAGAAGGGCAACAAAGATCAGGTTTTTGCCATCAAGGTTGTCAAGAAGAGCGAAATTGTCCACAAGAACATGGTTGACCAAGGTGAGCCCAGTTACTTTGTCTGCTGGCTTTGCATGTCCCATTTAGAAATGAAATTATCTGGCTCTGGGTGCAAATAGATTGGTGGCATGGACAATATTGACACGTGTACTTGTTTATCTTTGCTTCAAAGTGTTGTTTACACTGGCTTTACTCAACAACAAAGTATAACAAAAACATAGACGTTTCGCCACCTATGCGGGTGGCATCGTCAGTACACAATGGCAACAAATGAGAAATACA
This sequence comes from Dermacentor albipictus, assembly GCF_038994185.2. NCBI lineage: Eukaryota > Metazoa > Arthropoda > Arachnida > Ixodida > Ixodidae > Dermacentor > Dermacentor albipictus. The sequence goes on from NC_091821.1 coordinate 517,605,381, forward strand.
TCCTATTTATGTATGAAAGTGCCGTAAACATCCGGCAGGGGGCCACGGTTAGAGTTACATGAAGATTGATCTTTCTCGGCTGACTGCTTTTCACCGTCTAACAAGTATTGTCATTTAGTACAGGACTCGCCTCCATGTATCGGAAGTTTCTCAACTGTTATTGATGGTTCTATCCACTGTCCGTTGTTACTGAACCTTGTGTAATCTGATTCTATGTGCAATGCAAAAGGTGTGGTACTTTCTGGAAGACACGCGGGCACCAGCGATTACTCTGGAACATGCGATGATTCATGTGTAAAAGCCGACGTGTTTGACCTGCTGATCAAATTTATGGCAGTCGCCGACTGTGTTCGCTGCTATTGTTGTGCTTTGAGTGTAGTCTGTTTTTCTGAGCACAGGTTTGCCCAATAAAGAGTCGGTTTCGCCATTCACAGTTTTGCTACTGTGTTCTTGACCGTCACTACCACATGACATTTGCTACCACACGACATTGTTCAAGTACTGGATGCAACGACTGTGAAGAAAACGCCAATGTCGTCTCCACTGAGCAAGCCGCAGGCTAAAGTACCTGCTCCCTGAACATGGTCTTCTACCTGAAACAACAACAAAGAAGATTGTGGCCAAGTGGCCATGAAGATGGGGACCAAAGAACGCCAACCCCCACGTGTCGGAAGAATTGAAAGTTCGGTTCTTGGTGCGGGGTGTAAAAGAATAACTATTCGCCGGATTGATACACAACCTACCCAAGACTCTCGCAGAATTTCTTTTGAAGGGCACAACGATCGAGAAGACGCTTCAAATGCGCACCAGTCAATATAACTGCCGTGCGCTCACAACAAACTGCACTGAAGCTTAAGTGCTAGGCACTGATGACCTGCACAAGATCAAAGCAGTCATATGAGAAGAGCTGCAGAAGTTATGCCCAAGGTCACAGCCCCAAGTGGCCTCGATTGCCGACATTGTCATAGTGGCGCCTGCCACTATCAGTACGTGATTGGCGAAAGACCGGAGACGACTGTAGTCCAACCCGCAGGTAAGCGACGAAAAGCCCCGTCTTTATTTCCACAGCAGTTTAAGTAGAAGCAGTGCGACGTCAGTGACACGTGGTACTATACATGCGTCAGGCGTAGTGAATCGGCGCATCATGCGGGAGCGTGCTTTCAGCCGCAGGGAAATACATTCCAGCACATCCCCCCTTTTGCAAAATGAAAGAGTGGTTTCCGCGCGTGGCATTTAGAACACCTGCACATGAACAACAAGCAAGAACCCTCAGTGGTAATCGACCACAAACAAAACCTTATTCATCAATCCTGTACCGAACTGGTCGCTTAACCACTCTACCAGACTTGGTCACGGTCACTTAAGCAGAAGGTGCTAAAGTTGAAGTCATAGCCCCTGATGCTAAAGGTAACGAAGCTGTAAAAGTGGCGGGTGACTCCCTATTCATAGAAACCAATTCGGATGAATCACTTTCATTTGGAAACTAGTAGCTGCCTTCTGCCTTCCTCTGTTCTGGCAAGCGGTTGGGCATTCGTCGGTTACGCCGCAGCGTACTCCCTTCCTGGGTGCGTATTATGTAGAACCACAGTGTAGCGGCTGTGGCTAGCACCGTTGCCATGGCCTTCATGTCCGTTACCCAAACGGAATCACCAGCTTTTAGTTTATTCAATTCCCGGGCTCTGTGGCACCTGTTGTAGTACCGTGCTTGTAGGTTCTTGTTCGCACTGTCTTTAGCCCCAAGATTAAGCAGCGGTGGCTGCAATGGACCATGCAGCTGCAGCGCCATTGGAACTCTTGTCCTAAGACGCCAGCCCATGAGGATTTCATTGACTAGAGTCAAGAGCGTCTGGGGTCGCCCTTTAGACAAGCAGAGCTAGCTATGAGTCCTTAGATTTTTATGGATCAGGGACTTAACCTGAGGGTACCTAAGGCTAGTAGTGATGTGACCAAAGCCTAATCGTGTGTACTTATCAAACTCTGTACAAGAAAATTGTGGCCGAGTGTTTGTCACTACGGTCTCCGGGATGCGATGGTGCGCAAAAATGCTTTTTAGTCTTTCTATCATTGCACCACTTTTTGTTGAGGGAAGGAGGGCTACTTTCAGATACCGTGACAGGTAGTCGACCACGAGAAGATAATGACAGTTGTTAATAACGCACAAGTCGATCCCAACTCGTTTCCACGTGAAACTTGGCGTGGGGGTTGAAATCAATGGCTCCGAGTTCTGGGTGACAAAGCACGCACAAGTAACACATTGTTTCACTTGTCGCGCAAGTTGTTCGCCGAGGCCTGGCCACCAGACCTATTCTTTTGCCAAAGCTCTAGTCCTCGAGATGCCTTGATGTCCATCATGTAGTTTCTTTAGTACTTCCTTTCTTAGGCACTCAGGTACCACCAATCTGGTCCCCTTTAGCAGCATGCCATTGCATTTGGCAATTAGTGCTCGTTCCTGCCAGTTCGTAGCAAGGCAGGAACGTAGCAGTTAAGTAGCAAGGAAGCTTTGGTTTCTTTCAGCCAGCCTTGGCGACACGACTTAAGCAAGGCTTGACAAATGACGTCAGTATTTTGCATATCGTGTATTCTGTTAACAAAATTGTCACCCATTTGAAGCCCTTGCACAGATGTTTTGACGAAAGACGACACTTCAGACACGGTCAGTTCACCGGCTAGTTTATCTGCTTTTGTCGGTGCACTTGAAGGAGCGTTTGCCATTATCAAGCTTTTACCGGTATCATATCATTTTTTTTGGTATCCCAAGCTCGCATTCACACGTAATGAGGGCGAGAGTTGGCTCGCCTCCGCACCACAGGCTGGTGCCCACGTATGCGGTGGGGTGGATGGCATGTTTCCAGCGTAAGTGCGGGTATGCATTTGTCCTGCAGGCAGCGTCACTCATACGCTTCCTTTACACCTAACCGAGGTTGGGGTGGAGGCCAGCGCTGTCTTTCGCGAGGCTGGTGTTCTAGGATATCCCAAGGCGTGTGGGACGCTTGGGACGGGAGGAGGGTGTCCAGATGGGGACACTCGCTCGGTGAGTCACAGCTCGATCTTCACTGTCCGCTCTGTCGTTCCCTGTGGCTGTGTCCCGGGCACCACATGATTCTGTGTTTCTTATGTAATGTTGTAATCAAGAGGCAGGCGACACATTCAGGGATGTTGCCGCTGGCGATGTAACGGCATTCACGAGGCAGGGGTCTTATATCCCCACTCTAGAGGACTGGCCAAAAATGTTCGCATACCTTGTATCGCACCCCCAGTTGGGCATACCCAATGACCGAAGTTGTCTATTAAGGCACGTACCTAGTGGTACACATATGGTACACAATATGAAAGTGATACCGCATCAGTTGCATTCTGAAGTGCCGAACCCTTGGTGGCAACACATCAACAGGCATTTTACCAAGCAACGAAACAAGAGGTTTGTGGTCCATTTCAAGCATCACCTCGATACCTCTTATGTATTCGTTGAATCTTTTGGCAGCCTATGTTAACACTAGTGCCTCCTTTTCCACTTGCGCATGGCGCTGCTCAGTTTTAATTAGTGCCCTTGAAGCAAACGCTATCGTCTGGCACTCGCCATTGCGTTGTTTCTGGAAAAGGACGGCACCAAGACCATAAGGCGAGGCGTCCGCTGAAAGAATCGTGGAAAGCGTGGATCGTACATAGCCATGCACTTTGCTGAGCAGATAAGAGATTTCGAGCTTTCAAAAGCCATGTTCTGAGCAGGGCCCCAAGCCCAGTCGGTCTCTTTCTGCAAAAGCTCCTGTAGCGGTGCAGTGGTTTGCGCCAAGTTCGGAACAAAATGGCCTACGTATGCCCAGAACACTGTGTATTTGCGATATATCAGAGGGTGCTTTCAGCTCTTGAATGGCTCTGAGTTTGGCCGGATCTGGCTGTACGCCTTCCTCGCTGAGTAAGTGGCCCAGAAAGCTTATGCTTCGAACACCGAACAAACACTTTGCTTTGTTTAGGGTAACGTTAGACTAGGCTAGCTTAGCTAAGACATTCGATAGTCTAGAGTCATGTTGCTCTTTGTTGTTGCCAAATATGAGAATATCGTCCATCAGGTTAACGACGCCAGGAAGGCCTGTCAAAATTTCAGACATTCTTCTTTGAAAATACTCTGGAGCTGATGTAATCCCGAACGGCAACCTAGTGAAACAGTACCGCCCAAACAGTGTAATGAACATGGTCAGCTCTTCTGAGGCCTTGCTGAGTCGCACCTTATGGAAGCCGGAATTGGCGACCAATTTGGAAAACCATTTTGCACTGGCAAGAGAGCCCAGTGCTTGGTCGACAGGAGGCAATGTGTATCTTTCTCTTAAGACAAACTTGTTCAATTGCATAAGGTCTACACAGATCCTTACATCTCCTGAGTGCTTTTGTACAGGCACAATGCCTGCACATCACTCTGTCGGCTGTTCGACTTTACGAATAACGTCTATTTGTTCCATCTTCTCGAGTTCTCTTTTTACAGGCTCCTGAAGCGGTATAGGAATCCTGCGTGGTGCGCTTATTGTAAAAGGAATAGCATCTGGTTTTAGCCTTATTGTATACTCCCCGGGCATAGTGCCTAACTTGTTGAAAACCTGAGGGCACAAAACTTTGTTGTTGGGTTCCTTGTGAGCCACAGAGTCAACGAACTTGATGTCTCCCAACGCATCCACAGTTGGCAAACCCAGCAGTACATGGTGCAAAGGACTGACCACATAACATGTTTAGCGAGAAGTTTGTCCCTTCCAAAATATATCCGCTTGAAACTTGCCCAGAACATTAAAGTGGTCACCGCTAGTGCCAGTCAATACCTCGTCGGCCTTTTCCAAACTCGTGGAAAGTCCCGGAAATGATGCTGGAATTACGGACACTTTTGCGCCTGAGTCGACCTTTGCGAAAACAGGCACGGAGTTAATAGCTGAACTTAACGCGCCTTGGTGCCAGATGCCTCGACCGTGCCGAAAAAAGCCTCCTTATGTCCATTTGTACAGATGACACTCGTACCTTTCGCGGGTAGCCTGGAGAAGTCCCTTTGAGACACACATTGCCGAAGTGTCCCTTTAAGCCGCAGTTGAAGCACCTATGGTCCCGCGCTGGGCAGGCTGTCCTTGGGTGCGAGTTGCCTCCGCAGAAGATGCACAGTGTCTCGGAACGAGCTGATGTCGGCCGGGTTTCCTTGCTGCATTACGGTTGCCGGCGGTAGTCCACTGCGTCGACATTGACGTCCTCACATGGCTTGCACGGTGTGTATTCGTGGACTTCGTTGCAGTTTCGAAGTTCTTCTTGCTGCTACTGAACAGTCTCTTTTAGGCGGGCCCTCGTCAGAGCTGTTGCGAGAGACAGCTTGGGATCCATTTGGAGCGACTCTGAAAGTTTTTCATCCCACAGGCCCACAACGAACAGGTCCCTGATGAGGCACTGATTGAACTCTACGAATTTGCATTTGTCTGCCAAGATGTGTAGAGCAGTCATAAACTGGTCAGTTCACTCGCCAGGCATCTGGTGCCGCTTGTGAAAGCGAGCGCTGTCGTAGACAATGTTGCTCTCCTTGATGAAGTAATCGTTGAACTTCTCATTGACCAGCTCAAATTTCTTCGACTCTTCTGCAGAAAGATTGAAGGTGGCGAAGGTGTCCCTTGCTTGTCGACCCATGGTATAAAGCAGAGTGTGTACTTGTGCCTCTTCTGAGCACTCGCTCAGTCCTGATGCATAGCGATAATCGTCAAAGTGCAGTATCCACGCTGGCCACTCTGAGGTATTGTCGAAGTCCAGCGGTGGCGGCTGCTGAAGGCCCGGCAGCGATGCAGTGGTGCCTCCTTTCCTGACGTCTCAATCCTCTTTTTCCAATCGCTTTTAAAAGTGGCTAGATCGCATCACTTCTGACACCATGTCGTAGGTGGCGCCTGCTGCTATCAATGCGTGATCAGCAAAAGACCGGAGACGACTGCAGTCCAATCCGCAGGCAAGCGAAGAAAAGCCCCGTCTTTATTTCCACAGCAGTTTAAGTAGAACCAGCGTGACTTCAGCGACACGTGGTTCCATACATGCGTCAGGCACAATGAATGGCACAATGAATGAACGAGAGTTTATGCAAAAACAGGTGGTCTATGGAGTATGCCAAGCTTATCAAAAAACGATTTGGTATGTGCAAGAACAGGTAGGTTACAAACTGCCCTTACGGTTCTTTTTTGCAGCCTATATAGTGACATAAGGTTAGTTTTGGTAGTACTTCCCCAGACCAGAAGGGAATAGTGTAGACGAGAGTGAATTAGGGTGTAATAGAGCTATTTCTTTAAATTCATTGGGATAAGATGCTTTAACATGTTAATCATTCCCGTCGCTCTATGAATGTCGGCTCTGACGGTCTCTACATGAATGGACCAATATAGGTTTTCGTTAAACCTGTGGGGATGCGAGACCCTCGCGCCTCCCCTGATGTTTTTCCCGCATAGCGCATCTCCTGTGGTCCCGCTTCGCCGCGTGGCCTGCGTGACGTCAGCGCGGTCGATGTGGTTGAAGCGCACTCCGAGAGATGGCGCGAGTGTTACGCTGCTAACGCCGTGAGGTTACTTGGACGCCGAAAGGAAGGCGCTTGCTCTCTTTGGGTTCGGGAAGCGAGCGGGACGGACATGCTGTGCCGCGCGCCGACCGATGCTTCGGCGAGACCGTCTCGCGTGGCCGCCTTCGTACGCGCCACGATTCGCGTGACTATACACGCGAACGACCAGGCGTTGGGATCCAGCATGGGGCGAACATATTCGCTCGCTTCCGGTCGCGGTGAGTCGGACTTCTAGATTTGTCGCGCGCCCATCGGCATGTTTTGTGGATAGCAACTCGGCTAGCAGGCATTGATGTATGAAAGGTGCAATAAATGCCCTTGTGATTGTTTGCACTACTGCGTTGTCGTTCCTTTGTCTCAAGAGTACGGTGTGAGAATCCCACATCAGACCCCACAAACCATACACCTAAAAATTTTACGCACTTCGTATTTTCTATAATGCGCCCCCCAAACTTAACTCGTAGTGGCCCATCAGCTGCTTTCCATTAGGTCTAAATATGACATACTTTGTTTTGCGCAGTTCAACTGTATTCTATTTGAATTTAGCCAACAGTTGAGGTCCCCCATTCATCTATTGGCAGCGTTAAATGCTTCTTGAATGTTATGATCAGAGAAGAAAACGCTGGTGTCATCTGCATACAAAGTTATGCACGGTGTATTTGGGCTGTTAACAATATCATTAATATATAGAAGAAACAAAGTTGGGCCTAGGATTGAGCCCTGAGGAACACCGCAGTTTAAATCAAGAAGTTGGGACTTAGAATCTTTTAGGCAAACAAACTGCTTACGGGAGCTGAGATAGTTCTTAATTAAAGCATATGCTTCACCTTTTATGCCATACCAGAGTAATTTTCGGAGCAAAATATAGTGATTAATAGAGTCAAAAGCCTTTAGGAAATCCAAAAACACTCCAATAGTGTAAGCCTGTTTTTCAAAGTTCTTAATTAAGTGGTCTTTCGCATGCAAAAGCGCTTGCTCAGTAAACTTTTGTTTCTGAAACCCGAATTGTGCTGGTACTATTGCTTTGTTTTTTGTCAAATGCCCAAGTATTCTTTTATTTAAAATGCGTTCAGGGATTTTAGAAAAGATAGGAGGGACTGAGATGGGTCTGAAATTATTGAGGTTATCTAACGCACCCCCCTTATGCAGTGCCACTACTTGCACTTTTCATGAGCACGGGAAATTCACCAGTCGATAAGATGAGGTTGCAGATATGCAAAAGCGGGTGACATATTACTTGTGCTACACTCTTTATAGGCTTTTTACTTATTTCGTCCGCATGCGCAGTTATTCTTTAGTGTAGATATGATGTCTGCTATCTCGGCTGGGCTTCTTGGGTACAGGAATGTAGTAGGCATATCAGAACATCTATTGCATGCTTCACATTGACCTACAGGAGCGTTGCAACACTGTGCAGCAGAAACCTGGAAATGCGAGTTGAATTTGTTGGCTAGGCATTCCCCTGATAATGTTATCCCGTCGATACCTATTGACTGAGGACAGTTCGCTTTGTTGCCGGGCATTAATTCTCGAAATGTTCTCCAAAGCAGTAAAGGATTGTTTGCAGCCGCAGTAAACTTATTTTGATAGTACTCGCGTTTAGCCTTCTTCATTTTAGAGTTTGTTTTAATTCGAAGCTGCTTGTAGGCTTGCAGGACATGTGGATCTTTTGATTTAATGAATGTTTCAAATAACTTTTTATGGCATTCAATTTCTTTATATAGTTTGTAGGCGACTCAGGGCTTTCTAATTTTTCGGTGTGTTTTGCGCATTTCTAGTGGGAAACAAGTGTCGTAAATTTCTTTAAAGAGTGCTAAAAAGTTACTGTAAGCCTCGTCAACATTTTGTTCTCTCGCTATTACACTTCAATCGGTGTTAGTTACAAGCTCCTGGAACTTCGTGATGTTATTGTCACTTATTTTTCTACTTGCTCTAGCTTCTTTCCCATTCTGTGAAACACTACGATGGTTAGAGCGCGGTATAATGCAAAAGATTGGTAAGTGGTCACAGATGCCGCTAGATAATATGCCTGAGACCATTTCGTCACTTAAATGGCTCGTTATACACAAGTCTAACAGTGTACATGTTTCGACATTAATTCTTGTTGGCCCCTCAATTAAATTCCGACAGCTATAAGGGTGAATAACATATAGTAGATCATATTTATGAGAGTTCTCAAGAAGGAGGTCAATATTAAAGTCACCAATGAGTAACACTGGCACTTTTAACAACAAGTTGTGCTCCAGGATCTTTTCAAGAGTTTGCAAAAAAATATTCACACTACCTGCAGGTGGGCGGTACAGGACAGCAAGAAGCAGGCCATCACACTCAACCACAAGTGATTCGCAATCATCGTTAACCATACTATACTCTTTTAACTCGTTGTACAATACGGCATTGCGAAAATAGAATGCAACGCCACCACCTCTTCATTTACATCGCGAAATAGACACACAGCTGTAACCTTCAAGTTCGGGAATAAAATAATTAGAATTGATCCAGGTTTCTCTAAAGGCCAAGACATTGAAACTATAATGCAGAGAGTCAAGAAGCATGTTAACTTTGTCAAATTTGTTCCTGAGGCTTCTAGCATTCATGTGAAAAACTGAGAAGCATTGGCAGTGTGTTCAATGGGGCTGGTTGGTTCATATTCAGAATAAAAACAGGAACAGCACAACACAGGACGCAACACTGTCCTGTGTTGCGCTGTTCCTGTTTTTATTCTGATGAGAAGCATTGCTTGTTGTGAACATTGATTGACTATAGTATTGGTTCTCTCTTGGGCTTAAGTAGTTCAGCCATTTTACACCAGTGTCACTGACAATGTCAGCTTCTATTCTATCTTGGACAAGTTATCCTCTGATTGAATTCTAATTGCACGATCCCCATGACGTTTGCTGACAAACAGCTTTCCTTCCTTTATCCATGTAAACACGTAATCCTTCTCAGTTGCCTTTGCTTTCATTAGCCAAAATAGCCTTTTGTGTGTAACTGTAAGGTTCTCACGCAAACCCACACTTGATTTCTTCTCCCTCAAGACAGCTCTCTTTTTGAGCCATTATTCCCTAGTAGTTCGAGACTGAAACCTCACTAGTATTGGCTGTGTTTTTCCTTGTTTTGCTGGAAGTCTATGAACAGCATCGAGTTCCCTTGTAGTGACAGGCTGCAGACCGAGTTCACTAGCAAGGATGTTAACCTTGCTGAGCAAGTTCTCATTCTCGGTGAACCTTATGCCGTGTATTTCCATATTGTGTTGTCGTCCATACTGCTCAAGTTGATTAAGGTCATTTCTTAGCTTTTTTGTTCCTTCACAGTCCCCTGACGCTTCAATGGTGGCGACTCTTTTCTCTAATGTGCCAATTTTGTCTTCGCGAGCTGTCATCTTATCCAGTAGCCTATCATGCTTCTCGGAAACAAGTGTCACCAAGGACTCGATGCCGTCCACAGTGGCCTTCAGATTCAGTAACAACTCTACATTTTTTTTTTATGAAGTTTACTTCAAGCAGCTTTTGATTTATGGCAGCTAGCTCATTGAATACATCAGTGATAGTGCATGCATCTGCTGAGCTGTCAGGTTCAATCGTTGCTTTAGGTTTGCAGGCTTCACAGTTCCATTTTTTTTGCCTTTTTCGAGTCATAGTTATTTCGTTCTCCCCCGAACAACTTCCTAAGTGATACCTGCAACCACAACTCACGCATAAAGTGGAAGGTGCATCGTTGGGAAATGATAGGCTACATGAAGCACACTGAGCAGTATCGGCCATTGCAGAAGATTTGTACACATGCAGCAAGGACACTCGCGGCAGCAGCAGCAGCAGTAGCAGCAGGCGGCAATATCAAGTAGCGGCGGAGGAGGCTCAAGTTGTGGTGTATACTGACCTGTGTTTGCAGAAAGAATTCCCCGGTTAGGAATGTAGCCACAGGACTAGCGCCACGCCGTTGCTGCTGCAGAGTGCAAATGCAGTCGGTCTTCAGTTGACGTGGCCTCTGCCTGTTTGCTCATGCCTATTTGCTGAATAGCCTTTATTCTTGCGTTTACCGCTGTGCATAACATCGTGTTGACCACCGGCTTTAATAGTTGCGTAGTCACCAACCATGATCGCGTCGATAGCTGCTGTGGTTTCTCCTACAGTGGTTGCAGCAAAAAGTAGTTTTGTTTTGACTCAATATGTGTGTTGGCCGCGTGCCTAAAGAACTGCGTTGTGGCCATTCATGATCGCATAGATAGCCACCACGGTTTCGTTCTGATTCGGTGCGTGTGTCGGCCGCGTGTTTAAGCACAGCAAAGTAGCCGTTCCTAATCGCGTCGATAGCGACCGTGGTTTCCTCGGCAGCGGTTGCGGCGAACAGTTGTTGCATATTGACTCAGTACAAAGATATAGAGGATGAAGAGCACTGGCTACATCACGATGGCGTGTGATCTGTTGGTGATGAGCTCACTGGCAAAAAAGTAATTGGGATGTGCGTGCAGTAGTGCAAAGCATGTTGCAAATGAAGGCATGTGCCGCGGCCGTGCTGCGAAGGAAGTTGCAAGAGTCAATGAATCATGATACAATGAGAACTGCAGCATCCGCACTGATTTTGTGCAAACTAGCAAAAAGGACTTGCCCATCCATTCACTAATAAATGCATGTTGATATAGTAAGCATTTGCTTGTTTTCTGGATACTCTCGATAATTCAACATTCGGTTAATTCGGACATTCTTTTTTCGGTCCCCATGAAATCCGAATTAAAGAGTTTTTTTTTTTTGCTTTAATATGAGATATATTCTATTCGGTTCCAAGTTATTCGACCAAATCACTAATTGCTTCGAATTTGCTTCGAACCTCATATTCACTATTCGTCCATCCCTAACCATCAGCTGCTGTATGAATATCCATTTATATATAGAGCATATTCGCTCTGCATCAATAATACATTCTAGTAAAGGTCGCCAGAGCAAACAATGACACTTTCGTGTAGTGATGAGACCATTTCAGTTGAGCTAACAGCCAAATCTCCTTACTACGAACCCCACTATAATGAATTTCTCAAATTTACAAATATTTTAGAAATCCCCGCCACATTGCCTATATTTTCAATGTAAAAATATCTCAAAACTACGCATTTCAATACAGCGCATACTTCACAATAATGCATGCAGTTTATTTTCGCTTTTATAACCAAGGAACATCAGTATTATGAATTTGGCTAAAGGTAACAGTGCCGCAACTTTCGCGTGAAACAGAAACCGTGAGTGCAGTAGCCATCAGCACCACCATGTTGCAATAGCTATCATCATCACCATGTCAAGTGCCGACTGCTTCATCACAAACTGCACCAAGTACTTCACGACAAAGGTTTTGCGATGCACGTGTGAAATCTAACGATGAATGCAGCTAGTGACAGCGCCAAGAAGTGAAAGCATTTTTTGCTGCAGGACAAATTGAACGTATTGCAGGAAATCGTTGCAGTGAAAAAGCAAATCAACGTGTGCAGACAGCGTGACATTGCCTCATTGACCCTTGCAACCATTTTGAAAGACCGAGACAAGATTGTCAAGCTTCACCGGGAATCGCAACTCGCTCCTACGAGGAAACGGCTGCGACTGGGAAACATTCAAAATGTGAACCAAGCTGTTCTCACGTGGTTCAAAGATGCCACACTGCAAAACGTTCCTGTGTCTGGCCCAATGTTCCAAGAAGAAAGCCAGCAAATTTGCTGATGCACTTGAAATAACTGGGTTCAATGCCAGTGCAGGTTGGCTTTTTCATTTCTGCCAAAGGAACAGAATAGCTTGGCAGGTAGTCTCGGGCAAGGAAAAGACTGCTGACCGAGAAGGTGCGTGTTCCTGGCACAATGATTGTTTTCTAGAGGTGGCTGAATCGTACTCTGAAGACAATATATTCAGTGTGGATGAGGCCGCATGTCTTTATTAGCTTCTGCCAGACTGGACGATGCACTTCAAAGGGCAGCAGTCCAAAGGAGGGAAGAAGTCGCACCTTCGCGTGACAGTCCTGTTCTGCTTCAATGGAACAGGCACAAAGAAAATTAAACTGCTTGTTGTTGGCAAGTACACGAAGCCTCGCTGCATGAAAAACGTCGTGTCGTTACTTTACGACTACCGCGCCAACAAAAGAGCCTGGATGACCAGAGAACTCATTTCCTAGCGGCTCATCAAACTCGACGACCAAATAAGGAGGGATGACCTAAGAATTCTACTGGTTGTCGACACGTGCTCTGCTCACACTGTGAATGTTCGCTTGACGCACATTTACTTGGAGTTTTTGCCGCCCAGCAACACGCCCTTGCTGCAACCCCTCGACCAAGGCATTATAAAGAGTGTGAAAGCAGAATTTCGTAAGGTCCTTGTGCAGCGGTTGATCATCAACTTCTGCCTAAAGCAGCCTACTGCAATCAATATTTGTCAGGCAGCAGAAATGCTCACAGGAGCCTGGTGGAACTTAAAGGTGTCCACCCTTAGCAACTGCTGATGAAAAGCAGCGCTTGTCAAAACGCCTGTGCAGCTTGAAGATTACCTGGAGGTGACCGGCAACAACCCAGGAGACCTGTGGACTGAGGTTGTGGAACTGCTGCCCACCATCTCTTCCTTCGACGACTACATGGAGAGAGACAGCGCAGCATTAATGGCGGCGGACCTGACAACTGAAGAGATTGTTAACTGCATTCACAACGTCTACAGTGACAATGGCAACCCGAAGGAAGACAACTGTGGGTCACCGAACACAGGAGATGAGATCGTGTCGAACATCGATGTTTTAGTGCACATGAACAAAGTCCGTACTTCCATCGCTCGGTACAAGGACGTGCCGGATGAGGTGTTGCGCAAAGTGGAAGATGTAGACGCATTCCTTATCGGTCGTGCGTGCTGCACGCGCCAGAAGAAAATATCTGATTTCCTATAAATAAAGCAGCCTTGAAGTGAGTGAAACATATTCATTTGAGAGTATACTTATTTGCACACGCATCTACTGCCAAGGTACATCATTTTCATTCCTAGGTTTGTCCACTGGCTGTCCACGGTATTTATACTGTGGACAGCCATACTGTAAATACTGTCCACAGTATTTCGAAATAATGGAACAATTTTCGGCAGTCCTTATATCGAGATTTGACTATTTTGCAGATGCATCTCAGCTAGTAAACGAACTTTAAAAGCCTTCTGCAAGGGTGAGGGGTACAAAGGAAGTCGGTAGGAGGCCTAGTGCGGGCTGGCTCATTTCAGCGGTCACAGGCACATAATGCAATATTTGCTGGAAAGTTCACAGGTGTCTTAGCCATGAAGGAAGCTACTCCAGACTTTCTGCGGGCCTGTTTCAGTGGTCGCACCCAGTAAAAGTACTAAAGGATCCTCTAAGCAGTTGCAGACACAAACATTACTAGAGAGTTCACAAGTACAAAAGCAGTTACAAGACGATTGCTTCAGCACCAAACCAAATTCATGTCACAGGTGCTAGAAGTTACAAGATACTTGCTGTACTTGAATGGTCACAAACACAAGTTCACCGTATGTGTTCACATGCTCGAAGCCCTCTAAGCAAGTAAACATAAGCAGAATGCGACCTTTCTGTGGTCGCGGCCAAATATTGCTGAAGTCGTCACAGGTACCTTGGTGACTACACGATTACTAAAGGCTTGCAGCATGCTCGCTTGAGCAGTCATAAAGAGAAAAATGCATTATATGAGTTCACCTGTACCAAAAGCTAACAGAGGATTTGTGTGGGCTTGCTTCAGCGGCCACACACAAACACAAGTTCATCCTAAAAATTCACGGGTATTGGGCAGCCTTGATGGAAGTTACCAGAGGCAGAGCGTGGCTGTTATTCCATGGCAGCAGATACAAATACTTCTGAAAAGATCACAGGTATCTTGGTGACTAAGCATTTTACTAAGGCTCACTGCAGGCTGGCTCAGCAGTCGCAGACAACTACATTGCAGTTCACATGTACTAAGAAATTTAGTGGGGCATTTCTGTGGACTTGCTTGAACAGTCCCAGAGACAAAAATTAACCCACAGTTCACAGGTACATCGGCCCAAGCAGCAAGAAGCCCCACTGCTTCAAGGAAAATTGTCGGCTGCCTGTACAATACACCGCGAACCTGAAGGCATGGATGACCCGGGCCATATTTATCAGCTGGCTAGAGGCCTTCGATACCGACATGCGGGAAGGCAGGCAGGTCGGTCTGCCTTTTTTTGGACAGTTGCAGTGCCCGTCATGTTGATGTCGTGGAGCTTGGAAACGTACGCTTGGTTTTTTTACCACCAAGCTGCACTTACATGCTGCAGCCGCTCGATCAAGGCGTCATTCGTAGCGTCAAGTGCGCCTACAGGGAGAGGCTGATTCAACGTCTGCTGCTGAACCTCCAGTTGAAGCGTCCCACCGTAGTGGACATGTTCATGGTGCTTGAGATGTTGGTGGCTGCAAGGGTTGCTACGTCACCAGCCATGATAGCTAATCGTTTTATATATGCTGGCTTCATTGACACTCGGCAAGCATCATGCGCTGATACAGTGGCATCGCAGGAAGATTCGCCTGAAGGCGCACTCGATGACAGTGCTGACAGCGCAGCGCCGCCATCGCTGGCCCATGCATGGGATGAACTTTCTGCCGTGACAGACAGTGTTCCGGATGGCCTCAGCATCGATGAGTTAGTTCGTGCGGATGAAGGTCTTGTCGTGCATGAAAAGATGACCGATGAGGTCATCATAAGTAACGTTTGCGAGGGTGCCAACGACGACCATCACCACCGGATATCTAATCATGAGAAGACTGCGAACCAGCGGGATGTATTAAATGCCTTCAACGTAATTCGTTGATTTTTCAGTGAGCACGATGACAACGTGGCAATGGACCACTTTTTGCAGTGCGAATCGAAAGCAGTAAAATTGCTGCAAGGCAAGGCTCGCCAAAGTAAGCTGAATGGCTTTTGGCCATACATTTTTTTTTTTTGCACGCCAATTCCCTTCCTTGTTTTTTCTGCCTCGTTCTCGCGCAAACTAAATTCCCGCAAAATCGAAATTTCTTGCTTTCGCCGGCGATTTCGTTATTGCGTGTTTCAACTGTTCCATCTGGGCGACTAGCAAGATAGAGCTTTAGGCTTCAAGAGTGTAATATTACTGTCGTATACCGATCTGGGAGGAAACACAGCGAGTCAGACTGCTTGTCATGCGCACCAGTCAAGACAACTGTGTCGGAAGAAGAGGATTTTTCGTTCTTTGGCATTGTTGATGCGTCACAAATCACTCAACAATGAGGTTACCCAGAATTGCTTCCACTTATACAGCACCTAGAGGGACTCGATGTTCAACTCCCGCATATTTTCTCTAGAGGGCTCCCCGCAGGGGCGTCTGCGTCAGCAGGTGTTTGGTTTGTTGCGACACTACGTACCTGAGCACACGAGGGTTGGACCCTCCCGCGTGTAGCCATGCGAGGCTTAGCCGTGTCCGAGGAAAGGGGGATCCTGGGGGTTGAGCCAATGCCGGGTGTTCGGACCGTTAAGGCCCCCCGGCGGAGGCAACATGCCTCTTTGGCCTCTGCTTCACGTAGACGGCACCCCCGGACTGACCCACCCTGGGGAAATCGGCAGTCGCCGTTTCCTGTCCCCCTCTTGAATCTATTTTCTTTCCTATCATCTTTCTTTTACTGTCCTGTCATCTCTTCTCTTCCGTCACTTCCTAATTTCCTAGGGCAGCTAGGGTTAACCTTGTGTATCTGCCCTCCCTTGGGTATAATATATTAGGTTATAGTGGCAATGTACGGTTGGCGCCTGCAGCCTTATGCGTTAAGGCCTGCAGCGTCCCCATGTTGGGCTCTGTGGTGGGTGGCCGCCATTGCTGCCGAAAACGAACCGAAATACCATGGGAACACCTGCATTTCCCCGCCTACTTTATCGTCACCCTCAGAAGAGGGGACGCACCGAAGACTTCAGCAAATGTTTGACCCGCATAAAAGAGAACTACCCAAAATACCAAGTTGTACATAGTGAAAATCCTGAAAAGCAAGCCAGATTCATTTCGCCATTCACAGTAGCAAAATCTTTGACCGTAGCCTTAGGGTCAGGTTATAAGGTAACCAAAATGGCTAGCGGGGACCTTCTCCTTGAGATCCCTCAAAAACATCAGTACGAGAAGCTTGGCTGTCTCGTGACATTTGGTAATATACCAATTTCTGTTACACAACACCGAACAATGAATAGCTCACGGAGAGTCGTGTCAGAGGCAGACCTCCTAGGCTTGACAGAAGCTGAACTCCTGGAAGGGTGGAAAGAACAAAATGTTACTGACGTAAAACGTATTATACTTAGACTAGACAACAAGGAAATCCCCACTAAGCATCTTATCCTAACATTTTCATCCAGCGTACTGCCAGAAACCATCGAAACAGGATACATCAGGTTAAATGTGAGACCATATATTCCAAACCCCAGACGTTGTTTCCAATGCCAAAGATTCGGCCATGGCTTGCAGAGCTGCCGTGGTCAAATAACTTATGGAAAGTGTGGAGTTCAGGGCCACCCCTCTGACAACTGCAGTTGCACACCTCACTGTGTGAACTGCAGTGGTGACCACCCAGCTTACTCACGCTCCTGTCCGAACTGGAAGAAAGAAAAGGACATAATCACCCTCAAAGTACAAAAAAATATTTCGTTTAAGGAAGTCCGTAAGAGGTGCTCACCTTTTCACAGCACACCTTATGCTGATGTGGCGCGTCGGGGGCAGCGTCGCAGCAGCCAATGCCAAGTACCCAGCCCGCGTGCAGCGAGCAGGTACCTTTGGCTCCTGCCCCCATGGTGGAAGCAGGTAAGCCTACTCCATCCAACCAGCAACCAGGCCAGGCTACCCTTGGGTTGCCGGCCCCACAAGAGTTATCTGCAGCAACCTGCTCTACACGCAGCGATCCCGCAGGACCGATAGAGGCCACGAAGGTAGGCGCAGCCGAGGCTGCCCCGGCCTCCCCGGCACCTCCCAGCGCTGGCAACAGCCGTCGCAGCCAAATTCCACAGGGAGCCCCATCGACCTCCGGGCTGGTGGGCATAGGGGTCTTGCCTTCCGAGGTGAGACTCTCCCGAAAAACTTCTCGCTCGCAAGAGCGCGTGTCCGGCGCCTCACAAGAGGCAATGGACGCAACACCTATCCTCACGGCGCACCAAGCGCCTAAGGCGTGGCGAGGCTCCCTAGAATGCTTCAAAAAAGGCAAAACCTCGGTTACAGGGCCTCGAAAGAGCTCTGTAACCTAATGCATCACTTCTGTTTCCGTATACACTGCACCAATTTACATTAAATATGGATACAGAAATCATACAATGGAATATCGGAGGTCTTCTGAGAAACCTTGATGATGTACAAGAACTCATTTACCAACACAATCCAAAAGTGCTGTGTTTACAGGAAACACACCTAAAATCAAAACACACAAACTTTCTCCGACAGTATATAACCTTTCGTAAAGATCGCGATGATGGTGTCGCATCATCGGGTAGTGTTGCCATTGTCATCCATAAAAGCATTGCGTGTCAACATTTACAGCTACAAACTCCTTGTGAAGCAGTGGCGGTTCGAGCTGTTCTCCTAAACAAACTCATCACTTTTAGCTCTCTTTACATACCCCCACATTACAAGTTAACTAAATATGAATTCCAATCCTTTATAGATCAATTGCCAGAACCTTATGTTGTTCTGGGTGATTTCAATGCACACAGCAGCTTGTGGGGAGACTCTCGTATCGATGGGCGAGGTCGACTCATTGAACAATTCCTTTTTTCGTCTGGTGTGTGTCTGCTGAATAAGAAGGAACCCACTTATTACTGTCTCGCAAACAGAACCTTTTCTTCAATTGATCTTAGCCTAGTTTCCCCGTCAATACCGTCTGAACTCGAATGGCAAGTTAACAACAATCCTCACGGAAGCGACCACTTCCCTATACTGCTAAGAACACCTAAAGAAAAGGAATATCCTCCACAGGCTCCTAGGTGGAAGATTGACAAAGCCGACTGGGAGAAATTCCGAACTCTTTCTAGTATTTCATGAGATGACATGCCCTCGCTAGGAATTGATGCTGCTGGGGAGTATTTTACAGCCTTTATAATAGATGTTGCATCTAAATGCATATCACAAGTAAATGGCCTGTCGTGCAAACGGCGTGTCCCGTGGTGGACCGACGATTGTAAGATCGCACGTAAAAAGCAGAACAAAGCGTGGGGTTTGCTACGCGCTTCTCCCACTGCAGAAAATCTTATCAACTTCAAAAAAGTAAAGTCCGAAGGCAGGCGAACCCACCGACAGGCCAGAAGAGAAAGCTGGCAGAAGTTTTTATCGGGCATCAACTCGTACACAGATGAGGCCAAAGTCTGGAACGGGGTTATTAGGATAATAAGGCGACAAGCACAAACACTCCCTCTGGTAAACACAAAAGGCGATACCCTGCAAGACCAGGCAGACTCACCTGGGGAGCACTTTGAGAGCGTCTCGAGCTCAACCAATTATTCTCATTCCTTTCTCAAATATAAACAAACAGAAGAATGTAAGCCAATAATTAGAAAATTCAGACAGAATGAACCCTATAACCGGCCTTTCAGTATTGCCGAGCTGAGAGCTGCCTTGAACACATGCAAAAGCACTGCACCGGGACCTGACAGAGTCATGTATGAAATGATCAGAAACTTACATGCTGACACGCAAGTTACACTACTTACACTTTTCAACACTCTGTGGGCTGCGGGATACCTCCCATCTACATGGAAAGAGGCGATTGTGGTTCCTGTCCTGAAGCGGGGAAAAGAGCCCTCCTTGGCAGCAAGTTATCATCCAATAGCTCTTACCAATTGTCTGTATAAGCTTTTTGAAAAAATGATTAATCGCAGACTCGTACATTTCCTTGAACTCAACAATATACTCGATCCCTATCAGTGTGGCTTCAGACAAGGGCAGTCAACAACTGATCACCTTTTGCGCATTGAAGGATACATTCGCGATGCCTTCGTACACAAACAGTATTTCCTCTCGATATTCCTCAATATGGAGAAGGCATATGATACAACATGGCGCTACGGGATCTTGCGAGACTTGTCGGGAATGGGCATCTGTGGAAATATGTTGAAAATAATTGAAAGCTATTTGTCCAATCGTACCTTCCGTGTAAAAGTCGGCAATGCACTGTCACGTCCCTTTATGCAGGAAACTGGTGTACCCCAGGGAGGCGTGCTCAGATGCACTCTCTTTATCATTAAGATGAACACACTGCATGCCTCACTACCACCTGCCATTTTTTATCCCGTATACGTAGACAATATACAAATAGGCTTCAAATCCTGCAACCTCACAGTATGCGAAAGACAGGTACAGCAGGGCTTAAAGTGTCCAAATGGGCAGACCAAAATGGATTTAAAGTCAACCCCCCCAAAAAGTTCTTGTGTTCTCTTCACAAGAAAGAGAGGCCTGGTCCCAGATCCTTGCGTAGAACTGGGCAGACATCAAATTCCTGTAAACAAAGATCACAAATTTCTTGGTGTTATACTTGGCTCCACGCTTACTTTCATTCCTCACATAAGACATCTTAAAGAAAAATGTCTTAGAACAATGAACTTACTTAAAATCCTATCCCACACAACGTGGGGTAGCGACAAACAGTGTTTATTGAATATTTACAGGAGCCTAGTTCGATCACGGTTAGATTATGGTGCTGTAGTATACCACTCTGCCGCACCGAGTGCGCTTAAGATGTTAGACCCCGTTCACCATCTGGGTATCCGTCTCTCCACTGGCGCATTTGGGACAAGCCCTGTTGAAAGTCTATATGTAGAGTCGGATGAGTGGCCACTCCATCTTCAGCGAACCAACATCAACTTAACGTATTTTCTCAAGGTTCGCTCTAATAAGGAACGTCCATGTTTCACAACTGTTAACGACTTGAGGTGTGAAACACTTTTTCATAACAGACCGTCAATGCGACTTCCTTTCTCACTGTGTGCAAGAGAAGTTAGCAAGGAAAGGGATGTTCTAGTTCTCGCACATCACTTAATGCCTCCAGCTAAGCTAGTACCGCCCTGGGAGTGGCAGGTGATAGACTGTGATGTATCCTTTGTGGAGGTCACAAAGCATGCTCCTGACCACGAAATCGCTATGCATTTCCGTGAACTTGAATTGAAATACTGCTGTTCCAAATTTTACACAGATGCATCAAAATCACACTCTGGTGTATCTTATGCTGCTGTTGGCCCCCTTTTTCTAAATCTGATGTATTGAACCCCTTAACGAGCATCTTCACTGCAGAAACCTATGCTGTACTGTCTGCAGTAAAATATATAAATAAATTAATACTTGACAGAGCAATAGTATTTAGACTCGTTAAGCCTTGTAAAAGCGCTGAACTCTTTACAAAAGCATACAAATCCGGTTTTCATTGAACTTTACTTGCTCTTATGCAATATTTATCTATCACATAGACACATAGTAATATGCTGGGTGCCTGGCCATAGGGGCATCGAGGGTAATGTGTTAGCTGACAAAATGGCCACATCACTCACATCACTAGCCACTTTTCTTGCGGCTGCTGTCCCTGTCACAGATCTGAGGCCTTGGTTAAGAAGGAAACTGCGACAACACTGGCAGCGCATGTGGAGTGCAGAAACAAATAATAAACTGCACCTTATAAAGCCACAGTTAGGTTTTTGGCCCTCTTCAACAAAATCTCGGCAAACAGATGTTTTATTCTGTCGCCTCAGGATAGGGCACACATTTGGTATCCACAATTTTCTGCTTACTGGAGATGAACCGCCAACCTGTGGTCGATGTGGTGAGAGGCTGACTGTCCTCCACGTCCTCTTGGCGTGTCGGAAAGCCGAATCTGAAAGAAAGAAACATTTTCCACCTGCATACCGTTATTACATCCCTCTACACCCGGCTATGTTTCTCGGTAAGGAACCGCTTTGTAACACCAAGGCAGTCCTCAACTTCTTATATGATGTCGTTCTGCACGTTATAAGCCCATTAAATTCGTAGAGCATCCTCGCCCCAGAGGATGCCGCTGCGATAATTATTTTGAATAGCACATGCCTCCAGGCCCTTGTGTTTCAAGGGCTCTAAGGAGGCAGTAGTGCTCTAGCATATCTTATATCACCTGATATCTTTTTAGACATCGTATCATTCTTTTTAAAGGCGTCTTAATGTTCATAGTACACGTCATAAGTCATCGACATAATCTTATTATACAGATTTTACGCACTTTAGCGCGACCATTTTTAAGGCCCCTCTACAGCCACGTCACACCAACGTCATAGAATTCATAATTACACTGCGAACTCATTACCACGGTCATGGTGCTCTTTGGCCATACTGGCCCTTGCGCCATAAAACATCAAATATCATCATCATCATCATTATCTAGAGGGCTATCCTCGTTCTGTCTGCAAGGAAGTGTCCTCTAGAAGAGAAACTTCGAGAACAATGAGACAAAGTTATTACTTGTCGTACCCATAGCTATGTGAAAAGATATTTTGCATGCATGTCACTATGAACCGACATCTGGACGCATGGGCATGAGCCGTACATTCGCCAGGATTCATCTGAAATACTACTGGCCTGTTACTGGCATCAGTGCAGCACTATGTCAAGACTTGCCCCGAGTGTCAAAAGCGCAAAGCTCCATCCGTAAAACCGGCAGGCCTCCTCCAGCCAATAGAGCCACCAAAAGCCCCATTCCAACATATCGGTGTGGACCTCCTTGGACCCTTCCCAACATTATCTTTAGGGAAAAAAGTGGATAGTTGTGGCCATGGACTAGCTGACCTGTTTTGATTCCCTGTACAGTGCAACGGCTGTTGAAGTTGCGAAATTCTTTGTCAGTGATATCGTACTCAGGCATGGCGCTCCCACAGTTGTGATTACCGATCATGGAATAGCCTTTACTGCAGACCTAATGAAACGCTTGTTGCAAATGACACACACTGATCATAGGAGAACCACGGCGTACCACACTCGGACAAATGGTTTAACTGAACGCCTCAACAGAACACTGGCTGACATGCTTTCGATGTATGTTGACTTCGAACATAGGCTGTGGGACGAAATTTTGTCGTACATCACCTTCGCATATAATACGGCCATTCAAGAAACAACACGAGTCGCCCCGTTTGAACATGTATTCGGCCGAGCAGTAACCACAACTTTGGATGCTGTGTTGCCGTTAGATGAAGAAAACAATAACTCATCTGCCCTAGATGATTTCTTGCAAAGAGCCGAGGAGGCACGACAGATGGCAAGGTACCGAATATGCCACCAACAATGCATAGACTCCAGCCGATACAACCAGCGACGTAGTGAAGCTCATTATCAGCCCGGTAACAAGGTGTGGGTATGGACACCAGTGCGATGCCCTGGGCTGTCTGAAATGCTTCTCTGCCGATACTTCGGCTCTTATGAAATACTTTGTCGTATAAGCGACGTGACTTACGAAGTGAAATCTGCTGGACACAAGAGCCCAAGATGGCGCAACTCCACGGAAGTTGTGCGTGTCGTCCGCATGAAACCCTACCACGAGAGGTCATGAAAAAATAAAGTGTGCCCACAGGAGCCCCTACTTCCTCTTGTGCATCGGGCCGATGCGGTAAGGAGGGGGATAATGCCGCAACAACATGGTCACATTCAAGTTGCGCGTCCTTCGTATTGGACACTGTGCATGCCGTACCATGGTGTTGCTTATTTATTTATTTACTTATTTATTTTATTTATATAATAAATACTGCAGACACATAATGAGAGCGCATGCGCGGCATACACCGCTTCCCATTTATAAAATTGAAGCAGTGGCACAATAAACTTAGTTGAAAGTTTGCGCTAGGTGTGTCGTCTTCTCTCGTGCGTGTCGTTTTTTTGTTGCACAATATCATTTAAGTACTGCAGACACGTGGTCCAAGCAGGGAGGGCGGCATACGGTACATACAATGAAAATCAGATTGACAAAACAAAGAGAACCATGAAATTACAAGATTAGGAAGTGGATTCAATTATACAATTCCATTTGGTTACAGTTCGAGGAAAAGAAGAAAACTTATATGTGTTTGGAAACATTCTTTTTGCATGTTTCTCCAGGCGACCGGATGCAAGGCACTAAGAGACGACAGGAAGAAAGCTATTTTACTCAGTAACTTGAGCTTCGAGGGGCAGCGTCTCTACTACGACCTCGCATAGCAAACGGACCTGACAGCTACTACATTCGAAGACATCCTTCGCATCTTCGACCAACACTACGAAGAAAGCACCGATCCCCTGGTGCACCACATTATTTTCTGGGACAGAAAGCAACTACCTGGGGAAACCTTTCAGGACTTCGTCACCGTGCTACAAAGGCTAGTGCCTGCTTGTGTGTTAGGCGCTTGGCACGATGAGTCCCTTCGCGACCAAATCCTGCAAGGTGTCATATCAGCAAGAATACGATAAAGGCTACTCTACGAAGGATCGTCCCTCACGCTCAAGAAAACCGTGGAAATCGGATGAAGCGTGGAGCAAGTTGACAAGGACTTTCAAGTCTTCAGCAGCTCGTCTGTTCAGCACATCTCGATGCAACGCCAAGATGGCGTCGACAGCCATCACCTTTCTCGCCCGGGCGCGCAAGATGGCGGTCTCCGCCACCCTTCTCCCTCGACCTGCTGGTTTCAACATGGTGCGCCACGGCATGGAGCGCAGTCGCATTCTCCGGAGGCCAGCCAATGTGACGCCCGGCCTGAACTCTGCAAAGCCAGTCGAGACATTGCAGCCCATTGCTACTGATGTGGTTCACCTCACCACATCACATCTGATCCGGCCTGTCCGGCAAAGCACGTTACCTGCCGTGCATGCGGAAAAGTGGGACATTACGCTTTGGTTTGCCGTTCGAGGAACCGAATGCAGCGACAGTCTCCTGCTCGAACGTAGCTTGTTTTATTTCCGCTACCACTGATACAGAATCAGCCGCTAGAGTGCCGTTTGAGCTTACAATTCAAGCACCAAATTTCCGTCCTGCAACAATTCATGCCGAAGCTTTCATTGCGAATACTACACTCAAGCTGCTTGTGGATACAGGTGCTATGGTGTCGCTGATGAACAGCTCCCAATACGAAGAACATTTCAAGGTTTTTCCATTATCTCCTTCTAGTCTTAAACTCAAGAATTATTTGTAGCAAGAAATTCTGCATTCAGGACATTTCTCCGTGCTCGTCAAGTACCGCAACAAGGCCGCAGTAGTGACATTTCACATCACGAACCAAGGCACTTCTTTTCTGAGCTTAGACGCCATTCAAGCTTTGGGCATTGACATTCAAGGGTCTTCGCTCACATGTTAACAAGTGTCAGGAGTTCCAGCTGACCCAAGCGTCCAGCGTCCGTCTCTTCCACACAACACTTGAACAGAGTTCACCCATCTGTTGTCAGGACAATTGGGACTTGTAAAGGGCTTCAACCACGGCGTTCGTCTCCGAGCTTCAGTGCAACCAGTCTCAGTGAAACTGCGTCCTCTACCTTTGGTTCTCTGTGAGCTAGTCTCCGCCGAGCTGCAATGGCTGGAATCACCTGATGTCATCGAACGAGTCACTGCGTCTGAGTGGATTTCTCCGCTCGCTGTCGTTCGGAAGAAGGACAATTTCATTCGACTTTGCGTCGATCTTCGAGACCCCAACAAGGCTATCATCATCGACGCCTTGCTGCTACCGACAGCTGACAAACTGTTGCATCGACTCGCTGGTGCTACTGTCTTTAGTAAGTTGGACTTGCAGTCCGCTTATCATCAGGTTTCAACCCTCCCATGCGAATTCGACTCTGAACGCTAAAAGTCTTCCCTTACATGTTTGTTAAGTAAATAGTGCATAAGTAGTATCCTTCAAATGGGGGGATTTCTGGCAGCATAAAGGGTGCAATGGACGATGAGGTTGTGCCAGACGGTATTTGAATTTTTTTATTGCAGAAAGGGGGTGGTTTATGTGATCCCCTTCCCTTGCGGTAAAGCACATGTGGGGCAGTCCGGCAGGTGTGTTAATGATTGACTGGGAACACAGCACATCATTAAAATCCACAAGCTATACTCATCTGTCCATACACTGCAGAAACTACAGCAACGGTGGGTGTAAGCCACAGTTTAGTGACACACTTTATTTTTAAACACAAAGATCAAGCAACTCCTGAAATAGTTGAGGCATACCATATTAGGAAAAGGGGTAATGATTGCATCACTCAAACAATGATTACGCTGCGTGATAAAGAGTGTGTATCTAGGTGGACAACAATCACCATAAAATTTTGAGGGGTCTGAAGTCTTGGCGCTGGTGTCATGACTGTTTCACCTTGCTTTTCCGCACATGTGTGAGAATACTGTAACATCTTTATAAATGTATTTCTGTCCATCAATAAATTCAGTTGTGAGTTAAATGCTGTCCTGTCTACATCCCTATTTGTGTCCCCATATTATGTGCGCTCCAATCAAATTTCAAACATGAGCATCAACCAACTGGCCCAGCTCGCCATCTTGATGCTTTTCCACCTCAACTCATGCCTAGTGATGGGGGCTAATCTCTGCGCCATGATGTGACGTCATGTCTATGTCTTGAAGCGTGCGCACAAAATCTCTCGAACCTCTCCACTAGCTGCCTGGCTGTCGATCCACAGTGAGAACTGCCCAAGTAGCGTGCATTGCAAACATTTTTACGGATGGGTGGATGCGTAAATGTGAGTAGCCTGCACAGTGCAGCCACCTGGTGACACAGATCAACCAGCCAAATACAGAGCTGATATTGGCGTAACCAAGTGCAAAATATTTTGAAAAATTTTAAAAGACCTGTTCACAATTGCACTGTTGCCGAAAATTCACACTAGCAGCAAAGTAGAATACACTTGGTTACTTCTGTATTAGCTCTGTGCCACCAAGTGGCTGCACCCTGTAGGCTGTTCACCTTTGTGCCTCCCCCACTCTGGCAAAACGCCCAGTCCACCTGCATTTACTTAAATACTATGACATGCTAAAGCTCTCTATTGTAATAATCCTCTGGCGTGAAGTGACGGCCACAAACACGCAGATGCTGATGCCCGCATGTTACCTCGCAGAGGGACACAATGTTGCAGCTTGACATGTCTCCGATCACTAGATTTGCAGCTCGCAGCACAACAAGGGCAATTCATAATCCTTGTGAAAAGAAACCTTGAGAGCAACACTGGCCGCATAGCTCGCATTAGCACAGACCATGTTGTAACACAAGCGGATGACACTTGCAGTGTGCCGGAAGTGCTTGAGCGTAATGATAAATTGTCTTTGTGTATTCTCTTTTTGTTACTTTTTCTTTATAGAAAAAACTTGACTGATATTCCAGCTCTTATAAACAACATTTGTTCACCATAACGTTGGAAAAATTGTTACGCAGCATGGGTAGTGAATCGAACAGCTTGCCCGACTGATGTCACATGCAGCCACTATGTAGATGTTGACGTGGTGGCTGAAAATTCAGGGGAGCAGTGCTGCTACGATCAGCAGGGATGCATATTTTTAAAATCCTATAACAAGTTATACACTTCATGTGAAGTGCTTAAATGTGTCACCTAATGATCGGAAAGACCTAATGACCCTGTACACTTGTACAGAATCATCAAAATCATTTCAGGGTCCCTTTAAGATTGCAGGTTTGACGCTGGGTGCAGTGGCTATGTTTTGATGGTGGTGAATTGCAAGAATGCTTGTGTGCTTACATTTAGGTGCCCATTAAAGAACCCCATGTGGTCAAAATTGAGCTAAGGTCCCCCACTGGGGCTTGCCTCATAATCTGATCATGGTTTTGACACTAAAAACCCTAGGATATCTTATTTTTAAATGGCGAAGTGGCATACTTGTTGATGACCGGATGGCACCACAATTTTATCACTCATGAGATTTCGGAAGGCATCACCTGTTTTCCACATCTAATAAAATGGCTGTTGTGCTAGGTGCAGCACGATAAAATAAAATAAAGTTGACTGAAACCTGAAGAAAGGGCACGCAGTATGTTAGATTAACAATAGCCTCCACAATGTTATAGGGTTGCATGCAGAAGAATTATGCTTTACTTGGGCATTTATTGGAGCTTTGTCTAGCAATTAGGCTTGCTTCTGCACTCCTTTAATTTTGCTTAAATGTGTGGCTTTCATATGCAGTACTTGCCGAACGCAATGCCTTGGCTGTCAGTTGCAGCCCCTTTGTGGTGCGCCTGTTCTACAGCTTGCAGACACCCAGCTCCGTCCACCTGGTAAGTAATGGACCACGTGCAGCTCACAGAAACTGGGTGGAACAGGGTTCCAACAGGTCTTGCTGCACTGTGCTCAGAGAGGCAGGCTTGGAATGGATACATTTTGTTGAAAGTTTAAGAAGCTTTTCAGTCAGTAATGTTAACTTCAAATTCACACAGAAAAAATGACTTTAGCTGTCTAATGCCTTTAGTTTTTTTAATGTCATTGCTTTTATAGGTCTGATATCATCGCGCAAAAATTTTTCTATTTTTATTCCTGATGTTATTGTGTGGAAGACTTGTACACTTCAATTTTTTGTGCTTGCATTGACTATTAGTTGAATTTTTATTTGTCTCATTCGGTTCAAATTTCATACAAGATTTCTTTATTCAACTTTCTGAAGAAAAAGAAAAGACGAAAGGAAAATATCACCTCGTCAGGTTTCATTAAACAAGGTATCAGTGGCTTTTGCATGATTTAAGAAATACAGTAAGGCCAACCTCAAGGCTCTGTCTACCATAGGACAAGAGTCTTCAAGGAAGGCTTTCAGAAAAACTCCTCCAAGTGTGTCAAATTTGAAGTCTCGCAACTCTTGTTTTAAGATGGACAGCAATAAGCAACATTAAAATAGCGACACTTGTACTTCTGTACACCTGTACGTCTGTATCGGAAGTTTGTCAAATGTTATCCATCGTTCTATCCGTTGTCTCTTGTCACCGAACCTTGTATAATCTGATTGTATGCACAATGCTAATTGTGTAGTACTTTCTGGAAGACCCGTGGGCACCAGCAATTACGCTGGAACCTTCGATGACGCGTGTAAAGCTCAGCGTGCTTTACCCGCAGATCAGAGATTTCGACGTCCGCTGCTGTTGTGCTTTTAGTGTACGCTGTATTTGTGGACACAGGTTTGTTGTGTGTCACCGATCTCGGGGGCAGGCAGACGCTACGAGCGATTTGGTTGGGAGACACTGGGCAGCACAGCAAACGGATTTTAATTAGGCTCAAAACTCAATTGACTCAAAACAAAACTCAATGAAGGAATGGTAACACTTATGTAACCCAAACGTGTCCTTATCACTGTCTACGATAGTCTTAGGTGTTTTCTATACAAAAATCGAGCAACCCTGGCCTATGGCTGCAACGCTATCAGGAAGGAGCGTTCTTAGACTTTGTCGTTGCACGTTTCTTCAGAGTCCAATGCATGTTGGATTTTCATCATAGTCGGTGTTCTCACTGATGCCATAAATGTTGCTGCCTTGGTGTTAGCCAGTCAACTAGTTCGTCTCTGATGCTGGTGTCCCAAACTCTGTCGGTGACGTAGCACTCCGGCCTCACTGGTTAGGCCTAACTCTAGGTTCAGCCGCGACTTCTTCGAGTGCCGATGAGACGCCTCGGGGACTATCGTACATGCTGGTCTGCCTCTGAAGGGGGATCCTTCCTGTAGTGCCTGGTAGTGCCATGAGAGGCTGCAGCAGGTCCAAGGAGCCTCGCTTGAACGTCGCCGAGGTCGATGGCCACACCCTGGATCGCCAGCATCACGGACTTGACCAAACCTCCATGGCTCCCGTCCCCAGTGCGATGCTGACACTACAACCTTCTTGGCCCAGAGCCATGTCGATAATGCCAGCTCAGCGCTGCTTGTCTATTGATAACAGCTCGGGCCACACGCCTCGAGGGCTCGTGCCACTTGGACCGATACATGCACATCGTCCTCTTCCTTTCTTTCTGCGCTGCATGCCTCTTACATATGACATGGGTGCCGTTTTCAGGATTTTTTTTTTTTCCCAAAGAACTGCCTTCGGTCGGTTTTCTTGGTGGTGAATTTGACTCTCCCGTTGTGACTTGGGTGATTTTTCTTGCGTTGTCGTGGCTTGCAGCACATAACCACCCTGTCACACACATTTCACCACATGCACTGTTTACAACGTTTGCGAGTTCATTGCTCCCACCACTTTACATGTGTACACTTGCTCTGTTCGCGTTACACTCTTAATATTTCATCACTCCATAGCCCTACTCATGAAACTCGCTCCCAGATTCTGTCCTTTAAAGGGCCCCTGAAACGGTTCGGACAAATTTTGTAGACGCGTAGGGTACAGCTTAAGTAGAACATTCGCACCACAATTTAAGTGAAGCGTTACGTATTAATGGAGCTACAAGCGATTATAAGTTACCCTCCACCCCAGCCATGCTTTTCCTCCTCAACTCGTCCGCCGAGCGAGCGGGGCTAAGCTCCGCCTTCACTGGTCCTGCGTCACAATGCGACGTCACATCGTCGACTTCCGGGTGTTTTGGAGCCCGCCCCCGCCCGCGCGAAACCTCTCCGCTAGCTGCTTGGCTGTCGACCCCAAGCGAGAGCTATCGAAGCAGCGTGCGTTGCGAGCATTCTGTCGTCGCGCCGAACGTGTCTGGTATTCCGTTAACCACAGGCAAGCTGGTCATTTCGGCAAATGACTGGAGGCATAAACTCAAGCTGATGACGGAACTTTGGCGTAGACGTACGTGAGCGGTCTGATCGGTCTGCATGGTCCAGACACTTGTTGGCGCAGCGCTTAACCAGTCAAACAAAGCGCTAATATTGCTCTAACGAAGTGTAAAACATTTTAAACATTTATAAAAACAACGTGTTGATGATTACACTCCTGCGAAAAGTACGCACCAGCAGCAAAGAAGGAAACGCTTCGTTGCTGCTACTGTGTATGGTTGAGCTCTATGCCACCAGGTGGCTGCACCGTGCAGACCATTCACATTTGCCCTTCTGCTCATTTCGGCTCATCCCGTTACGGCACAGTCAAGCGGCCAGATCCTGTCCCCTTGCGCTTACGTTTTGCCTTAATACGGGACTCGCGAAACGCTATTGCGTTAGTAATCTTCCGGTGTAAAATGACGGCCACAAACGCGCAAATCCTGCGCAGCAGCCAGTTCGCTCGTACGCTGCTTTGCAGAGGGACACGATGTCGCAGCTTGACAGATTGCCAGTCGCTATGTTTGCAGCCCACAAGGCAACAAAGTCGAATCATAGTGCTCGCGAAAAGACTGACACCAACTCTGACCGCGGAGCTCTCGTCAAAATGGAGTACGTTGTAACACAAGCAGACGACACTTGCTGTGTGCCGGAAGTGCTTAAGTGTACTGAAAAATTGTTCTTGTGCATTCTCTTTATGCTACTTACTTTTTATAAAAACAAATTAACTAACATTCCAACTATTACGAAGATCATTTGTTTACCATAAAGTTGGAAAAATTATCGACCACGCGCCCTGGTCAGCCAATCAGATAGCTCGCCCATGTGACGTAATATGGGTTATTTGCATCATATGGGTAGGGGCGGCTTAGAATTCCGCCGAGCAGTGCGCTGCGATCGACAGCGATGTGCATTTTTAAAACCTCATAATAAATTACACGCTTTACGCAGAGCACTTAGATGTGTCAATTAATGATCAGAAGGGCCTACTCTAACGACTCAGTACGTTTGTAGAAAATCGCCAAAATCGTTTCAGGGTCCCTTTAATGTACTCTATATGGAAACAGTATTCTATATGCAAGGTGAGGCTCCATCTCATTATTCTGCCATTAGTTGGTTTAGCTTTGCTCAAAAACTATAGGGGCTGGTTGTTTGTTTGTACCCTAAATTGTTTGCCAAGTAAATAGATGTGGAATTTCTTTATTGCCCATACAAGGGCGAGACATTCCTTCTCTATGGTTGAGTAATTCCGTTCTGCATTGTTAAGTTGCCTGCTAGAAGAAAATACTGGATGGTGTCTCATCTTTCTCTTGCAGGAGTACTTCTTATGTCTTATCGGAGGCATCAGTGCACAGCACAAACTCATAGTCTGGTGCCAAGAGCACCGGTGGATATGCTAACTTTTCTTTAGCATTTTAAAAGCTCTCTGTTGATGCTCACCCCACTCCACTACATTGTTTGCCCCCTTTTTCATCAACTCTATCAATGGTCCAGCTACTTCAGCATACTTTGGGATAAATTCTCTATAAAATCCTGTAAGCCCCAAAAACAATTGTAATTGTTTCTTTGTCTTAGGCCTGCCTACTGCTTGTATCTTGTCCAGGGTATCCTCCTTGGGCTCAACTTGTCCCATTCCCAATTCGTGCCCCGCAAATTCCACGGCGTTGTACCCTAGCTCATATTTGGTTGGCTTTATCATCAATCCAGCATCCTTTACTCTCATTAGCAGCTTTTATAGGGCCTTAAGGTGTTCATCCCACGTATCAGTGACAACCAGTATCTCATAATTATAGTGTTCAACGTGTGGCATACCATGTAGAACCCGTCTCATCAATCTTGTGAACACTGCTGCTGCTGTTTTTAAACCGAATGGCATATACCTGAATTGAAATAGTTCTTTTGAGCTCGAGAAAGCATCCTTTTCTTTGGATGCTTCTTCCATAGGAATCTGCCAGTATCCTTTAGACAAATCCAGTTTTGAGAAATATCTCTTATTTGCCAATCTTGCTACTACCACGTCTATCCTGGGGATTGGTTCTGCGTCTGTTTTCAATACGTTGTTCAGACGTCTGAAAATTAACGCATGCTCTATTAGAACCGTCGACTTTCTTAACCGTCACTAATGGCATGTTATAAGGCGAATTAGCCCTTTCTATGATTCCTTGCATCAACATCTCATCTATTTCACTTTCAATCACTTCTTGCATTGCAAGGGGTAGTGGATATTGCTTTACATGCACTAATTCTTCTTTTGAACACTGTAGCTCACACCGCACTACTTCTGTCTGCTCGGGGCAATCTGAAAACACATCCTCGAACTTGTGAATCAATCCTCTCAATTTCTCTACTTGTGTTGCCGCGAGGGATTGGTTCAACCTAACACTCTCTACTCCAATGGTCTTCTTATCGACATAAGTGTGCACCTCCTCGTGGTTCTTCTTTTCGGCAATCACCATGCAAACTCTAGTCCTCTCCTCATTTCCCCCTTTTCCATCTCCTTTCTCTCTTCATACTTCAACATTATGAGGTGGAGCACATCCTTATGCTCCTGAACTTCATGAAATCTCATAGTCCAACTCCTTTTCCTTTTGGGTAATCGTAAAAGTTCCCTTCCATTGAATACCTAAGCATCCTATTATTATCTGTGGGCAGTAGTACCAACACATTGTCTCCCGGTTCAAACTTTCGGTGCATTGCTTTTCAGTCATAATATTTCTTCTCTATCTGTTTCGAGGTGCAGCGGTGGCATAGAGGTAGAACATCCACCTCGCCTGCAAGAGGTCCGTGGTTCGAATTCCGGTGCCGGCAATTTCCCACCGGATTAAAAAAAAAAAATCCGCGTGTTGATAAAATTGCATAAACAGGCCTGGAGTGTGGCCTGATCCCAGTGACCAGAACCGGTAACGCACTCCCTCACCAGAACAAAATTGGCCACCCTGGTGCAGTACTTGGCCACAACCTCCAATATGAACACAACAATCAAACCCCCGCCCTCAGTCCACACCAGCTGCGAAGCAACTGACCATGGCGGCGGTCAAACCTGCGACGCAGCAGAGGGTGCTAAGAATCCCTGGCTCCGAACAGGCCGCCATTGGAATATGAACCTGACAACGTTTAAAGCTAGAACGTTATCTAGTGAGGCGAGTCTAGCAGTGCTATTGGAGGAATTAGAGGGCAGTAAATGGGATGTAATAGGGCTCAGTGAAGTTAGGAGGCCAAAAGAAGCATATACAGTGCTAAAAAGCGGGCACGTCATGTGCTAACGGGGCTTAGTGAAGAGACGAGAACTAGGAGTCGGATTCCTGATTAATAAGAATATAGCTGGTAACATACAGGAATTCTATAGCATTAACGAGAGGGTGGCAGGTCTTGTTGTGAAACTTAATAAGAGGTACAAGATGAAGGTTGTACAGGTCTACGCCACTACATCCAGTCATGATGACCAGGAACTCGAAAGCTTCTATGAAGACGTGGAATCGGCGATGGGCAAAGTCAAAACAAAATACACTATACTGATGGGTGACTTCAATGCCAAGGTAGGCAAGAAGCAGGCTGGAGACAAGGCAGTGGGGGAATATGGCATAGGCACTAGGAATAGCAGGGGAGAGTTATTAGTAGAGTTTGCGGAACAAAATAATATGCGGATAATGAATACCTTCTTCCGCAAGCGAGATAGCCGAAAGTGGACGTGGAGGAGCCCGAACGCCGAGACTAGAAATGAAATAGACTTCATACTCTGCGCTAACGCTGGTATCATACAAGATGTGGACGTGCTCAGCAAGGTGTGCTGCAGTGACCATAGGATGGTAAGAACTCGAGTTAGCCTAGACCTGAGAAGGGAACGGAAGAAACTGGTACATAAGAAGTCAATAAATGACTTACTGGTAAGAGGGAAAATAGAGGAATTCCAGATCAAGCTACAGAATAGGTATTCGGCTTTAACTCAGGAGGAAGACCTTAGTGTTGAAGCAATGAACGACAGTCTTGTGGGCATCATTAACGCTTTTGCTGTCAGACCTTTCTGGCCGTGACGCACCCCCAGTGTCGGCTTGGTTTCAGGGAACGAGCATAACAGGGAATGAACATAGCAATTAATTTTTTATCGTAATTGGTATAGAAATAACATAGTCAATGCAATATGAACATTTCAGTGTTCTGCAGCTGTTGTTAGTAAGCATCATCATCATCATCAGCCTGACTATAAAATCCGTTCAACATCCGAATCTGACGATGCGGAACCCTCTTCCTCGCATCCGACTCTGTCCGAGTCCAAATCCGAGCTCGGCTCATATTCTGAATCGGAATTGAGCCACCGCTCCAATGAGCAGACGAAGGTCCCGCGCGCTGAGCCATCCGAAAGTAACCGCGCGCAGGGAGGATGCGCTTTCAGTCGCCCACACAACGGAGATAAACGGGACGTTGCATGATCAAGAAGACAGAGGGAGATGGAAAGAGGCTAAACAAAGTTCGAAGGGCTTTACGTTTACTGCTGCAAGTCGGAAGCGAGGGTGCAGCGAGAGAGCGAAAGCAGCAATCGAGTCACTCTTTTCGGAGAGGCAACGGCACATGCGCCTGAACTTGACGCGCCGTAGCA
The DNA here is from genome assembly GCF_038994185.2 of Dermacentor albipictus. Lineage (NCBI taxonomy): Eukaryota > Metazoa > Arthropoda > Arachnida > Ixodida > Ixodidae > Dermacentor > Dermacentor albipictus. The sequence goes on from NC_091821.1 coordinate 517,640,210, forward strand.
GGTGCACCAACAGAACAAAAATAAAAACCTTCAAACCAGCAGAGAGGGCAGAACAACCCTTGAACCCATAACCACACACGCGCGACACATGATCCAGCGAACGCGGAGCCACCGCGCCACTTAGCAAAGAGGAAGTGGGAAGTGGCAGTCGCACCGTACTCTTCAATACATAGATTAATGCAGGTCGAGGCGAATATGCGATCTTTTAGAAAGAGTTAACAGATGGCGTGGCCAATCCAGGAGCGCCAGCTTTGCGCTCAGGCGCGAAATTTTGAACGCACGATAGAGAACGTACCGGTACGTCAGTGACACTGTGGGGGGGAAGCGCGATGCCGTACCGGTACGTCCGTGACAGCGAAAGGGTTAAGGAGTGTGCAATAGAAGTCGGTGGTAGCTCCGTTAGACAGGATACCAGTAAGCTATCGCAGGAGACGAAAGATCTGATCAAGAAACGCCAATGTATGAAAGCCTCTAACCCTACAGCTAGAATAGAACTGGCAGATCTTTCAAAGTTAATCAACAAGCGTAAGACAGCTGACATAAGGAAGTATAATATGGATAGAACTGAACATGCTCTCAGGAACGGAGGAAGCCTAAAAGCAGTGAAGAAGAAACTAGGAATCGGCATGAATCAGATGTATGCGTTAAGAGACAAGGCCGGCAATATCATTAGTAGTATGGATGAGATAGTTCAAGTGGCTGAGGAGTTATATAGAGATTTATACAGTACCAGTGGCACCCACGACGATAATGGAAGAGAGAATAGTCTAGAGGAATTCGAAATCCCACAGGTAACGCCGGAAGAAGTAAAGAAAGCTTTGGGAGCTATGCAAAGGGGGAAGGCAGCTGGGGAGGATCAGGTTACAGCAGATTTGTTGAAGGATGGTGGGCAGATTGTTCTAGAGAAACTGGCCACCCTGTATACGCAATGCTTCATGACCTCGAGCATACCGGAATCTTGGAAGAATGCTAACATAACCCTAATTCATAAGAAAGGGGACGCCAAAGACTTGAAAAATTATAGACCGATCAGCTTACTGTCCGTTGCCTACAAAGTATTTACTAAGGTAATTGTAAATAGAATCAGGAACACCTTAGGCTTCCGTCAACCAAAGGACCAGGCAGGATTCCGTAAAGGCTACTCAACAATAGACCATATTCACACTATCAATCAGGGGACAGAAAAATGTGCTGAATATGACCAACCTTTATATATAGCTTTCATTGATTACGAGAAAGCGTTTGATTCAGTCGAAACCTCAGCAGTCATGGAGGCATTGCGGGATCAGGGTGTAGACGAGCCGTATGTAAAAATACTGAAAGATATATATAGCGGCTCCACAGTCACCGTAGTCCTCCATAAAGAAAGCAACAAAATCCCAATAAATAAAAACGTCAGGCAGGGAGATACGATCTCTCCAATGCTATTCACAGCGTGTTTACAGGAGGTATTCAGAGACCTGGATTGGGAAGAATTGGGGATAAGAGTTAATGGAGAATACCTTAGTAACTTGCGATTCGCTGATAATATTGCCTTGCTTAGTAACTCAGGAGACCAATTGCAATGCATGCTTACTGACCTGGAGAGGCAAAGCCAAAGGGTGGGTCTAAAAATTAATCTGCAGAAAACTAAAGTAATGTTTAACAGTCTCGGAGGAGAACAGCAATTTACTATAAGTAGTGAGGCACTGGAAGTGGTAAGGGAATACATCTACTTAGGACAGGTAGTGACTGCGGATCCGGATCATGAGACTGAAATAATCAGAAGAATAAGAATGGGCTGGGGTGCATTTGGTAGGCATTCTCAGATCATGAACAGCAGATTGCCATTATCCCTCAAGAGAAAAGTTTGTAACAGCTGTGTCTTACCAGTACTCACCTACGGGGCAGAAACCTGGAGGCTTACGAAAAGGGTTCTACTTAAATTGAGGACGACGCAACGAGCTATGGAAAGAAGAATGATAGGTGTAACGTTAAGCGATAAGAAAAGGGCAGATTGGCTGAGGGAACAAACGCGAGTTAATGATATCTTACTTGAAATCAAGAAAAAAAAAATGCGCATTAGCAGGACATGTAATGAGGAGGGAAGATAACCGATGGTCATTAAGAGTTACGGAATGGATTCCAAGGGAAGGGAAGCGTAGCAGGGGGCAGCAGAAAGGTGGGCGGATGAGATTAAGAAGTTTGCAGGGACAACATGGTCACAATTAGTACATGACCAGAGTAGTTGGAGAAGTATGGGAGAGGCCTTTGCCCTGCAGTGGGCGTAACTAGGCCGATGATTATGATGATGATGATGATGGTGGTGATGATGATGATGATGATCTGTTTCGCTTGCGCCAACTTGTCGTGGGCCAATTTGCAGGTTGCCTTCAATCGGTTTCGGAGTGCTAGTACATACCTCTCTGTGTCCTTTCCTCATTGTCCGCTTTCCTCTCTGGATTATAAGTCTTTCAGAATGGTTATTGGTCCTCTAACTGCTCTCCCACATAGCATCTCAAATGGGCAACACCCTAAGCTAGCTTGTGGCACTTCCCGGTAAGCGAAGAGTGCTGGCAGATACCTATCCCAGTCTTTTAGTCTTTTTTGACACATCCTCCTTATCATTGTCTTTCATCATCATCATCATCAGCCTGGTTACGTCCACTGCAGGGCGAAGGCCTCTCCCATACTTCTCCAACTTGTCTCCATACTTCTCCTACTTCTAATTGTCTTTAACATAGCATTAAATTTCTTTACCAAACTGCTCGCCATCGGGTGGTATGGAGTGGTTAGCTTTTGATCTATGGACAACAGTGTATTTACCTGCTTCATAACCTCCGATGTAAAATTCAAGCCTCTGTCTCTCAAAACTTCCCTGGGCACACCATACCGGGCAAACATCTCCAACAATGTTTTGGCCACCTGAGTGGTATCAACAGTTTTCAGCACTACAACATCAGGGTACCTGGTAGCTACGTCCACTAGCGTGAGCACTTGCCTATTTCCTTTTCCGGACATGGGACTCATAGGCTCTACAATATCAATCGCCACTCTGTGAAATGGCAGTTCAACAATGGGCATCTTTTCTATAGGCGCCTTTCCTACCCGTCCCTTAGCCACCGTCTTTTGGCATACATCACATGACTTCACATACCATTTCACATCACTCTGCACCCCGATCCAAAAGAACTCTTCTGTGATCCTTTCTAATGTGTTCTTTATTCTTTGGGGACCTGCCATTACACTATCGTGCCCTATCTCCAGTGCTGTATCCCCGAGTTCCTTCGGGATGATCAACTGTAGTACTTCCATTCCTGAACTAAACACAGACTTCCTGTACAATAGGTTATTCTTTTTTATAAACTCCACTACTGTCCTACTCCTTTTTCTTCTCGGCAGTTCCCCTATCTTTAGTTCACACTTTCGTATTGACTCATCCTCATTCTGTAATTCTTTAATTTCTGCAGCAGTAATATTTAATCCAATAATGGCTGTAATCTGCAATGCTGTCAGAGGTTTGGTACTACTACTACTTGCTCGTGTTTGTACTGCAGCTGCTACGTCTCTCTTGCATCCCCTCTTCTTGTGCTTTTGAGTGTTCTTTCTCTTCCATGCCCTTCCCTGTCCTCCTCCAACTTGGGTCTGGGTCGTCTGCCTTCCTCACCCCAGGTAGATTTCCCAAAATCTAATCATAAAGGGGGTCCTCCACACATCTAGCTGTGACTAGCCCTGTAAAAAAAGAGTGTCAATATTTGAATCTGTGCCTCTGGCAGGTATTTAACGGACTTATCCACCAAGATTAAGGTACACGGTCATGTTTTCTGGTGGCACTAGACTCCTCCTTACTAAAATGGTATTGACTCCCGTCTCTCTCAAGACTGTAGCTTTGCGTCCTTGTACCTCACCTTCCACTACAGGCACGTCCTGCTCTCTCCTTCCATCCTCTCTTTACCTCATGATATATGCCGTTTTATCCGCGGATCTAGTCCTGCATTCGTCTGCCTTGTGACCTTTCTTTTGGCACAACTTGCAAACCACCAGTGCTTCGTGACGATTACCTCTCACTCGGCAGTTCACCGCTAAATGACCTGACCGGTTGCGTAGAAAACATCTCTGGGGTCCCCTTTGTCTACTAATTTGCTCCTGGTTCTCCGTCTCTCCTACTGCTGTTGTGTGCGCATCTTTATCACCCTTTCCCAAATTTCTCAATCCTTGTGCCTCTATGAACTGGTCTGTTTGTTCTGCCATCTGCTCCACAGCTTGTAGTTTTCTCTCTAAGGAATATCGTCAAACTGCTGCTACACCTGGCACGACTTTGCCCCAAATCCCTTCATACGTTTTATTCGTCTCAGATAGCTCTATCCACCTCTCAAAATAATTTATCAGATGACATGCGAACTGCTTGCCTGTTTCTGAATCTTCACGCTTACATGACCTAAACTTCTCCTGGAACCCTTCAGTGGTCAACCTGAATCTATGCAATAAAGTTTTTTTTCACCTTGTCATAGTCTAATGACTCTTCTGCTGGCATACGCCTAAAAGACTCAGAACCTCGCCCACTAAACACAGGCTTAAAGCGTTAGCCCACTAGCTCCTCTCCCAGCCTTGCCCAACTGCCATTCTTTCAAACCGATGTAAATACACATCCAGGTCATCCCTCCGCTCATCAAAAGGTAAGATCGATTTCCTAGGGCAAATCTGTCTTGGCCTGGAAGAAGGTGAGTTGCATGACAGCGATCCTGCTGTACTCATGCCATCACGAGAGCCCATGCCAGTCTCTGCTAGTTTTATCTTCAGTTCTAAAATTTCTTTTTCTCTTTTGTGCTCTTCGCACATTCGTTTCTGTTGCTCTTCAAAGGACGCCATCGTCTCGTCCTTCGACAAGTTTAAATCTTTAGCTATCGCGGCCAAATGTTCCCACTCCATCTCTAAGCCACCAAGATCAGTGACAGGGCTGGAATAGAATCTTGGAACGGATCCTGGAACGAATCCTGGGACGCATCCTGGAATATCCTGGCAGGCTCGCCAATTGTGTGTCACTGATCTCGGGGTTGTGCGGATGTTATGAGAGATGGGGTTGGGAGATGCAGGGCAGCACAGCAAATGGATTTTAATTACACTCGAAACTGAAAAACTCGGAACTCATTTGACTCAAAACAAAACTCAATGAAAGAATGGTAACACTTATGTAACCCAAACATGTCCTTATCCTTTCCTAGGTATGCGTTGTGGCGCAAAATACATTTCGTGAAAAGGGACAGAAGAAAGGAAGACAGTGAAGCGCCAAACTACCAACTGTTTAATGACAGCCTGAACTAACGTATAGAAGAAAAGACAACTTCCGCTCATGCGTAGGGAGCCAAGGTGTGACCGAACATGGTTATGATAACATACTTTAGATAAAGCACATTTCTGCAGAATATAATACGATATATGTAGCACTGACGCAATCAGACTCTTTCTTTTTAATATAAAACGCTTCCAACAACTCCCTTGCAGTTTGGTCCCTACTTTTGCCATGAATCAATACTTGTTCAAAGCATGGCGTACAACGACAGGCTTTACAGTGCACAGGAAGATGCTCCTTGTCACACTTACCGATACTATTAGCGTGCTCCCTCAGTCTGTCATTAATAGAACGTCCCATTTGTCTGACATATGACTTGCCGCAATCTAGAGGTATCTCGTAGACCACCCCTTCAACACAGTCCCTGAAATGTTTGGCGTGCTGTTTCTGGCAGCCTCAAGGCCCCTTGTGTATGATCCGGGGGCACAATTGAGCGTACTTGTTGGGAGCCGAAAAGACAACCGGAATGCCATATCTGTGAGCTCTTGAGGTTATGGCTCACACGGTGCACATAAGGTACTACTTCTGCTTTTACTCACTCCCCTTCCTTCAAATGCATTTTCCCACTCGCAGCGGCAGTGTTTAGCTTCTGCAGGAGGGACTCGACCACGGCATTTAAGACAGACTGAGAATAGCCTGCTTTTAGAAGTCTCTCAAGTTGATGGCAAAAACTCGCCTGCATCACATGCACACGACTTGCGCAGAGCCGATCCCAGGCAAAGTAAGGCAGTTCCACGCTTCACAGTCTTAGAGTGCACTGAGTCATATTGTAGCAATTCTTTTTTACCTCGAGGGAGGTACGAACAGCAAACTGCTGTGTGTACCTGTGCGAAGAGATGCTGACGCTACAACCTTCTTGGCCCAGAGCCACATAGATAACGCCAGCTCAGCGTCGCTTCTCTCTTGATCGCAGCTCGGGTCACACGCCTCGAGGGCTCATGCCGTTCGGAGTGATACGTGCACATCGTCCTCTTCCTTTCTTTCTGCGCCGCATGCCTATTACATATGACAAGGTTCAACCAACAAAAACTTAGTTTCCTCGTTCATAGTTCTGCTACTGTGTTCTTCACCGTTGCTACTATGTGACATCTGGTGGAAGTGCTGGATAGGACTAGTCATGAATGGTAACTCTTGCCATGCAGATTCCAGTCAGCGTTATTAGTTGTGCTCCGGGGGTATGAATTTAAGGGCCTTTCCATGCACTCTTAACTTTCTTCAAATGGGCAGCAAGGGTTCCACTCATGGCAGAATAGTCAGCTCCTGTGTCCAATAAAGTGGTTACCTTGGGGACGTTGAGAAGCATGTAGAGGTCGGTGGTTCTTTATCTTGTGTTGCAGTTAGGTCTGGGCGTTTGATCGTGGCTACATCACGTCGACCTGTGGCCAGAATGTCACATAGTCGGGTCTTCTTTTCTTGGCGTATTCTTTGCATCCAGACTTTGTTTAGGATGGTGGCGTCTCGCTAATATGTCATCGAGCTAGTCTTTTCGGCATCTTCTTTGGTGGTGGAGGATCTTTGTCAGTTTAATGAACAGCAAGTGCACCTCCATTGGTTGCGGCTTTTAGTTTGCCGGATGTAGGCTTGCAGACCGGCCCTGGGCAGGACCAGGTATTGCAGTGTGGCCTGGTGACGGCGAACAGGGCGCTCGACAAGGGCTCCACTGAGTGGTGGCAAGGTAGTCGGTGATATCAGGTAGCTGTTCACCTTGCTGTGGGCACGATGCATTGACAACGAAGCCTCACAGTCCCAAGTCGCGGTATGGGCAACAGTGGTAGACATGTCTGGCTCCCCCGCAGTGATAGCAGAGCGAGTGATGGTTGGGGGCACACCAAATCTGTCTTCCTAGGGTAGCTGTGCTGGGCGACGGGCGAGCGTGCTGGCGGCGGTTGACAACAGAATTACGGCGTTATGGGGCCCTGGCGCAGTCGCTGAAGGCAACCTTGATGATTGGCGACAGTGGCATAGACTCATCAGTTCTGACTGGAGTTGCGGCAATGCTGGAACTTCTGGTACTTCTAGTGACCACTGAAGCTCTTCTGTAACTGTCAGCGATCAAGGCCACCTAGGGCTGCTTCCTTGGGCACAACTTCTGCAGCTCTTCCTGTACGACAACATTGATCTTCTCGCACCAGTCGTTAGCGCCTAGGGCTTGAGCTTCAGCCTAATTTGTTTTCAGCGTACGGCAGTTGTATTGCCTGATGCGCATTTCAAGCATCTTCTCAATCGTTGTGGTCTCTGAAACAAATTCAGTGACAGTCTTGGGTGGGTTTCATATCGATCCACCATATAGTTGTTCTTTCATACCACGCATCAAGAACCGAACTTTCTTTTCTTCAGACATCTCGGTGTCGGCGTGGTGGAAGAGGCTAGTCATCTCTGTGAATATTGCGATGTTCTCATTTGGCAGTTACACTCTGGTTTCTAAAGAACTTTGGCCCTTTTTTTTGTGTGACACTTGTGAAGGTCTTCACGAAGTTCTCACTAAATAGGTCCCACATCACCAAACCAGGTCCAAGCAGCATCAACCAACAAAAAATAGACATGGTGCAGCATGTCGTCTCCGCTCTAGTTATTGAACGTCACAGTCCTCTCGTATGTCTCCAGCCAGGTTTCAGAGTCTTCAGCCAATGATTCATGGAAGGTTGGTGGCTCCTGAGCTTCTTGCAGCAGGATATGGGACACTGGGTCTGCTGTTGAGGTCGTTGAATTGGCCTGGATCCCTGTGGTCTTTTCGGGATGAGATTTGTACTTCGGTAGCAGTCCTTGTTGCCTATGGTTTGGGGAGCACACATGCCCATTTCTCCCTGCATACTCGCATTGTTGTGGTCGCACCTTGTGTACCTGTCGAGAGCCAGCGTAGACATGGGAGAGAAGTACTACCTCTCCTGGTTCTCCCTTGCTCTCGTGAAGCGTGCACCTTTCTCCCCTCCAACTCGCGGGAAGCTATCCGAAGGGTAAAGAGGGTATAGGACATTCCCCTCGCAAAGGTAAAAAAGGTATAAAACAGCGTCACCGGGGGAGACTCTTTCTGGCGCCCGACCTCTAACCTGCTGCATTTACCTGCTGTAACCCGTGAGTTACCTCCTTTGCTTGATTGTCCCAGGCCATGAGGCAAGCCTACTTATTACTGCAAGGACTTCCCCCTGCCAGTGTTCTTTATTATTGCTTATAGCAATAAAAGTTGTTTAAGTTGTTGCCGCTAGTTGCCTTACTCGTTCGAACCTGACGTAGCTGCAATTACATGCGCTACGGGATGGGGAGTACCACGGAACAACTGGGTGTTTGGCGAGGTCCGCAGCTCATCTTCAGCCCTAGCCGCATGCGGAGCATACTCTCACATTTGGTGCTGCCAATGTGGACCGAATTTGACAAAACGGTGAGTCTTCTTCTAGGTGTTAACGCTAGGACTACCAATGTTTCAGCAAACAATGGCGGCTGGCTTATCTGACCTCTCAGATTTGTTCATGTCAGATGTTGCTGTGCGAATTCGGAGGCCTATTGCTAACGCAGCGACAGCTGCTGAACTAGCCGGCAGCTTTAGTTTAGAGTGTTTTACGCGGAACCGTCAGGATAACGGAAATTTCACGTTGGCAAGGGTTAGCCCTCATATGAGGTGTACCATGTTGGTCACCTCGCCGCTTTGCAATGCAGACATAAAGGCACACATGCCACTAAATAGCTCGACCCGAGCGGTGGAGGCATCCGAACCTTCGGGTTAAAGTCTGCCGTCCAGCGATACAATCTTGCAGAATGCGCTGCACATCATGCAGAGCTTAGCTGGCACCCTGCTAGGCACAATGCAGGCACCATCGCAGAGCGAGCGACCAAGGATTAAGGTAGACATGCCTACCCACATTGGGTACAATGATCGCACGAGTGTAAATGAGTACCTCAACTGTCTGCAGTATTACCAGCGATCAACAGGGCTTCGACGCCAAAGTTATTGCGTGCGAGGTCCCTTTTTCACTGACTGAGCAGGCGGCTCGATGGTTCCATCTGGGTGGACACCGAGGCCGCACGGTAGAAAAGTTCTGTATGAACCTCCGTGAGAAATTTCTTCTGGCCAACTTCGAATACTGTTTGAGGAGAAAGTTGGAGATTTGTGCCCAGCATGCGGACAAGTCCCTGCTGGAGTATGTATGAATGATGGATAAGCTTTATCATTTCTCCATCCTTCTCGCCACCAATGGAGGAAAAGTTGAGCGCGTTACGTGGCAAGCGCACCCTACTTTCGCGGCCTACTTCAGAGGATGTAGGTTTAAAGACCTAGATGAACTCTGCATGAGACCTGCATGATAGTGAATTTGAATTTTTAAGCCGCTTCATAACGTAGCATTAGATTAAATGGTTTTGCGTGTTTTTTGCCTGCGCACTGATAATGACGCCATGGACAGGAGAGCACGTGGCTATGGGTTGCGTACATAAGTGTATGTATGCCTTCGAATAAAGTTAGTTGCAAGTTCAGCGCTGTCCTGTGTGTTTCCTGCCTTCTGTCATCCTCTTTTTGTTCTGCCCCTTCACGATCTTCAAGATGGGCCCTCTGGGCTTTACTGGTTGGTGATAAGGTAGCCTCGCCCCCTACGGGATTATCTGCCTGAGCTATGTTGAATGCTCGGTTGCCATAGTCGGAAGTTCAAATCCCATTATAAAGGCATTTTTTTTTTGGTGATGGTGAGCTTGAAATTCACCTCCTTCAGTGCACATCTACAGGCTTGGAGTGGTGCCTGACACTCACAAAGGATGCCGAGAGTGAGTGGGGCTATATGTACTAATCCAGGTACAACCAAATTAGGAAGGCTGATTAAGCTTCTACAAATACATGCCCTCACCCAAAGAGGAATTGGCCTCCCTGGGGCAGTATTCGGCCACCACCTCCCAAATGTTCCCTACAATTCACCCCACGACCCTCAGTCCCCAGCAGCTGCGGAGCACCTGACCAAGGTGGTGGTCAGACCTGTAACGCAGCAGAGGGTGTTAAGAATATCTGGGTACGGACAGGCTGCCAATGGAAACTGACCCTGTCAACCTTTAATTGCCAAACACTGTCAAGTGAGGCTAGCTTAGCAGGTTTCTTTGAGGAACTATCAGACATTGTTTGGTATACCATCGGCCGTTGTGAGATTAGAACTGGTGAGGCTTATACATTGCTGAATAACGAACATGTCCTCTGCTATAGAGCTCTCCCAGATGAGAAGGAATACGAGGTAGGATTCCTAATTTATAAGGACATAGCAGGCAACATTGACGAATGCTACAGCATTATTGGGAGAGTAGCTATAGGTGTAATCAAACTTAATAAGAGGTATAGATTAAAGGTAGTACAAGCCTACGCTCCAACATGCAGTCACGATGATAATGAAGTAGATCAGAACCCTGTTAACTCAGCACAGCAGCCTGATGCACTAACCATTCGACTGCAGACTACCCAGTGACCAAGGCAGGCGTGAAAACGATTAGGTACAAACATTCATACGTATAGATAGCCCCCCAGAAAGTGTTGTTAAGCACCCAAAGAATGTTAATGCAATAAAAGGAGGCTTGTGTTATATTTGGGTAAATACCGTAATGAAACATTGTGAGCTACAATGATTGCTTGAAAATCGTCCCACGAGCCGAAAATAGGCACTTTAGACTAGAGATGACGTGACCACAGTGCATTCACTGTCCCCTAAGCTATGCTGCGATATACGCGACCACTAGAGAGGTCTCTATTGGGGTGACCATAGGGGTCAGGCTTATGCATACTGAATGGCCAAGTTTCAATTATACTTTGAATATCAATTGCAGGATTGAAATAGTGAAAGTAAAATAGTGAAAGTTTGGGTACATAGAAATGTATGGGCGCCAGCCGAGACGTTTGGCAGGGATTGAATTAACCAAAGTCTAATTAACCTGCATCAAAATAACAGAAACCTACTATATCTGGAGTTCATTTCCAAGCATGTATACATGCTTTTCAACAGTTCTCCTTAGTTGTGTTTCTTGTTATTTGACTGGCTGTTGTACACCCGTGAGCAAAATTATACAGACCACAGGGCCGCCAAAAAAACAATTTCCTTGTAATTAACACGCATAAACGGGAACTGATGAGTGCACTAGAAAATTCGTAATGCCAAGTTTGGACTGCACTTTTTAATTTCAAGTTGCATTCACAGACAGTGGAGAAAATCAGTTTTATCCCAGGTTCGTATAATTTTGATCATGGGTGTGCCTATCTGTAAATAAGTTGGATGCCAGAAGTTGCATGCAAATCTCATTAATAAGCATCTGCCCGCAATGTTCTAGTGCAATCCTTAGTGTTGCCAGCAGGCACAGTTCTTGCTTTATTTTTTGTTGCTGCATGGTGGCTGAATGACTCGTGTTAATTTTTGTTTACTTTCCATTGGATTCAATTTAATATCCTCTAGGTGTTCATTGCATTCAGGATGACATTTGCAGATTTATTTATTCTCCGAGATCACTCAAAATAAGATGAAAAAATAACCACGCATGTGTTAAATAAAAATCTATTTCAAAGCCACCTAAGGTTGGTCAGAGACTGCACTGTGCTTGTGAATCTCTGGAATGTGCTTTGAAAGGTGCGTTGTAGCCAAATCAAGTTTTCCTGTATATGTGCAGGTGATGGAGTACATGATCGGTGGCGACGTCAAGTCACTACTGCATGCGTTCGGCTTCTTTGAGGAGCCCATGGCACGTTTCTATGCAGCAGAGGCGGCCCTTGCTCTGGACTACCTTCATCGTCGAGGGATCATTCACAGGCACTGTTACGCATCTTGTTTATTGTGTAATGCAGGTGATTGACAGGGAGGTGAACTGGTCAACAGCAAGTATCAGGCAGTCAAATGCCAAGTGAGCAGAAGTTCCACCCAAGGTGTCGAACTGAAACCTTTTCCAGTTCGGTTTATGTTAGAGTTCAAATATTGGTTTAGTTCTGAATGGAAAAAAAAAAAAACATTTTTTTAGTGTTTTCAGCAGTTAAATAAAAGATCAAATTAAAAAAATGTTGCTAACCATTATTCGCTAAGGTGCATGATGATTATACGGCGTTTTTTCTTTAGACATTACAGAGTTTTCATGAGAAGGGTTTGACTGAGACACCTGTCGTCTTTGCAGATGAGCTCTGTGGCAAGCTGTCCGATTATATGGGGAATCTTTTTCAAGTTACATTAAATTCCAGAGGAGTTTCAAGTGACTGGAATAAAGCAAGAGTTGTTGCAGTTTACAAAAAAGTGACTACGCTGCTAGTTTCAAATTACAGGCCTATTTCCATTAGTTCATCCTGCTGTAAATTATTGCAGCATATTGTTGCAAGCCAAATCATATCATATCTTAGTGTTGAGAACATTTTATCACCTTATCAACATAGGTTCTAGGAAGGTGTGTCTACAGCACAGCTGTAGCATGTCTGCTACAGCCAGAACCGCAATCTCAAAATTTTAATCCATGATAATTTCCTCCGCAGCCTTTTTGACGCCTCCGGTAGCAGACGGAGCCGACTTTGAGCCGACTTTGAGCCGACTTTGTGCAGGGATTGGGAGACCTGGGTTACAAGACGAGAACAACCGGATGGCTAGCCTTGAGTTGCCATTTATTTTGACGCATGCCATGACCATTTCCACCTATTCTTTCACTGAGTAGTGTAAACTTCCAGGGACAGCCATTGCAACGCTGACTCCTGCATGCACACAGCACAACAGGTGCCTTGCACCTCTTTTTGCACTTTTGATAAGAAAGAATCAGATAGGCACCAGACATCCCATGCAAGCAGTTCACTTGTGCACTGCACATGACTTGCCTTTTCCCCGATTCTGCTGCAAGGCACCTTCATTAAAATTTTGTCACCCCTTTTGTCATGGGAAGTTTCCATCTAACGTAACAAAGAGGCCACCTTTTTGGATTTATAATTTTTTTGGATTTCTAATAAAATGGGTACGTTATAAATTGTGAAACCCTACAAGTTTTCCATATAAACTACTGCCCTCAAGTTATTATCATAAAAATGTTAACAAATTTTTGTACTTAGTCTTTTCAGAGTAACTTTAGTAGTGACAAGATATTTCCAACTCATCATAGAAGCACATCTGTGAAGATGACAGGTGTCTCAGTCACAGCCTTTTCTTAAAAAATCTGTATTGTTTAAAAAAACACGCTGTATAATAAAGTAACATTAATATTCGAGTGAACTTAAATTTTTGATGAAGAAGAGAGCAACCACCTTTAATTATGATGTACCAACAAGCCAGTTTGCCCACCCTTGTCTCAAACAGGCCCAGCAACACCAATTCTTCAGAACAGAATACAATGGGGTGAGCCTGTCAAAGAATATATTCCTGGAGTTTAAAAGAGAAAAATGATTACACCTGTGTGAGTGTAATGATGTATATTTAGAAACACTACAGTGTGCATTTCCTCTAGCCCGGCCGTCACTGCGCACAGTGTAGATGGGCACACACACTGTCTGTGCGCCTTATCTTGGAAGTGATTTATTTATTTATTTCACTACATTCAAGGCCCGAAGGCATTACAGAAAGGAGTGGAGTCGAAAACAAAAGTAATGCAGTAAAAATACAAACAAAAAGTATTAACCAAAATAATAACAAAAGGCATTCTGAACAGCGGTCTTGAAGTTGGTAGAGTCGGTGATGAGTGCGATTGATGTGGAAAGGCAATTCCAGTCCGTGCTTATCCTTGGGAAGAATGAGTCACTGTACCGGTTTGTAGGACACAATGGCACCCCCACTTTAAGGCTACGGTAGTCAGTGCGGGCCAAAATATAAGATGGAGGTGCAAGAAGGTTTCTTTTAAAAGGGGGCTGAAATGAAAAACGAAAACAAAAAACAAATAGACAGCAACGTTTCCATAGAAGAATATTGCCATGAGACAGACGTCCACAGCTTTAGGCCGGCACCTATGAAGAAGGGGTAGAGGTTGCTCCTTGCCATCTTGGCTACTGTTAGGGCTGTGCTACTCGCTTTACTTGCAAATATTTGTAAATGTATGCTTTTTGGGCAACATTTCTCATAGAGTTGCGGGGTACGCAGCCTGTTCATCACCTTTACCCAAGCACGGAACTCTAAAGTGTTAGCCGCGTTGTCCTCAGCGATGGCCACTAAAGCACATATCGCACCGAAACCTACTGGGCAGCAGCTGTTCCCGCCGTCCGTCATGTATAGTGTGGGCACGTGTGCACGTCTGCGCTAGCTGTAATACAGTCGAACACGGATATATCGAACTCGAAGGGGATCACGAATTAATTCGATATATTAAAAATTCAATATAAAAAATACAGGCCCAGAGGCGACCTGTGGCGGACGATGACCTACCGATCGGCACATTCAAAAATGACAACTATTTTTGCACACACGACGCAACGTAATGCTTTATTTGCCTAAAAAAAAAAAAATCGCTTATGTTGATCTGCTTCTTCGCCTTGCAAATGAAATTAAAGACGCCAACCGATCTTATCGAGGCTGTTCAGGTGCGAAAGCCCGGTTCCTTCCATGTCACCGCAACAACGGCGAATCAAGCTGAACGCGGCCGCCACTTCAGCGGCGGAGTACGAGCGTGTAGCCGCCCTCTCGTCCGGATGATCTTCGTCGCCACTCGAGCTGTCGGCCTGGGTCCCTCCGACTGCAGCTACAATGTTCTCGTCGGCGAGGCTCGCAACAGCCTGAACATTGCTGTCAACGTTCACATAATCGTCAGCAGACACTTCGGCTGGAACGGCAGCCGGGAAAAGGGACGACAACTCGTGAAACGCGTCGTCCATGCACTCGTCGCCGTCTTCGCAGGTTTCGGGAAGTTTGGCCGTCACAAGGCCTGCCTTCCGGAAGCAGTTGGCCACGGTATCCTGCTTCACGTCTCTCCAGGCGCCCGTCATCATTTGAATGGCCTCCAGCAGGTCAACCTTAAGCTCGGTGCCCATGCGGAGGTTCACCAAAAGCCTATCAATGAGTCCCCTCCTGTAGCCGACTTTGAACGACTTAATGATGTCCTGGTCGAGCGGCTGCAACTTCGCTGTCGTGTTCGCCGACAGAAACTTGAGCGCGATGTTTTCGAGCTCATAGGTGGTGTGATGGGCCGAGCAATTATCGACGAGAAGGCAAGCGTGACGCCCCGACTTGCCCAGTTCAGCATCCCACGCTTGCAGCCATTCTGTAAACAGCTGATGCGTCATCCACGCCTTCTTATTGAAGGCGTAGCGAACGGGGAGCTGCTTACAGTTTTTGAAGCAGCGCGGTGCCCTTGCTTTGCCGATCACAAAGGGCTGGAGCTTTTGAAAGCCATCCATGTTTGCAGCGAGCAGAACGCTCACGCGGACTTTGCTCATCTTGCCCCCGTGACTCGTGCTGCCCCGGACGTCGAGCGTCTTGCTGGGCAGCATCTGCCAAAACAACCCGGTCTCGTCGGCGTTGAAGATTTCCGCGGGTGAAAACTTCGCGCAAATTTCCGGCCATTCCTTCGAAATCCACTGCTGGATATCCTGGCTGATGACAGCTCCGCTTTCCCCAGAAATGGTTTTGCCAACTATCTTGTGGCGGTTCTTAAACCTCTGCAGCCACCCTGTGTTGTCGGCGAAGTTGTCATCACCGAGTGGAGCGGCAAACCATTTAGCTTTAGCCATTAGCATTGGGCCATGCACCGGAATGTTCTTAGCCCGCACCTCTAAACCCCACGCATAGGGGGCCTTTTCAACTTTCTCGTGGCAGGAGTGCGCACACGACAAGCTCCCGACGTTCGTTGCTCCGCCGATTTCGACTTTATGTTCGCCTTGTTTTTTAACAAGGTGCTTAGAGTGCTCCGAGGAATCCCGAAGTCGTCTGCCACCGTCGCACTTTTCTCGCCCGCCTCAACACGCTGAATGGATTTCAGTTTTGTTGCAAAGTCCAGGTTCTTCCGCTTCTTGACGATGCTTGTGCTTGCTGCGGCCATTGCTTCCGCGTCAGCCCACCACGATCCAGTCACACGTGTCGTGAGACGCACGCAAAACAATAATGAACACGAAACACAAGAATGCGCACAAAACACAAGAATGCACATGCTCAGCCTCCGCCAACAAAGCGCTCGCGATGGCCACCTCCGAGGGCGACAGCGACGTACGAAAGGCACGAGCTGTGGTTGGCTGAGCAAAACTTGTGAAAAAGCAACAGGAAAAAAAAGGCAAAAGGAGGAGGCCGTCGGCGCCTTCGTTCCTGGCTACCTTTTCCGAGCCGATCACTATGGTTACGCGGGGGAAGGATGAGACATTGGGAGAGAGAAAAAAAAGCAGTTCCGCAAGTTGGAGAGCGTGCGCAGCGGGAGTACGTCCGAGCCTCCCTCTCGCTCTCACATTTTCCGAGCCTTTCGGGGGAGGTGCGGAGCTCGCGGGTGCAGCGAGTGCCGAGATCGCGCGGTGTTCTACATATCCAATGGCGGGTAAAAATATAGTTCGATATAAACGTACGAATTTGTATACTTTAACACAGAATTTTCAAGGGGATAATTTACGAATTCGATACAGACAATAATTCGATATATGTGGGTTCGATATATCCGTGTTCGATCACCCAAAACCACGGTGCTGTCTTTATCAAGATACTCTCTCCTTTCTTCCTGTTTTCTGTGGCAGGATATTAACTGCATTCAATAAACCACGTGGTTCACTCTTCACTTGGTGTCCCAGTGTCTCACATTGGCAGCCTCGATGCCAATGCATGGTTTCAGTAGTGGGATTAATGATGACCAAGCTACAAGCGGCGAAGTACGGCAACGATCAACTGTATCAAGCCCCCAGAACCTCTGCGCTTATCCAGAGATTGTGGAAAGAACTGGAATTCGTTCATGAAATGGTTTGAGCTGTTTCTAAAGACAACCTGCCTTGACAAGCCATGGTTCGAAGAAGCAAAGACAGCAATCCTGCTCACCGTCGCCGGTGAAGATGCAATAGAAGTATGCAACAAGTTTAAGTTTGCTGGAGAAGGCGACAAGCATGACTACAAGATAGTAGTCACGAAGTTCCGGGAGTACGGCGTCGAACAAAAAAACGGAAGTGCGTGAAAGGTATGTGTTCCGAACATGCTACAGGCTGAGACTGAGCTACTCGAGTAATTCCTGTGAAAAGTCGAGAAACAGGATGCACATTGCAACTTTGGTCGTTTGACTGACAGCATAGTTAGGGATCAAGTCACCTTTGGGACGAATTCACCTTGGCTACGGGAGAAAATGCTTGGGATAAAGGCCTCACCCTCGAAAAAGCCATTAGTATGTGCAAGGCATCAGAGACAGCAGCTCGTCAGAACGAGGTATGGCAGAAGGCTAAGGAAGAGCCCAAAGTAGATGCAGTAACATCTAGATGCGCCTCGACGACGACGCGGCAACAAATCAAGACTGCATCTCATCAGAACGAGACATGCAACGAGGTGAGGGAGGAGCCTGAAATAAGCATGGTAACTCAAGGCGCGTCCCAAAATTCCACGGCAACCAGTCAAGTGTTTTCGGTGTAGCTGGCTTCACGCTCCAAGACCTTGTGCTGCGTATGGCAGGATATGTTACCATTGCAACAGACCAAATCCCTCTGCCTCGTGTTGCAGTTATAGGGTCGATATCAGTGAGGTACATGATCCCTTACAACTTCAAGGTATTGGATGTGGCTGTCAGCAGTGTCAGCCACGACCACGATTGGCTGATGAACACCAAGATTGGAGGCCAGGACATAATATTCAAGGTTGGCACAGGAGCCCAAGTGAATGTGAGACCACTATCACTCTATCACAAATTGAATGTTGGTGCTCCCCAGCCTAGTGGGGCTGTCCTATCCACGCTCCTATGGTGGAATCATCATAAAACACTACGGGACATTTTCAACACTGATGGTAATCAATAACCAGCAAAACTTATTTCGGTTCTTTGTCGTCAGAAAAGAGCACCATGCCAGATGCATCATTGGTTTGGAAGCCAGTGAGTGCTTTGGTCGAATCCAACGCATTGTCCAAGGTGTAACCGCAAGGCCTGCCAAAGAGGTGACCCAAAAGTTCCCGTGGCTCTTTCATGGAACCAGGTGCCGCCAGTGACAATGCATCATCATGCTTTGCAATGACGCCCTGCCCGTTCAACTGGCACGAAGACTGCCCCTCTCCCTCCCGCAGCCGCTGAATGCTGAGCTGAACAGGATGGAACACGAAGGCATTATCAAGGAAGTCAGCAGCTCGATGGACTGGGTAAGCCCATTGGGCTTTGTAAAAAACAAAACAAAACAAAAAAGACGAGAGGCTTAGGATATGTCTTGAATTGGGAAGGAACACGCCAACTAAGGCGATCACGAGGGAGAACAACACAGGACAAGCGCCAACCGTTGTCGTTCTCCCTCTCGTGATCATCTTAGTTGGCACTGTTCCTTCCTAATTCAAGTGTGCACCATCTAGCCCAAATGAATGTTGTCCTGAGATATGTCTTGATCCCCAAAAAATCAATGAGAGTTTGTAAAGGGAACATTTTCAAATGCCGCAGCGTGAGGACATCGAAGCAGAATTGGCAGGCGCAAATTTTTTTTTGTCTACTTGCTAATGCCGGCTTTAATCAAATTCCTCCAAGCGAGGAGTCATCAAAGCTGTGCACATTTTCGACTTTGTTTGACTGTTGCCGCTTCCTTAGGCTACCCTTCTGCTTGGCATTGGCCAGTGAGTTGTTCCAGAAAGCTCTAAATGACATATTTGATGGCCTGCCTGGTGTTTGCGTGTATGTCGGCAATGTGCTTATCTGAGAGCCAACAAGAGAAGAGCACAACCAGAGTGTACGAGGCATTCGAACACAGCCAAGATTGCGGGATTAACATTTAACTCCACAAAGTGTGTGTTTGTAGTACAAGAAATGAAGTTTTCCGGAGACATAATTAATGGTGAGGGCATCAAGCCAGACCCATCGTTACTTGCTAGTGTATTTGACTTGCCAGCACCATGAAATAAACAAGCTGTACAGAGGATGCTCAGTTCTATTAACTATTTTAACAAATTCGTATCCAGCCCGACGCAGCAAACTACGCTTTTGCCATCTCTGTAACATACACTTTGAATGGATGCACGAGCACGAAAACGAGTGGTGTACGTATGTAGGTCATTGAGTGCAGCCCCACTATTGGTGATTTTTGATCCAAACGGAACAGAGGTGACGTCGGATGTTTCACAGGATGGCCTGGGTTCAGCTGTGTTGCAGTGACATGATGATGATTGGATGCTGCTAGTCTATGCCTCTAAAGCCTTGACAGTGTTCGAACAATGGTACTCCCAAATCAAAAAAGATGTGCTCGCTTTGGTGTTTAGCTGTGAAAGATTTCACCATTTCGTTTATGGATGCTCAGTGACACTTGAAAGTGACCATTGCCCTCTTATCGACATAGCAAAAGAAAGGCAATATCGAAAATACCTCTGGGGGGTCCAGTTTTGTGAGCTTGTTGCGATGCGATTACTTACTTACATTTCGTTCCCGGCAAACAGCTGACCCTGGCGGAACCTGCCGTGGTTGCTCAGTGGCTATGGTGTGGGGCTGCTGAGCACGAGGTCGCGGGATCGAATCGCCACCACGGCGGCCACATTTTGATGGAGGCGAAATGCGAACACACCCCTGTACTTAGATTTAGATGCACGTTAAAGAACCCCAGGGGGTAAAAATTTCCGGAGTACTCCACTATGGCATGCCTCATAATCAGAAAGTGGTTTTGGCATGTAAAGCCCCATAATTTAATTTTAATGTAATTTTGACCCTGGCGGACATGCTGTCAAGATCACCTGCTCCTGGATATGGTACTGCTGTGGACACTGCCGAAGCTGAGCTACATGCTCTCAGTGTGGTGTCATCACTCGTCTCCAAGAAGACTGTTCAACGCCTTGTGCATAAAACTGCGAGTGACCAGCATCTCAAATTAGTGCTGCAAAGGGTCATGTAAGGAAAAGCGGTGGAAGGGCCGTTAGCTTCAACAACTTCTGAGCTGTCAATAGTATAGAAGAACTTGTTGGGCGAGTTGGTACATATTAGCGAACATTGTTTAACTGTGCGAACTAACGGACCACAGAGACAGCATGGGACAAGGACAAGGCATGGGACAACTGCACCCGTCCTTGTCCCATGCTGTCACTGTGGTCCATTTGTTCGCGCAGTTAAACAATGTTCGCTGTCAGTAGTAAATGGCATACTTCTGAAGAAGATAAAGGTCGTAATCTGAGCAAGAATGTGAGCAGAAATGTTACGAAGAATCCATGAAGGGCATCTAGGCATGGGAAAATTACTTGTACAAAAGTGCACTATCTGTAGGTGGCATGCCTACAGTCAAACAGCTGAGCCACTCATGCTTTGGTTGACGCCATCGCAGGCATGGTATCGAATGGGAGTTGATATTCTTCAGTATGATGGAAAACACTACCTTTGTGTTTACGATGCCATGTCCAATTTTTCAGATGTGGACCAACTGTATAACCTATCAACGACATTTGTCATCGCTAAACTCAGTGGTATGTTTGCAAGATGCGGCGGCATCCTGTCACAGGTATGCACTGACAATGTCCCGCAGTTTGCAAGCCATCAATCTGCTCCGTTCACCGCACAGTATGACTGTGAGCATGTGACGCCAAGTCCACGATGCCCGTGCTCAAACGGATTAGCCGAGAAGGGTGTGAAAGTTGTAAAAAGGACTTCAAAGAGACCACAGAAGTAAAAGAAGACTTTTGGCTAGGTCCATTGAATTATAGAGCAAGTTCTTTGGAAGATGGGTGGTCTCCTGGCAAATTGCTACAAGGAAGACACCAGCGCATCCTGCTTCCCAACTTCACGCATCATCCAGTAATTAGAGTAACGAAACACAGCCAGACCATTCAAAACCACCGGCCACTGCCACTCCTCAAGCGTGACGATATCGTGGGAGTGAAAGAAAAATTGTGGTTGCAAAAAACCGCTGTTACAACGCCAGTGGGTCCATGGTCCTTTATTGTACGAAGGGAAAACGATAGGACCATTAGATGAAATCAGTGCCACCTTCTGGCAACAAGAGAAAGCCAAAGTACCGACTTGTCACTTAGCGACACTGATGACGAGCAAGTTCTTTCATCGGCATCATCAGAGACCACAAACACAGAAGTTGCAGCAGGACAAAGCCCACCAACTTTGGTGCTTAGAAGGTCCCAACGGCAGTTGAGACCCCCCAAGCAACTAATGTATGATGCTAACTTTAAACAAATTATTATACGTTGAGCCATCTTCAGCCGCCTTCTGTAAGGAAGGAAGATGTATCGTATCGGCACATGTGCACATCTGTCTGCGCGCTAGCTATTAGTGGTAGCAGCAAAAACCACAGTGCTGTCCTTATCAAAACACTGTCTCCCTTTTTCTTGCTTACTACGACAGTATAACTTGACGCAAAGCGGAAAAAAAAAAAAAGCATGAGGACAAGAGAAGGATTTTTTTTTTTCACATTGTCTGAAGTTGTGCATTACCACTAGCCCACCAGTCTGTTCTCTTGTATGACAATGTATTAACCGCATTTAAAAAACAATGTGGTTCACTTGGTATGGCAGTGTTTCACATAGGCAACCTTGATGCTGATACAGTCTTATTGCTTCCAAAAGATCCAGGCACCTTTTGTGGCACAGATTACATGGATATTGACGATTTGATTTCATGGTATGACTGTGTCGGCAAACAGAACAGGTTGGACAATACGCTTATGCTGGCACATGTGGTATTTTTATCTTAAAGAAACCGTGCGTCTGGTACTAGATGCATGAGCACGATCTGACCAGTTGGGACCTCTGCAAAGGAAAACTGAATGACTTGTTTGGCAAGCTCTTGGGTCGTCAGCTAGCCACTAAAAAAGAACTTTACTCTCGCACGCAGTCTTCTACTGAATCACACGTTTCATATTTATTTATTTATTTATTTATTGTACCCTCAAGGCATACAAGCATTATAGAGGGGAGGGGGTCAATCATTCAATATAAGTTCAGTTATTTGCACATACACAATCAAAAATTTCAAAAAATGGGAATGAATGTAATTTCTAATAACAAAAATTCACACTGTCATGCACGGCTTTATACAATGATTACGGCAAGAACATACCATCGTAACCGATTGAGACACCAAAAGATGAAGTTTCCAACCAACATAGAGAAAAAAAAAAAAAAGTTAGAATGCGTTAAATTTCGCTGGAAAGAGCATCACGAAAATGGTCACAGTTGGTAATGTTAACTAATGAGGCGGGAAGATTGTTCCAGTCGAGGCTGGTTTTGGGCAGGAAAGAGTGCGAGTATGTTGCAGTGTTTTGGTGAGGAACGTGGACTTTATGGTTGTGATCAAGTCGAGATGAAACAAAATTAGGCGGTTTAATCAGACGCGTCCTAAGAACATGATTATGATGATAGATCTTATGAAACAATGCAAGTCGAGATAGTTTCCGTCTATTTGCAAGCGGGGGCAGATTAAGTGTTGATTTCATGTTAGTTACGCTGGAAGTTCGATGATAGTCACTTAGGATGAAATGTGCTGAGCGATTCTGCATTGCCTCCAAGTTATTGGTAAGAGTTGCAAGGCCAGGGTCCCAGATTGACGATGCATATTCAAGGTTAGATCGGACATAAGTGATATACAACTGTCGCTTGAGTGATGAAGGTGCGAGAGAGAAGTTCCTTTTCAGGTACCCAAGCATGCGATTGGCCTTTGAAGTTACGTGCTCGATGTGGTACTTCCATGAAAGGTCATTAGTAATATGTACACCGAGGTATTTATAGGTAGTTACAGATTCTAACGCCGTGCTGTGAAGAAGGTAGTTTGGGCAAGGCATGTTATTACGCGCTACTCTCATTGATTTACATTTAAGAATGTTAAGCTTCATTTTCCACGTTTGACACCAAGCAGAAATATTATTTAGGTCACTTTGAAGGATTATTGTGTCAGTGTAATTAGAAATGTTGCGGTAGATAACACAATCATCAGCAAAAAGACAGACAGAAGAAGCTATGCTAGTAGGTAAATCATTAATATAAATCAAAAATAGTAATGGGCCTAAGACTGAACCCTGTGGCACTCCGGCGGAAACAGGTGCCTCCAGGGAATCGGTTCCATTCACCGTGACGAATTGAGTCCGGTTAGAAAGAAAGTCGCGTATCCAGTTCAGTACTAAAGGGTCAATGTTTAGGCTGGTTAGTTTTAGTATAAGGAGCTCATGGTTTACACTATCAAAGGCTTTCGCAAAATCCAAGTATATGCAATCAGTAATGAGGCCGGCATCAAGGAACGCGTGAAGGTCATTAGTAAATGTTAGTAGCTGTGTTTCACAAGAAAAATGTTTACGAAAACCATGCTGGGATGGATGGAAAAAGTTATTCGACTCCAAGAAGTTAACTAAGTGAGTAAATATGACATGTTCTAATATTTTGCAGGGAACAGATGTTAGTGATATCGCACGATAATTGCTTGGGTTGTGTGCGTCACCAGACTTGTAAAAAGGCACGACCTTGGCTACTTTCCAATCCTTGGGCAAGCATCCATCGTTGAGTGATTTGGTGAAAATGTAATTCAAAATGATAGAGCTGTACTCATTAGTGTTTTGCAAGAATTTAGCATTGATGCCATCCCGACCACATGAAGATGATCGTTTTAGTCTGTTAATAATAGCACGAATGCCGGCTGGGTCAAGCATGATGGGATCCATAGCTGTAAGATGTGCTCTCGGATAAGAAGGAAGAGTGAATATTGGGTCCCAGCACAAGTTTGTGAAGGTGTCATTAAAGATTGAGGCGCAAAGATGCTTCGGAACTGGTTCACCATTGTTATTGAGAGATACGTCGTTGTTATTGCTGCTTTTCATTGTGTTCCAAAAGCGTTTAGGGTTAGTTTTGAGTAAGGACGGAAGCGTTGAATGAAAAAAGGTAAATTTCGCCGTTTTCAGAGCCTCTGAATATGCCGTAGAAGCGGCTTTGTATACAGCCCATCTCTCTGGGTTAGGCGACTTTTTCGCACTATGAAACAGCCTGCTTTTTTTGTTTGATAACCGCTTGAGATATCTGTTATACCAGGGAGCGTTAGTGTTGTCGTAAACAGCTCGTAAAGGAATAAATTTGTTAGTTAGATCGACTACTTTTGTTCTAAAAGAATTCCAAAGTTCTTCGAAGGACTGCTCATTGTAGGTTGAAATTAAGTTGTCAAGGAAGGAGGAAAGTTCAATGTTAATAGCATCGTAATTGCCACAGTTGTAGTCCCGTATTTGTTTGAGCCGTTTTTGTGCACGTGTAGATGGAATAGACAATGTAAAATGAAGAACATCATGGTCACTTAATCCAGGCACATGAGTAACTAGTGACGTCATATCAGGAGCAGATGTAAGGACGAGATCGAGTAAGGACGAAGTAGTGGGTGTTACACGCGTCGGTAGGTGAACAATCTGTGATAGGTGAAAGTCAGTACATGTGTTAAGAAATGTTACCGCGTCCACGCATGCTGGTTCTGAAAAGGGACACAACTGGGACCATCTGATCGTGGGAAAGTTAAAGTCACCTAGAATAAAAAGTGGTACACCAGGGAAACGCACAACAATCTGGTTTAAACAATCATGAAAATCTGCACAAAAAGTGTGAAAAGTGTGATATATATTCAGGATATTCTAGCGCTTTGCTGTAAAGTTGACGGTAACATGTCGGAAGTGGACAAGATTGGGCACATGTTCAAAGGTATGGCCGATGACGCATTCAACCTCTTGGTAATCAGGAACTGTACTACCGTGGATATAATTGTGGAAGAGTGTCAGCGATTCGAACACGCAAAATCCTACTGTATCGCCAAGCAATTCACCAGGCTCCTCAATACTGCTGAACCGTTGTCATGTGAAGAGCAACCACCGACTTTACAATCATCTGCTTCAGACACTTTGACACATATTGCTCATCGTGCAATACAGTGCCACTTATAACAGTATCAAGAAGAACAAAAAATCCGGTTGTTATAACCTGTCATTGCTATATCTTGACTGCCATAAAAAAAAAAAAGAAGGGTTGCTGAACATACCTTCATAGCTCCAAAACCAAAGTTGCTGCTTACGATAAGGAATCGACGTTGTAGAAAGAAGGCTGTGAAAAATGAAATGTTTATTTATACCTCTAAACAGCAGGTCAAGAGTTCAGTGCGCTGAAATAGTAAGAAAGCTGCACTTGTTTTCGCAGAAGTTTCAGGTTCACAACCACGGTGTGCATCACGTCCAGCGGCTGTGCGAACACTGGCGGCTATAATTTAGCGTACGTGAAATCAGTGAGCGACTCTATTGACGACAGTGTGCTTTGCATGAACATTGTGGTCTATGTCAAAGACGGCCCACTGTCAATCTTGTTTAGAACGACAGAAAGCTTAGCTAGTTGGTAAGGATTCATTATGCAATAAAGAGGTGAGGCGTGCAGACAGGACACAAGAGTAGAGAAGTGGACAACACGAACGCCGACTATGGTTGTCTCTAATGTCAAGAAAGCAAAATCCCTCACCTTAGAACTGTTTTTCTCAGCGAAGAACCATAAGCAAGAAATTCCTTTTTGCGCTATAGTGTCAGAGAAAGGGACGTGGCAGGTCTGTGTCGCTAGTTATCTACAGAACTGCTTAGCTTCACTAGTTTTTCCAGACCCCTTTTGCTTACGTGATTATCAGGCACTGGTTCATTATTTGAGAGAGGAAAATCCTGGTGATTGTGCAGCTTTTAGTATAAATATCGAAGACCTGTGTTATTCCTTGCCGCATGACGGGTTGCTAAATTCTGTAAATGAGTGCATTAAAGAACAAGTGCACGAGTCGGCTTTTATTGACAGATGCGGTGTTTCCATGGCAGCTTTTCTAGAAATTTTTTCAATGTACTTGAAGGCAACGCTGATTGGGTGGAGAGATGGCGTTTTTCTGCAGAAATCAGGCATTTGTATTGGCTC